>NW_024426774.1:82645863-82679700 GCF_017311325.1 Ursus maritimus
TTCTTGTTTATTCGACGTTTTTCTTCTGATTAGACTGGGGTTTTGGGTTTGGAGAAAAGGACTCCGAAGGTGATGTGCCATTCTTATCACATTATATTAAAGGTACGTGCTCTGAACATCACCTTACACTGATGATGTTGACTTTAATCGGCTGGCCAAGGTAGTGTTTGCCAGTTTTCTTCACTGTAAAGCCTCCAACCCCTTCTGTGCTCTTTGAAAGCAAGTCACTGGGCACACCTTCTTGGTAATGGTGATGGTGGTGGTGGTGGTGAATATCTGGATTATGATCTGGAATTCTTTTATACAGGAGGTTTGTCTCTTTCTCCCAGTTATTTATTTATTCAATCATTTCTTCATATTAGTATATATTAATGGATAACTTTAACTTTGCATTATAATCTAATACTATGTTGCTTGTCTTGTTTCAGTTCCTGCCATTAGGAGCTCTTTCAGTTTGGCTCCTGTGTCCTTTTGACATGCCTCCGTCATTATCTTGAACACTTCTTTATTTTGTGACATTTCTAGTTGTTCCAGGCTCATTTTGTATATTCCATGCCACAACAGAATCAGCTAGTTATCCAGGGAGACCGGGCTCCTTTAATTGGAGGATGGTAGTAGAAATCAATCTGGGTATTGGGGTGTGGTTCACTTTTTGAGTAAGGACCACAGGACCTCATAGATAGCATGATATTCTGTGAAATGAAAGCAAAATGAGGTGGATTCTTCCCCATAAACAATAACCTTATTCATGAGATAATGCATGATAACTCATGATTTGTCTTGAGTTTGCTGTACTGTGACCAAGTCCCCTGCTTTCCCCTTAATAGGGTTCCCACTATTAAGAACTTTTAGGTGAAAACCAAGTGATGTCACATCTGACTGTGACGGTTGGAACTAGTAGCTACCTTGAGACCATGAGGGATGCCATCCTACAGGAAAAGATGACATGTTGCAAGTAGCAGAGGAAAAAATGGAAAGAACTGGGTTTTTTATGACTTCAGTGACCTAGTTCTTGAGTTGCTCTACTTGGAATGAGCACTGACAATGGGCCAACACTTACGTTAGCCTCTTGGGATACAAAGATGATTATTGGACATTTCCTGCCTCTGAAGGCTTACAATTCAGGGGAGGAGACAGTGATGTAAACAACTGAAGTGACATCAGTGATGGCAAGCAAAGTGACAGACTTTCAGAGACTAGAGCAAATACTTTATAAAGATGGAAGGGGGAAATTTTGTGAATGGGTTGGAATATGAGCAGTGTGAGTTTTTTTGGCAAGCAATAGAAGAGAATGGGATTCTAGGCTGAAGGACATTCAGGAACAATGTGTAGAGATGGAAATACAATCTTTGGAGAAGGGAAAGCAGTGAGATGTAGCTGGAGAAGGGTGAGGGATGGGCTGAGGTAGGAAAAGAAGTTGGTAATATTAGGTGAGACTTGACTGTGGCGGGTTTGGAAGATCAGGTTGAGGATTTCAGATTTTTGGATTTTAGTTACGGTTTAAGTCTCTTAACAAATAAAAATTACATAACTTTCATATGGGTTTATCTTGTTCTTCAAAAAAAAAAAATGATGTGCCTGGCTATGTAAACAAACAGCATGGACCTCTTTTGTATTTTACTGATTCATGGGAAATAATGTTAAAAAATATCCTGTTATAAATTCTTTTGGGAGTGACGTCCTATTTTCTTTTTCTTCCTTCTCCTTCCCTCCTTTTCCTCTTCCTTCTATTTTGCAGATCTTGGTTTTGGTATGCTGGTTTTATTTAGAATTTTGTTTGTTTATTTTAACTAGAAAAAGTGAATATTCCATCTACTCTCACATAAAATTGGAAAATATTTTCTCTCTCAAGGACAACTATTTGGCATCCAAAATCACAGTTGGTTTTATATTGCCATCCATCCTTTAGATTTAAGGTACAATTTCCTGTCTAAAAAGTACTTAGTGATGCTATCATTGCCTTTTTAAAAATTATACATGAGATTATGTTAATGGTAGTGTTCTACAAATAGAACATCTGGGGATACTGGCAAACCAGATGGAGGATGGATCCTTGATAGATACGCAACCTAGGGCAAAACTTTGAGAGCTTCTTAGGATTTGTTTCATTCTATGAATCTCAATGCTATTTTAATGCCATTGTTGGTTTAACTTCTTTTTTATTGAGTAATAAACATGAGAAGAAATGGTTTAATGGGACTTTAAAAAAAAATCTATGCTTCGACTAACATGGTAAGCAATTTATAACATCTTTTTTATATTTTGTAGAGTAGGGATGTACAAATTATCATAAATTGAATGTATGGAAATGATCTTGAGGCAGGTAGATGTCAAATAAAACACAGTACAGTGTTGTGTATGGCATTGTCCTCATTTCTTTTTCTTTTTTCTAATTCCTCCAGAAGTAGGTACTCTTTATCAGTGAAATCTCGGTCCTTTTCTGTACTTTTCCCTGGTGTCTCTGGCCTCAGTTGTTGAACTGGTATCAGTTCCTAGTGGAAAGCACTGCTACTGAATGCTGGCACATAATTAGACAATGGCTTGGATTTGAGAATTTTTCACACAAGCTGTTTTAAATATGATTTCTCCAGATCAGTCCTCTACTCTGGCAGTTAGATCTGTTCCTCAAATTCAGATTAGGCCAATAATTTGAGAAATGAGAATCCCAAGAGCATCTTGGCCCTCCTGTATGCACCTGGTACTGCTCCTGGGGGTGGTCTACAGACCATGCCTCAAAGATATAATGAGAATAAAACCATGTAGCTTGAAGACCATAGTCAATTGTAACTGCATTCAGATGCCTGCTGGAAGCCACATTCCATGACTGAATACAAAGAGAATGGCAAGCTCTGGACAGCACAAATAAAATCTAGGGCCAGGGAGTAAAGTCAACATCATAGAGTTAGGGAAAAACTGTGACAAACACTAATTTCAGTAGAAAACACAAGTTCATGGAGATAATGCCCATCTCACATAAAAATTCAGACCCAGGCAGAATAAAAGCCAATCAGAGGTCTTTTTTCTTCTTCTTCTTCTTCCTGGATAAGATTTTTAATGTGGAATCAACCATTTCATTTGGCACATGGAATAATTCAAGGAGGCTGTGACCTACCTTGGTTACATAACTGGAGCAGAACCAAAAACGAAGGTTTTTCCTTGTATTACTTTCCTTCTATGAGCACTTATGGAGGGCACTGTGAGCGTGGCAGAGGAGAGCAATGGGATTTGAAGACAGATTGAGTTTCAGTATTGGTTCTGCCACCTCAGCTGTAATCCCTCTTTTGTAAAAATGAGAATAATAGCAGCTTTTTTTGGTAATACTGTGTGAAAATTAAATGAAGTAATGGGTGAAGAATACCCCACGGGGGGCACAACACAAGATAGGACACAACAAATGATGACTAATGCTATTAATAAGTGCCAAGAATTTAAAACCTTATGATCTAGGAAGGGGGTGGACAGAGCTACAGGTGTGAAGTCAGGAGACACCTGGCCAGTGACTCTCAGCCTAGTGTTGTGAGACACATGCCCGGCTACCTGGGGCATCTTACAAGGACGCAAGGAATGACTCTTCTGAAAAGTCTCTAACATGGAATTATAAATTATGGACATTTCTTTACATAGAATATTGAACCTCCAGGAAAGAAACCTTTTTCATACATGTGTTCAATTGGGTAGAGTAATCACATACATAACAAAAATAGACCAGGGGAAGTGGGGATAAAGGAACAATCTGGAACAATGCAGACTCCAGGGTTCTGAATGGAAAACATTCTGGAGCTCTGACAACAGAGATGGGCCCCTCTCTTAATTTCGCTTATTTATTTAATTTTATTAAGATAAATTGCCATAGAACATTACATTAGTTTCAGGTGTACAACACAACCATTCATATTGCGAAATATTTACCACAATAAGGCTAGTTAACATCCATCCTCTTAACTTTATTTTTTTTTTAAAGATTTTATTTATTCATTCGACAGAGAGAGAGATAGCCTGGGGCTTGATGCCAGAACGCCAGGATCACGCCCTGAACCGAAGGCAGACGCTTAACGACTGTGCCACCCAGGCACCCCTATCCTCTTAACTTTAAATCTTCCTCCAAGAAGAGGTAAAAGATTAAAGGTAATCATTTATTCCCACTAGAAGGAACCAGAAAAGGAAGTAAATCGATCTACATATCTATTGTTTACCCTATCTCAGACCACTGGGAGCAAGTAGTTCTATCTAAAGGGATTCAGCTGGTAGTGATGCTGTCCACGACATCCCATGCATATTCAGAAGTACCAGAGAGACGAAGCCTTGGCCATTCTCCTTGCTGGGACTCCATGGTGTCGGCTAATTAAAAAGAAAACTTTTACCTGCATTTCTAAAGGATTGCAACAACAGTCTGATGCTTTATTATTATTATTATTATTATTATTATTATTATTATTAGTTTAAGGGGTAGAATTTAGTGATTCATCAGTTGCATACAGCACCCAATACTCATTACATCAAGTGCCCTCCTTAATGCCCATCACCCAATTACCCCATCCCTATCCCCCACCTCCCCTCCAGCAACCTTCAAGTTGTTTCCTATAGTTAAGAGTCTCTTAGGGTTTCCTCCCTCCCTTTCTGTTTTTCTTTTCTTATTTTTCCTTCCCTTCCCCTATGTTCATCTGTTTTGTTTCTTAAATTCCACATATGAGTGAAATCATATGTATTTGTCTTATGCTTTTTTTTTTTTAAGATTTTATTTATTTATTTGAGAGGGAGAGCTCAAGCATGAGTGGGGTAGGGGGATGGAGAGAGGCAGAGGGGGAAGCAGACTCCCCGCTGAGCTGGGAGCCTGATGTGGGGCTCCATCCCAGGACCCTGAGATCATGACCTGAGCTGAAGGCAGATGCTTAACCAACTGAGCCACCCAGGCGCCCCTTGTCTTATGCTTTCATCTTGCTCTCCCATCATTCAAGTATTTTTCCCCACTCCCATTTTAACTGCAGGAATCTTGCTGAGGGAATTCTGCATAAGGGAGTGTTTCCACTCTGTCTTCCAGTAAACAGAATATTAATTCAGACTAGATTGCTGAGATAAGAAGGTGATTGAACTATAAGCTCAAAGCCTTGCTCTCTCTATGCCTGATATGAACCCATCTTCCTTCTCTAATTTCCATTTTCCTCTATGTTTTTTTCATGTTAACCTCTGAGATCTGAACTATCTTCATAGTAATCAAGAGCAGGAGAATTGCAGTGTTCAGCTTCAGCTGAAGTATATTAAAGTGGTAGTTTTTGATTTACTGTTAGGGAGATAAAGACTTTTGACTTATGGCATCTATTTCCTACTTGGATTCAGATTTTGCCCACTGTTTTGCAGGGTGATGATATCATCCTCCAAAATACTTGAACTCTTACGTACACATTTGAGAAAAATCAGAGAACACATGTGATCTTTTTGGGCTGGTTTTATGTTTTGTGTTTAGAGAATTCAGTGGATTTGTACTTGTGATGTATTGGTTTGCTGTGATTTTGAATCTCCTTGTTCATGACTTAAGTGAAGATGTTTTGATCAAGGGTGAATTTGGGAGGCTGAGTCAGAGCAATATCAGCAGAAGTACGCTACTGAGTGCTTAACCAGTATGAGCACATGGAGGAGCCAGCTATGACACAATGGACTTTAAGCCTGGAATTGAGGGATTCCCTAGAGTGTTCAGTCTGGGGGAGGTTACTCTTTCCAGATCTAAACAGCTCTCTGAAGATCTTGAGACACTTGTTCCTGTCGTGGTCAGAGTACTCCTGGCTGGCATTGGTGTTAAACTGAGCAGTAGTCTAAGGAAGAGCAGGAACATCTGTTCCTGCCTTGGGGAGGCTACTCCTTGTGGGCAGTGGTACAAGCCACGGTAGGGTCCCTTGATAATAACCTTCAGAGCAGCCACCTAGTCTGCCAACCCTGATGTTACCCACTAGCCACATGCCCCAGCAGGGAGGGACCTGGTTGGCTGCTGCTACACAGCTTCTCGTGCGAAGAACTGAGTCTACTGAAGACCAAACTTGCAGAAAGGTACACCCCAACTAAATGTGGACTTTATTCCTCTCATTTTCCCTTCTCCTAGAACAATAGTGTAATTAATCTATCACTGGTTTGGAGTACGTTATTTTTTTATTGGCTTATTAAGAGACATTATCCTGTATGCTATTGGCTTGTGAAATATTACTATTATAAATTATAATTCCCACAGTGAATGTGCATTAAATAAGTTATTGGTGAAGACAAATCTCTGTCTCTGGGCATAATTTGCCCTGAACAAAACACTGCTGCAGGAAATATGAGCACCGTTAATTTTTTTTTTTCATTTACTGTAAAGTGCTAGGGGGTGGTTAACTCATACTGTAGTGCTCAAAAATGGAAGACCAGGATGACAAAGTGATTTGCTATTTCTCAAAGAGGGTGGAAATTCATTATGAGTATTTTAAAAGATGGGAAAAAATCACTTAAAATGAAGCATTCAGCTAAAAATGATTCCTTTCTTGCTATAAATCCATATATAAATCTCAGAAACTGTCATAAACACCAGCAGCACGTTTTGAGTTTATAATAATCTCAAATTATAACGATGTTCATTTTCTTTGGAACTGACATGATTTGACACTTGTGCAACTGCTGGTTTTAGCAAATTAGTAACTATATCCAACATTAAAAATAGGCATTTAAAACCACCAGTAGAATTAAGGCATTAAAACTTATATTAAGCAAAACTTTTTGAAGGTTCGTCTGAAATTATTTAAAAATTAACTTTTTATAGGCACCTTGTTTTTAATGCTTGACTAAAGCACTTTTAAATATTATAAATAATATTCTTTTTCAGCTGAGGCCATGAACAGAATTGGTTCTGAGTGTCATAAACTAACTGAGGTATAAATCGTCACAAAGTAGTATTTGGAATAAGCACTGTAATAACTCAACTTTAACAGCCTAGTCATAAGCAAGATCCCGCAATACATAATGGGCACTAGTGTTTCACAACTGCATTAGTAAATCTTGATGGAGGCTTTCAAACATTCTGGTAAGCATCGTAGTCCTACACCCAACTTCAGCATTCGATTTACAGCTATTGTGTTAAACATGGGCCCCTGCCCTTGAAGAAGTTAACCATTCCCCTTCTCCTAATTGCAGCAATGTTCTCTGAAATTTGTGTTGGTGGCCATGTTGTAGGCTGATGTGCTTGGTTCCTTATTCCATAGCTGTTAGTTCACTTGTTCTAGACATTATCAAGGCTGAATTGCACCATTTCCATTATGCCATTTGAAGTTATCGATTGGGAAATAGTTTCCAGCTTTGGGACCTATAGTGTGATTTATAGGTCAATTAATACCCTAGGAGGTTGTACTCACTGTCATACCACACACAGTTGCCTATTACACTCTTCCTTTGTGACAGTATTATACTGATTGCATCTGCCAAATGGATGGTTAGACAGGAGGTCAGACAGAATCAATTCTCAGTCTCCCATCTGGTGTCGGATTCGCTCTGTGAAGCTGCTGGAAACAAAGAAGGTCTACAGATGACTGTTGCTAAAACATGACCATAAGTATGAGTTTTCTGCTGAAGGATGTCCGTGTGAACAGTGACGTTGCCCATGGCTGCAATCCATGTTTGTGAAGAGGCCTAATATGAATGCCTGTCGCCTAATGTTTCCTGACAGCAAACATTGTCAAACATCGGCACACATTAGTAAGGGAGATGGTAGCATGCTCTAAGACTAGATACACATATTCATGGCAAGGTTCAGAAACTGTCATGATTGGACATAGAGATTCTAGACTAAATTGGAAGGATCCTGAGACATCCTGAGGATCCATTGTCCATTCGGGCTGCTATAACAAAAATGCCATGGGCTAGATGGCTTATAAGCAGCAGAAATTTATTGTTCACAGTTCTGGAGGCTGGGAAGTCCAAGACCAAGGCTCTGGCCGATTTGATGTCTGGTGACAGCCCTCTTCCTCATTTATAGGCAGTTCTCTTCTCACTGTGTCTTTGCATGGTGGAAGAGTTGGTGAACTCTGGCCTCTTCTTACAACGGCACTAATCCCATCCATGAGGGTTCCACCCTTGTGACAATCACTTCTTAAAGTCTCCACTTCAAATTCCTTCATATGTGGGATTAGGTTTCCACATACAGAAATTTGGGGGTAGACACATTCAGTCTACAACATCATTTCAGCCATGATTGTCAAAGCTTAGAGATGGTAAGTATTCCACCCCTCCCCCGTTTAAACACCCACTAGTCACAGCAAACCCATGAGAGCAGTAACTCTCTCTATCCCTGAAATATGCTGCCTGCAGCTCAGATATCCTTGAAAGTCTCTGCAAATTCTAAAGTATCAGCTGATTGCAATCTATTCCTCAACTCCCAGGAAAATCCTCTATCCCTCTGACCCATTGAAAGTTATTTAATCTTATTTTATTGAGTGTACTAACTAATGAATGAAAAAAAAATCAAAGTTTTCATGAGAGCTTCAATATATTAATTGGATAATTTTGATGAAAGTGGCTTTGAGGTCAATAAGCTCATGAAAAGATGCTCAATATCACTAATCATTAGGAAAATGAAAATCTAGGCCATAATGAGGTATCACCTCACACCCCTTTGGATGCTATTTTAAAAACCCTTGAAAACAAGTGTTTGTGAGGATGCAGAGAAATCAGAGCCCTTGTGCACAGCTGGTGGAAATGTAAAATGGTGCCACCGCTGTGGAAAATAATACTGTGGTTTCTCAAAAAATTCAACTTGGAATTACCATATGAACTAACAATTTCAGGCCTGAGTGTATACCCCAAAGAACTGAAAGCAGGGACTCAAACAGATATTTGTACACCAATGCTCATAGCAGTGTTATTGAGGACAGTCAAAAAATGGAAGCAACTAGAAGGTCTATCAATGGATGGATGGATAAATAAAATGTGGTATATCCATACAATGAAATATTATTCAGAATGAAATGTTAATACATGCTACCACATGGTTGAACCTCAAAAACTTTATCCTAAGTGAAATAAGCCAAGCACGTAAGGTCAAATATTGCATGATTCCGCTTACGTAAGGTACCTAGAGGCAGACAGGAGAGTAGAGGTTACCAGGCATTGGGGGGAGGCAGGAATGTGGAGTCATTTATTGGGTACAGGGTGTCAGTTTGGGAAGACAAAAAATTCTGGAGATGCATGGTAGTGATGGTTGTACAACCGTGTGAATGTACGAAATGCCACTGAATTGTATACTTAAAAATGGCTTAAATGGTAATTTTTTAAAAAGTAGCTCTGAGGCTCATTCAGAATCTTAGGAAGAGAATGGGCTTTTAAGTCAGGACATCGAAAGTTTGACTTTGATTTTCTGGTTGACTCTGACTTTGATGGGGGCCCACTTTCTTTTTTCTTTTTTTTTTTTTAAAGATTTTATTTATTTATTTGTCAGAGAGACAGCCAGCGAGAGAGGGAATACAAGCAGGGGGAGTGGGAGAGGAAGAAGCAGGCTCCCAGCAAAGGAGCCTGATGTGGGGCTCCATCCCAGGACTCTGGAATCACGCCCTGAGCCGAAGGCAGATGCTTAACTGAGCCACCCAGGTGCCCCGGGGGCCCGCTTTCTTGCACAGGCCACTTCCAAGGTATCTGAGGGGCCCTAGTGATGTGTTCATCAAGTCGTGTGTTTTCTAAAATTTGCAAAAGTAAACTTTTCCTCTCAGTTGGGCAAGGCCATTTTCTCTTTCCACTTCATTTTCTTCTGCTGTCATACTTTCATGTCAAATGCCATTGGCAGGGGAGCAGGCAATGTTGTGATACAAGCAGACGCTGCGGGAGGGCATATTTGATCGAGTTTTAGACGGACACGTTTATCTGCTCTTGCAGTCAGTTCTGTGCACTGTTCCATTATTTCCAGGTGTCCCAGCACAGGACTGGCTTCGAGGCACGTTGCCTGGGCCAACTTACCTCACCAGGTTAGTCACAGGGTAGTGGGCGCTAGAGATCACATGGCAAAAAGATGACATCCTTGGTACCTAGAATGGGAAGGACATAAGAGCAGAGCCAGAAGGGCCAGCCATTTTCAATTGAAAAAGAATCTAAGATTAGCCATTGAATAAGAAAATCTGAAAAGCCCTGAAAGTTTACAGCCCATGTTAAAAAGAAACTTAATAACAGTTTTCCTGAATTTGACAACAATCCTAAAACTCTACATGGCATTACCGACATTGAGGCAGGAAGATGAAAGAAACTTTTTTAAACTATCAATGGTAAAAACAAATTTCCTCAACTATGCTAAGAAAAATAGATAAAATTATATTTCTATTCTCTCAATAGAAAACACAAAGTCGTGGTCATACAAAGGGAAAGTCAAGGAACATATGGATAAAAAATATAAGGAGGAAATATTGCCAAAGTTGCTAGGCAGTTAATTCATGAGAATGAGTTACTTTGCTGGATTTTATGGTCTTTGTGATATTCACCTTCAAAATGGTACTTTCTTTTTTCATTTTGAATAAATATTCACTTTAAAACCTACTTCTGTATTTGGGATTTTGTATTATACAGTGCTTAAAAATTTTTAAAAGCTTCAGACCCCATGAAACCTGGACCTACTCTAGTGTGAGAATTAGGGTAGCTTTTCTCAGGCTAGAGTTTCTTTGGCTTAATAGTGGGTAATTGTACCACCTGATAGGGTCATTATGCAGGTTACACGAGGCATTGCGAGTGAGTTTTTGGCACATAGTAGGGTTTCAATAAATGCTCATTTTCTTTTCTCTCACCTGAATTCTGATGGTTTAAATTTGCTATCTTACCTTTGACCTTTATATCTTTTCTACCTGGTTAATTATCTTTCCATTTCCCCAAGTAAGTTTGGAGTTCATTGCACTCCCACCTGGTCTCTGCCTCTGGTTTATTCTCAAACCCATTTTTTTTCTGCTGCTACCGTGATTTTTTCAGAAAGTCAGATCTGATCTGACTTAAAAATCTGACCTGCTTAAAAACCTTTAATGGCTCCCTTTGACCAAAAGAAAAAGTTGAAATGCCTCCATATAGAATTTAGGGTCCATAAAGCAACTCCTGCCTACTTTTCTAGACCTAAGTCGTACCTCCCTCAAACTCTATACTCCAGTCTGCCGGGTAAGAGAAAAAGGTGCTTGCATGCTTCTTGTTTTTTCTGATTCAGGCAAGAATGTCCTCTTCCTGCCTGTAATTCATTCATTCATTCACCCACTTATTACAAGACTATTTGTTGATTCAGTGTTTAATTTATGCAAAACACATACCAAATATAAGTACATGAACACATGTTGTGTGGGAAATTAGCTTGATGCAGTGTCACCCTCAAACACCCTACCAGGCAACTTGCCTAGAGGTCAGGGAACAAAACATCTCACAAAGTTAAAGTCCTCACTGCAGGGTTTACTAAACCCCAGCGAGATGGAAGGAGACACAGGAGGTGGGTCAATGCAAGGAAGATGAGTGTGATGGTGGAAGGTGGGAGGGCCATGCCTCCAGGGTTGTGTGGTGCTCCCGGGTCCTTTCTCTCTCTATCATGTTAGCCTTCCTCACTGGTGATGTGGTTGTAAGGCCCAGAGTTGAGGTTGCAGTAAGGGGGACCCCAGACAAGATATGCCAGGAACTAGAACACACTCTCACTGTATTGCAGAGACCCACTCACATTTGCTGGTCCCAGATGTAGCGCACGCATTGCTGTGCTGAACTTCAGCCATGAGCTGCATTTGTGGTTCATGGATAGAGCATGTGTGGAGCCAGGATGGGACCATCTGGAGCCATCTATATGTGGCTGGTTTAGGGGAGACAGAGCTGTCCAGCCACAGTGGCATGACCATAATCTGGCTTTTGCAATTCTTTTGGTCTATAAGTAACATTCCTGTGTGTTCCATCTTATTTTCTATTAATTCCATGTGTCTTTGGCATGTCTTAGAGATTAAGGACTTATTTAACATATGTTATGACTTTTGCCCACACCCCCATCTTATAACTACTTGCTTATTATCTTTACTTAACATGTAAGTTCTACCATATGAGCTATCAGCACACTATCTATCCTTATGTGTTCTACCTGTCCTGTTTTTCTTGTTTTAACTATCAAATATTCTTAGACAAGATTGCAAATGCACATCATACCAGGAGAAATACCATTTTCTGGAAGCTTGTGGGAGAGAAGTGGCCATACCCAGGCTGTCCGTGCCACATATGCACCGAGGTTCACATGTATGGATTTGCTCTCGACTCCGCCAGGGAACAGAGCAGGATCCCCACAAGAGAGGGTTCTGGAGTCAGGATTAGTGGGAACACTCCAGGCTAGGAGGGCCATAGAGCCCCTTTGGGGAGTTGCAAGTCTGTGGCTCTGGCTGGGGCATGAATCCCTCATAAGGAGGGGAAAACATGTGACCAGGAGAGATTGCCAAAGAGCTTCTGTGATTGGCCTTACTCCTTGCTAAGGAACTTGGAGGTTATTGTGAAAGCCAGGAGGAGGTGTGAAAGAATTTTCAGTCTGGCTGTCGCCCTTCTGACCTTCAAACTCTTATCTCTACCTGGGGTGGTTAATTTTATGTATTGGCTTGGCTGAGCTATGGCTCTCAGGTCGTTGGTCAAATACTCCTCTGGATGTTTCTGTGAAGGTGTGTTTTGGTTGGGATTAACATTTAAATCAGTAGACTCTGAGTAAAGCAGATTACCATCAATCATGTGGGTGGGCCTCATCCAATCAGTTGAAGGCCTTTAAAACAACAACAACAACAACAACAACAACAACAACAACTAAAAAAACCCCAAAGTGACCTCCATGAGCAAGCAAGAATTCTGCCAGCAAACAAAGTCGGGACTGGAATTTAAATTCTTCCTTGAGTCTGCAACCTGGCAGCCTACCCTACAGATACTGGATTTGCCAAATTCCTTAAAATAAATCTCTCTCTTTATACATACCCACATCTTATTGGTTCTAGCGCCCAATTCAAACATTACCCTATTTGTAAAATCTCTCCGGCTCCACATTAGTCACTCTCCGCTCTACCACTTCTGTAACATTTTCTGTGTAACACTGTGTAGCACTCAACACATGATTCATACTTATTTATTTACATCTGTCTCTCCTATAAAACTGTGAGTAACTTGGCGACCAGGTCTTATCCATCATTGAGGTCCCTGAGACTAACAGTGGCTGGAACTAAAAAAGATGCTCAATAAATATTTATTGAAAGAAGGAGAAAAATGGAAGAACGGAGCACCACGTGCCCTTGCAACATCCACAGCGATTAGAATGCATGGCGCATAGCAGGCAATGGCTGAACCTCCACGGCAGCGAGGCTAATAAAGGCACTTATTTGCCGTGTTACTATGAGGCGGACACCAGTCTGGGCTCTAAAAATACCATAGAACCTGAAAGAGCTCACACAAATTTATTTTTATTAAATTAAGGATTTCTGCCAAAGATTTCTAGAACCAGCCATGTCTCAAGTTACCTTCTCTACCATAAACCCCTCCGCCCTGGCTCCCCCCAAACCTTGAGCTCTCTTTTCTATCAAGACAATGAAGGGCTTGTAACTGGGCAGAAGGAGAAAGGCAATGCCCTAAATAGATCCAGAAGGTAGGAGGGCCGTGTATGGAGACCCGAAGGTCACTGTTGAAACCAGCCAAACGCACCAGCTTCACTTGCTCTGACCTCCTCCCAGCTCCCTGCGACCCTTCAGCTCCCTTCTGAGAAACACGGGGTTTCCTGGGAACTGTTTTTAGCGGGATGTGTTTTGAAATTATCATGTGTTCTAATCTAGTCCCAAGCAGCCCTTGGGGGAAGGCTCAGAGAAATATAATAGGCCAGGAAAAAGCAGGGTAATAAATCACAAATTTTTGACACTGTACAATTCAGGGAGATGACTAAAGCATGTTTGTAATTTATTTTCCCCTTTAAAAGAAAGGAGTTACTTCTTGCAGTGTGAACACCCGATCTCTAAAAATAAGTTACTGGCTTATTTGTCACTGAAGATATGGGCACATCAACATCTACAGGAAATTTGAGTCTCCTGGGGTGGGTGCCTTCAAATGGAAAACAATAGAAGTCGGGACAAAGACAAATCACTCTTCATTGGGCTTTCCAGCAGAGCAGATTCTGACGGAGACCAAGGGTGGGGGAGTGACAAGTGACGTCAGGTTTTTGCATTCCGATTCCCTCCTGAAGCAGTTCTCCCTGTCCAGAGCCCATCTGTGGCCCCCACACCCGTGGCTGGATGCCTCCGTCCGTCTTGCATGATTTTCTCCTCTTGCTATTTTTCATGCCTTTTTTCTTTCTTTCTACCCCAAGTGATTTTTTGATACTGTTAGCCAGATGGAGACTAGCAGGAGAGAGGGGGTTGCACATGACGAACACACAAACGGAGGAACAAGCCAACCCCCATCCTACCTTCCTGAAGGCCTGGCTGCCCGAAACCTCTCGCAGGTGCTGCAGATACTCAAGCCCCTTGCCTGCTTTTCCACTTGTAAACCGGAGCGCAAAAGGCGAATACGTGGAAGCGAGACTTATGTTGCCGAGTGAGGCCGCATGTGGCTCTCCCCCCTCACGAAGAGCTCAGGAAGGAGGTGAGAAGGTGGAGGAACACCCAGTGGGGCAGGAAGCTGCTCTGGCCACCAGGTGCTGCTGACTGGGTTAACCTCTTCAGTGCCCGCCCGAATGCGCTACAGCCCTGAGATATATAGGACACTTATTTTTGGAAACATGCTCTATATCTGAAAGCACTCACGATGAAGAGATTCAGCCAGATGGCAGGAACTCAGCCACCCGCCCCTGCGAAATCTCACTGTACCCAGCCGCGGCAGAGCAGAGCGGCCCCAGCAGTCTGTGCGGGAGCGGTTACTACAAACCCGGGCTTTGCATTTTCCCTGCTTCCCTAGCAGCCTGGCTGCCCCCGTCCCTCACCCCTCCTGCCCTCTAAAATGAAGGTAGATTTAGCTCAAGGAATTTTTTTTTTAATGCTTAAAACAAAATTTTCACTCATTTTAATGGAAGGAAAGCACAGCCAAGATGAAGCAGCTTTATTCATGGCATGCGGCCCTCAGAAGGGGAACATGGTGCTGACAGCCCCTCTCCCCACCAAGAGCTGCTCAGACCTGCCTTCACCCCAGAAGGTCCTCCCTTTGTGAAAACTGAGTGAGACCACCTCCTGGTCTTTGTTTTCTCTTCTCGGGTTATCTATAGATAAGAGTCCCCCACCCTGCTCTGAGGGCCATAGTCTATACCACATTTTCAGTTGGGATTCTACCTTTGCTCCAGGAGGAAGAGATAGAGAATTTCCACTAAGTCTCTGAATGTCCATAATTTCACCATATGTTAAATAGCCACAGCAATACTGACTTGGAAGAATTTTATGAATGACTGACACAGAGTTACAAAAGTGGCCTGCAACAGGTAGATAGATAGATGATAGATAGATAGATAGATAGATAGATGATAGATATTTTATTGAAGAACAGAGGAGGAAATTAATCCAGCTGGAAACTGAATAGTCCATATTTCATTATCTCAAGAGCTTAAGGCTTAAACCACAGATACCCTGGGAAGAAGTTTGGTTTTGCAGCGCCAATAAAGTCGGCAAATACTTGTCTAGCTATATTATATGCAGGCACGATAGTTGGTACAGTTTGTGTCCTTCAGGAGTTCACAGTCTAGTGGAAGGCACAGGATTCAGTCCCGCAGTAGAGGTCAGGGTTGTAATAACGCTGGGTCCAGGTGGGACGGAGACACAGGGAGGGCTGGCCAACTCCACGACATGCACTGGGCCATGGAAGGCTTCAGGAGGGAGGGGCATTTTGGCTTAACTCTTTAGAGAGCCAGTGAGATCATTCAAAGAGGGAAGTAACATAACCATATCTATATTTTAGAAGGGTGAGTGGCCACTGTGTGGGGGGCAAGTGGGCAGAGGATCGCATGACCAGAGACAGAGCCGATTGCAGATTGTTGAATACCCGAAGCCTCAGCCATGGGGTGGGAGGAGCTAGGCACGTACTTAGAAGAAGAAATCCATGGAGTTTGGCCACTAGTTGGTATTCAGAGTGAGGAAAGGGAGGATTCCGGTTTGCCTCCAGGTGACTGATTTGTCCTGGAGGAGAGCGATGGCCCTTTAACTGAGAAGGGGGCACGTGCATGGTTTAGCCTTGGAGTTTGTGGTGCTCGTGGACTGTGGGACAACATTCTGTAAGTGGTTGAAAATGCAGAGCTAGTATTTAAAGATGGGGAGGATCTTGACCCTGTAACATGGGGGATATCACTTACACAAATGACATTGATAAATGATATTGATAAATAATATTTAAATCCAGTGCTGGACCACAGAGAGAATGCAGAGGGAACAAGGGCAAAGGCAAAGGGTGGGATGATGGGGACAGTGAGTTCTTGAGAACGAAGGGCAGGAGAGGTCTCCGTAGGTGCTGGGCGTTAGTTAGAAAAGCACTGGAGGGGGTGTTGACAAAAAGGCACCTCAGAGGTGATAAAAGGGCACATACAGGGCAGGCTGAGGGCCAAGAGAAAGTCCACCTCTATCTTTGCCTCCCCAGTCCCGATAAAGAATATCAAATAGCCAGTGGACCCTCTGAACTTTCAATCTATTCCCAAAATAAATCTAGCCCAATTACATATATAATAAATTCAAACTATGAAGATGGCCCAGTAGTTCTATACTGCATGAGGAGTCTTATTTTATTAAAAGAAATCTCCTCCTCTAACTGGTTCTCTGGGATTGCTCATGCACCCCTCCGCTCAGACCATATCTTTCCACAAAGCAATTCATTTTAATCTTCCCAACCATGCTATGGGCTAGGGAGGTATTAAAATTATCCCACTTGACAAGTGAGGAAACAGAGGAGCAGAGAGAGTCAGCAATTTGCCCAAAGTCACATAGCCAATAAGTGTAGGGAAATGGATTTCAGTCTTGTTCACTTACTTAGCAACTATGTGACCTTGAGCAAGAATTTCAGATTCACATATTCTTTATCTTAAAAAAAAAATGGTGAGAAAGATTGCCTGTCCCAACAGACTCCCTTTGTCAGTGATTTTTACATCACTGGGATGAATTGACTTCATCTGAGATGCAGTTTGCTGAAATCTACCCTGATAAACATCTCCACGTTGTAAAGGCTCGTCCCTATGACTGTGGTAGTGTTTAGGGCTCAGCTTGCTGGAGTGTTCTCTTTTATTAGGACTGAATGAGGGAACCTTGTGAGTATCATGGAAGCTAGTCCCTTGATTAGGTTACTTATATAACAGAAGTTATGGGATTTTGCAGATGTAATTAGGGTCCTGAAATCAACTGATTTTGAGCTCATGAAAAGGGAGACTATGCTGGATAAGATCTGACCTAATCAGGCCCTTGAAAAGAGGTGGAGAGACTTGAAGCAGTCGAGACTCTCTCTCCAGCTGGCCTTGAAGAAGCAAGACACTGAGTTCTGTAGCAGCAAGGAAGCAAACAATCAACAACCACATGTGCTTGAATGAAAATCCTGAACATCATGTGAGGCCTTATGCAGACTAACTGATGCCTCAATCACAGCCTTATTAGACCCTGAGCAGAGAGATCAGCTAAGCTTCAGCTAGGCCACTGCATGGGAACCGTGAGGTAATAAATGGGCATTATTTTATGTCAGTGAATTTGTGGCAATTTGTTAGATAGTATAGAAGACTAATCTAGCCCTACAGTGAAGCCAAGAACAGCTTCCCACGACCTGTGAGAGGGTGCTTAGGAGTCGACCACTCTCATTGTGGTGTGGTTAGACCTGGTGGCAACTCAGAAAGCATCAGGGAGTCAGCACCAGCTGGCACTGGGTCACTGAGAAATGACACCTGCACGACAGGCAGGTCTTTGTAATAAAAAATCAACATAAGGTCTACATGGCACACAGAAATCCAAAATTACAATTTTTCCAGAAAATGGTGGACATAAAGAATGTATATTGCCAAACTGGGATCTGTCATAGAGGGGCCTTTTTATTCATTGGGACCTGGAGGAGAGGGGACCAGACACACAAGCAGACAGAAATCATTGAACCGTCTATGTGGACCAATGCTTCCCCTGTGAAAATGTTGAGCAATGTTCATCTTTTTCTTTTTGTACAGGATAGAGTTGAAGGTGTCCTGAATCCTGAATTCTGTCTTCCCTATACTTTACCTGAGCAAAGAAGAAATGGGTATTGTGTGATCTTGCAATTATCAGGGGCTCCTCAAAATTTCCCTAGGATCTGGGAATTCAGATTAACATTGGGTTGGCAGATGTGATTTCCTGCTTCTAAGAAGGATTTAGTAAGTCTGAGCCAAACCATCTGGGACATCTTATCACTTTTAAGGAGAGATCCTACATTTTTCTATTTTTAAGAGCAAGTGAAACTAAAGTATATGTATCAAATTTTGCTCACGATATGTAAAGGTATAAGCACTGGGGTGAATGATCTTATAAAAATGCATTTTTGGAAGCAGGAAATCCACAAACTTTACCAAGCACTAGGACTGCAATACTTTAAGTCTTTATCATGAAACATATATTCAAATATGTAATATAACAAAGTAGAGAGAATAATATAATAAGCTCGATGAACCCATCTTCCATCTTCGAGAATCATCAACTCATGGTCAGTCTGGCTTTATCTATCTGCCTTCCATTTTCCTACCCTATCCTGAATGAAAGAATCTAGTTTGACAGCAAAAAAAAGATAACAAAGAGAAAACATCCAGTTTTTTGATCCATTCTGCCTGCCTTAATAAGACCTCAAGATACCCACATTTGCACATGGCTCCCAGACCAGCCAGGTGGGCTAGCCAATGGGTTCATGCACAGACCTGAGAAGGGGAATTGCACTGGATTTCAGAAAATTTACTTCCCCTGTTCCAGTTTCTTCATGTTTTCTGAGTCATCATAGACACCAGTTCTAGAAGAGGAAGTTCTAGAAGAGAATAATGTTCCCAGCTAGAATAAATACACCCAACAGAGATACATAAGGGAAACAGAAGAAAGTTTTTTGGTTGTTTTTTTTTTTTTCTACAAGCAGCTTTGTAAAGCACTCCTTTCTGCTTCTTCTCTTCAGTCTTCCTGGGGAGGGTGTCAAAATCTTGTCTAGGAGTGTATGAAAGGAAAAAAAAAACAATCTCAGTCTTTGTCACGGTCACAGGGCATTAGAGTCATCTCTCTGCTATTGGGCAAGCCCTCAAGTTAAGAACCCCCCCCCCCATCACTTTGGAAGAATCCAGTAGGGAAATTTCAGGACATAGTGAAACATGCAGCCACTCCCAGGAAGTTCTGTCCCTTAGAGCCAAGTTTCCTTACTCTAGTTCATCAGTTTTCTCTTTATCTGGTCCTTAGGTTTGTAGAGTAAAGCCATATACTTTGCTTGTAGTAGAACCTTTCATACCAATCCCGCCTAGGCTTTTCCAATATCTTTCCTAATCCTTATTTAGAGATTGTTGGTTTTGAAAATCAACTCTCCGGCTCTTCTTTAAATCTCTTTGAATCTTTTTCAAACTTCCACATCCCTTTTAAGGCGTCAAGCCCTAAACTGAGAAAGATGCTCCAGAAGGAACTGAGAAAGGGAAACAGAATAAAAAGCTTATGTTCTTTTATTTAAGACTCATGTGGGTTATCACCATCGATAGAGATCTGCCTGTGTTTTAAAAACTGGGCAATACTACTGGGTGTTTACCCCAAAGATACAGACGTAGTGAAGAGAAGGGCCATACGCACCCCAATGTTCATAGAAGCAATGTCCACAATAGCTAAATCGTGGAAGGAGCCGAGATGCCCTTCAACAGATGACTGGATTAAGAAGCTGTGGTCCATATATACAATGGAATATTACTCAGCTATCAGAAAGAACGAGTTCTCAACATTTGCTACAACATGGACGGCACTGGAAGAGATAATGCTAAGTGAAATAAGTCAAGCAGAGAAAGACAACTATCATATGATTTCTCTCATCTATGGAACATAAGAACTAGGATGATCGATAGGGGAAGAAAGGGATAAAGAAAAGGGGGGTAATCAGAAGGGGGAATGAAGCATGAGAGACTATGGACTATGAGAAACAAACTGAGGGCTTCAGAGGGGAGGGGGGTGGGGGAATGGGATAGACCAGTGATGGGTAGTAAGGAGGGCACGTATTGCATGGTGCACTGGGTGTCATACACAACTAATGAATCATGGAGCCTTACATCGGAAACCGGGGATGTACTGTATGGTGACTAACATAATATAATAAAAAATCATTAAAAAAAAAACTATAGTAATTATTTGTAAATTGCTGTTGTTGTGTAAATGGTCAGAATTCTAGGACATGGGTCAACAAACCACAACCTATTAGGCCAAATCTGACCCTTTCCTTGTGTATGTACAAAAACGTTAATAAAATACAGACTCTCCCATTAAAAAAAAAATAAAATAAAAAAAATAAAAACTGGGCAATGTAAATGTTGTGGAATAGAGGAAGAAGGTGGTATCTGTTGGGGTGTAGAGTGCTTATCTCAGCTTCCTTGGGGAGCATTTAAAAAATAAGTCTGGTAGCAGCTTCACGATTTCCAAATATTTAGTGGCAAGAAGAGACAGATGACAGGAGCTGCTCTATCACTAGCGCCTGCATTAGGTCTTAGAATCATCTAGCACTGGGACTGGCACACCTTCTTCTGACCCATCAAGGAGCAGGTGGCAGATACAGTTGTCTCCCCTCATCCATGGGGAGTGTGTGCCACGACCCCCGTGGATGCCTGAAACCATGGACAGTACCAACCTGGATCTATACATTTTCTCCTACACATACACTCCTATGATCAAGTTTAATTTATGAATTAGACACAGTTAGAGATTAACAATAACTAATAATAAAATTGAACAATTATCACAATATATCGTAATGAAAGTTAAGGGAATGTGGTCTCTCTTGAAACATCCGATTGTACGGTGCTCGGGTCTTCTTGTGATGATGTGAGATGATAAAATGCCTATGGGATGAGATGAAGGGAGGGGAATGGTGTGCGCACTGTGATGGAGCGTTAGGCTACTAGGGACCTTCTGTTGATAAGTCAGAAGGGGAATCACCTGCTTCCAGACCTCGACTCTTCTCAGGGGAACTGAAACCTTGCAAAGTGAAACTGCAGGTGGGAGCGGGGAGGAACTACTGTGTTTAGGCTTTGTGGGCTCTATGGTCCATGTTGCAGCTACTCACCTCTGCTGTTGTAGCCTGAAGTCGCCTTGGGCAATATGGAAATTCACGGGCTGGGCTGCTCCGATTAAACCATCTTTAAGATCACTGAAACCTGAAGTTTATGTTTCATGTGTCATGGAATTCTTTAGGGTTTTGTTTTTGTTTTTTTTTTTAACTGTTAAAAAATGTAAAAACTATTCTTATCCCACAGGCCATACGAAACAGGTGGGAGGCTTGGATTTGGCTTGCGGGTTGTGGTTTGCCGATCCCTAATCTGGCATCCTTTTCCCCTTAGCCTACGGTAAAGGAAGGATGAGGTAATCAGAGAGATAATCTGTACCATTTCAAATTTTTTACTATAACAACATTTTAAAACAGGAATGACAAGTTCCCATTCTTTGCATTGAGCAGAAAACTGTGTGGGGACCCTAAAATAGATTTTAATAGGCCCAGGCTAGGTGGGACCTAGCCAGTGATCTCTGCCTGGTCAGGGATCCCATCCAGTGAGGTCCAAGGTCCATTTTATATGAGTGTTGACTATACTTCGAGGCTCCGCAATTAAGATTCATACTTGGATAAAATTGTATATATCAGTTTGTACATTTATTTACATAAAATATCATAAAATTATAAAGAGCGAATTACATTCATTACATAATTGATTACATTAGTGAAAAGAGTGGGAAACACTCTGAAAGCTTTAGGACTTAGGATATTTACCCAGAGCTTCATTACAGTATAACTTAATAAGGGAGCTTTCCCTGAGTACGTGTGAGCCAGGACCCACCACGTACTACTGCCCAGAACCTGGCCGCACTGGTCTGAGTGAGCAGGTGAGCTGAACTTTGCACATTTCTTTTGTGAACAAGGAACTGGAAATCTCATTGGCAGTTTTGTGTATTATTTCCTGCCTAGTTCACTGATGATTTACTGAGAGCCTTTTATGGCTTTACAATATGACAGAATAATGGTACATGACATGCTTTAAATAAACTTGTATCATTTAATCTCTTAATTTGCAGTTCAGAGCAAACTGTAAAGCCACTTTGTTCTTGGAAAAGTAATCGACTTTGCCTGAGTGGAGTCAGCTGATACTGCATCCTAGTTTTGAAAATGTGGAGGCTGAATAGTGAGTTCCTAGAGAGGTCTTTGAAAATAAATTGAATTGCAGTAGGAAATTTTCTGACAATTAATAGTCTCAGAACAATAACCTTACATTAGATAAAATCCATATAGACTTTAGGGATGCAGGATTTGGGATGGAATGAATAATCTTTCAGTTATGGGGTAGATCATCATCTTATGAATAGAAGGTCAAATATTTGATTATCATGTAATACTTCCAAGTGCAAAAGTTGAAGAAATTATTTATATAAAGATGTATCTATCCAAAGGAAGCTCTGTTTGGAAGCCCGTCATGAACTGAAACATTGAATTGTATTAGACATTAAATTTTAACAAAGAACGGGCAACATAGGAGAACCACCAAACGCGGATGCCATGTGACAATTGAAGGAAAACTAGGATTTAGGCCCATGGTAGTTGTGGCTGAGAGGTGGTCTTCCAGTCCTGTGATTGTCAAATTTTTGGGTTCCAATCTTCCTTTACAATCTTAAAAACAACTGAGGATCCCAAGGAGCTTTTATTTAGGTGTGTTTTAACTACAGATAGTTAAAGTTCTAGAAATTAATATTGGGAATTTTAAATTTAAAATACTTCCTTATTAATTCATTTAAAAAACCTTAAGAAATTCATTCCATGTCATAAATAACATTTGATGTGTTTTCCAAAACAACAACAAAAAATTAGTGAGGAGAGTTGTACTGTTTTACTTTGTGGTAAATCTCTTTACTGTCTAGCTTAAAAGAAGACAGCTGGATTTTCACATCTGCTTCTTGCGTTCGATCTATTGTGATATCATTTATTACAAAGTCTTTGGAAAACTCCATTGTGTATTTATGAAAGAATGTGAGAATTCCGAGGCAAATGTTATGCTAACATTATGAACAAATAGCTTTCATATTTTAAACCATGTGAGAGGTTCTCAGAGATCCTCAAAGGACACCCAGGGATCCCCAGACCACACTTTGAAAACTGTTGTTTTAGGTGGAAGGGGTAGTATGAACAGAATACCAGATCCTTCTCTGAAAATGCATTTCCTCAGGTTCTTCCCCAAGTTCCCTCTCTAAATCTCCTGGGTGAGCCAGCATGCACCCATGTTCTCGATCGGTCTTTGGATTGGCAAATGTGCATATGGCACAGACCTCCCCCCTGAGCCCCCACCTATGTGGTTCACTGCCTGTGGTCACTTCCACTGGGATATCCCATGGGTGCCTCAACATGCCTAAAGCTGGCCTCCTCCATACACTTCTCCTTTTCCTATATCCCATGCCTTGCTTAACCCAGAAAAAGACTCAGTTTGGCTTGTCCTCTCCCCCCTTCTTTGTCATCATCATTTTCCGGGTCCCAAGCCCTATTAACTTAACATTGCACCATCTCCACCTCTATCCATTAGTTCAGGCCCTCAGACTGTGTCCCCTGAATTACTCACCAGACTTCACACTTTACATTTGAGCCTCTAGGTGTGTCTCCCGCTAGTCCACTCTTTCACTGCTACCCCTGGGGTCTTTATAAAAGGTAAACTTTAGTATGTCAGCCACCCAGTTTATAATCCTTGAGTAATTCTCTAATGCCTGAAGGCATTCTGAAGATGAATTTGAAACTTTCTAGCTCATCTTAGCATAGTGTTGGAAAATGCTATGAATACCGGTTATGTGGGTCACAGAATCAATTTAGTTGGTCACCACCAACATCTTATAGAAACCATAATAAACTAGAACAGGAAATATTAGAACACATTGCAGGAAGGACTAATCATACACATTGTCTCTTGCAAGTTGTGTTATACGTAGGTGTGTACCTATGTACGTGGACTAGTTCTCAGTGCAAAATGTATTTCTTACTGTGAGTCCAGGTCAAGTAAGTTTGGAGAACACTTTCTTAATAGCCCTCTGTCTACTTCTCTGTTGTCCGGACAGCTTTTGCCCAGACCAACTGACTCCCCAGACAGGTCCAATTACTCACAGCCCTCTGGAAGTTTTAAGATGTTTTCCTTCCTGTTGGGTCTCTGCTCATGCTTTCTGCTTCTACAGTGACCTTGCTTTTCTAACCTTTACTCAGATGATTAGAACTCATTATTGAAGATTCATCTCAGATTGCCTTCTGGGAAGTTTCTCTGTCTCTCCACCTACTACTCCTTACCATAGCCTTCCCCAGGGTTACCCCAACATTCCAGCTGGGGTTGGTGCAGAATTCAAAGAACTAAATCATGAACTGTTCACCTGTGGGGTCTCCTCCTTGACTGTTGGCTCCTTGAACACCAGGAGAGTATCTTTATGTGTGGTGACAGTGTAACCCTGACACAGAATAAGCTCAATGCACTTGTGTTAACTGAAATAATCAGCTATGGCCTTAAAAACTCTAGAAGACATTTTTTCTCTGTTTTAAAAATTGAAGTATAATTGACACACAATGTAACATATGTCAGTTTTAGGTGTACAATATAGGGATTTGACAAGTCTGTACATTATCTGTGTTCTCCACAAGTGTAACCACCATCTGTCACCATACAATATTACTGCAATAACATTGACTATATTCCCAATGCTATGCCTTTTATTCCTGTGACTTACTCATTCCCTAACTGGAAGTCTGTCCCTCCTATTCCCCTTCACCCATTTTACCCATTCCCCCACCCCTGCCCTCTAGAAACCGTCAATTTGTTCTCTTTATTTATGGGTCTGTTTCTGCTTTTTATGTGCTTGTTTGTTTATTCACATGTTTTGGTTTTTAGATTCCACATATAAGTGAAATCATATGGTGTTTGTCTTTCTCTGTCTGACTTATTTCATTTAGTATAATACCCCCTACGTTCATCCAGTTTGTCACAAATGACAAGATCTTATCCTTTGTTTAAGGTTTGGTGATATTGCATTATACATATATATACATACATATGTGTGTATATATATGTATATATATGCATATATATGTATATATATGTATATATATGCATATATATGTATATATATATGTATGTATATGTGTATAATATATATAATAGATATTATATATATATATTAAGGTTTGGTGATATTGCATTATACATATATATGTATGTATATATGTATATATATACACATATATATGTATATGTATATGTGTATATATGTATATGTGTATATATGTACATATATGTATATGTATATATGTGTATATATGTATATATGTATATATATGTATAAAATATATACACACATATATATATATAAATGTGTACACACATATATATATACATACACACACACATACCACATCTTTTTTTTTTTTAAGATTTTATTTATTTGTCAGAGAGAGAACACACAAGCAGGGGGAGTGGTAGGCAGAGGGAGAGGCAGGCTCACCGCTGAGCAAGGAGCCTGAAGCGGTACTCCATCCCAGCACCCTGGGATCATGACCTGAGCCTAAGGCAGACTCTTAACCCACTGAGCCACCCAGTTGTCCCTGTACCACATCTTCTTTATCCATTCATCTATTGATGGGCACTTGGGTTGCTTCTCTATCTTGGCTATGATGGACACTTGGGTTGTCTTTATATCTTGGCTACTGTAAATGATGCTGTAATAAACATAGGGGCATATATATCTTTTCAAATTAGGGTCCGTGTTTTCTTCAGGTAAATACCAAGAAGTGCAATTGCTGGATTGTAGGGTAGTTCTATTTTAACTTTTTGAGGAACTTTCATACTCTTTTCCACAGTGGTTGCACCATTTTGCATTCTTACCAACAGTGCACGAGGGTTCCTTTTGCTCCACATCCTCACGAACAACACTTGTTGTTTCTTGTGTTTTTGATACTAGCCATTCTGAGAGGTGTGAGGTGACATCTCACTGTGGTTTTGATTTACATTTCCCTGATGATGAGTGATATTGAGCATCTTTTCATGTGTCTTTTGGGCATCTATCTGTATCTCTTCTTTGGAAAAATGTCTATTCAAGTCCTCTGTCTAGTCTTGGAGGCATTTTTGATGCCTTCCTCTTTCTCATCCTGCAAATTGAATAAAACAATGCTATTCCAGGAATGGAAGGGAGAACTTGAACACATTCTGAAAAGGGGCTCCTTGTAATTTTTTTAAACATTAGCATGTGATATGTTGCTGTGGCATTTTAAAGACTCTGGTGGTAACACTGAGAAAGTAGGACTGTAAGGCAGAGTCTAGCATACTTATGCTCTGTGTTAGCTTCATTCAAGCAACTCTTCCTCAGGGAACCTTTCTCTCAATTCCCAGACTTGATCAGATTTCTAATTTACTGCCTCCTACTACTTTTTGCTTCCAGTTGATAACAGCTATCACACTTGCAATTTTACATTCATTTTTGTGTTTGTTTGAGTTATGTCTCTCCAGAGTCATTACAATTTCCTCACTAGAATATGACTTTCCACAAAGTCAGGAATTGACTTTATTTTTGTTCTATCATATACACAATAAATGTTGAAGACATTAATGATGATGAGAGCACTTAGCAGGCCAAAGACATGGCAAACCAAGTGAGAGGAGGAGCCAGTCTGAGAGGTACAGATACTAGACTGATGATGGTTAATTTTATGTCAACTTACCTGGACCTCAATGGCCAGATAGTCAATCGCTATTCTGAATGTGTCTGTGAGAGTATTTTTGGACAAGAGTAACACGTAAATTGGTAGACTTTGTGTAAATCAGATTCCCTTTATTATGTGGGTGGGCCTTATCTAATCAGTTGAAGGCTTGACTAGACCAAAGGGGCATTCTGCCGGCAGACAGCCTTTGGATTTGAACTGCAGCATAGGCCCTTCCTCTGTCTCCAGTCTGACAGCCCACTCTGCAGATTTTGGACTTGTCTATCTCCATAATTGCTTGAGTTAATGCCTTAAATAAATCTCGTTCCCTAGAGAACCCTGACAGTACAACTGTGAAGACTCTGCAAGTTGTGCTGAGGCATTGGGTTTCATCCTCTCACCTTGGCTTTCCCTCTGAAGGGGTTGGTACTCATTCATAGGGGTGTGAGAAGTAGCCATGTCAGCATGACTCGAATTCCTGGAGCTATGCATTTATTCAATACTTTGAGGGAAAAAACTACTTATATATTAAAACAAGCATGGGTATAACATAAACTAGAATTCAAATTGTGTATATATTGGAAAAACATAGCAGGGGACTTCAGAGACACATTGTAGAGGCAGCTGGCAGATTGGCCCTCAGCCATAAACACCCTTGGGGTGTGGATTCCTCATCTTTAGTCTCAGGATTCTTCATATAATATACGGAGAAGCAGCCATGAGCAGGGGAGGAGGAAAGACTTATTTAGGGTGTGTTTCTATATTACTTTGTATGTGATGTGGGGGCTCCAGTGGGAGTAGTCGGTGAGAAGACTGGAAAACAGGGGCTGTCCACAGTGCAGGAGAGACATGGTAGGGCCCATGTGCAGGCAGAAGTCCAGCTCATTATTTGAGGTTGAGCTCTGTGTCACCCTTTGTACAAATCCCTTCCTGGCTCTCCTGAAAATGAGTTTGTTTGCTCTTCCTCTCTGCTCCCCAGATACTTGTTTTGATCACCATGCTTCCCACAATGCCTTATGGTTATTTGTCCAAGAGTGGGTAGCAGTAGAGTAGGGGCTCTTCAGTCAGATGCATATTCTGGGTCTCGTTTATCCTCAATTCCCTGTGGCAAAGCCCAGAGCTCAGCACAAGGCAGGCATTCGGGAAACATTTGTTGCATCAAGGACTGAATGGCTAACATCGAATGGCTGCTGAGATAGGGAATCCAAGACATGAAATGGGTTTGAAAGAAAATATACTAAATTCACACATCAACTCTATCACTTTATTATTCTTGTTATTTTTTATTATTTTGGTCAAATGATTTCTTTTCAATATATCAAAAAGGTAAAGGTAGCTGTTATGTGGAGTCTAAATGACCACTAATTTTGTGTTAGCAAATTCTTAAATAATGAGGATTTACTTTAAATTTAATTAGTTCTCATGTATTGGGTCATATTTCGCTTTAAAAAAGATGATTTATTTATTTGGGACGGAGAGAGAGAGAGAGAGCATGAGCCCAGGGGGAGGGGCAGGTGGAGAGAGAGAGGCCGATTTCATGCTGAGCAGGGAGCCGGATGTGGGGCTGATCCCAGTGTCCTGGGATCATGACCTGAGCTGAAGGCAGATGCTTAACCCACTGAGCCACCCAGGCGCCCCCCCTCCCCCATATTTCACTTAAAAAAATATATCCTTAGAAAGTTGTAATTCACTGTAGCAGATTTATAGTATATTATTTTAGTGTTATCTGCTTAACATGTGGCTATTTAATTGAAATATTTAGTTGTGTAATCTTTAATCTAGGGGTGGCACGGAAAGGTTATAAAACAAGACTTTGCATCAAAAAGAAGAATTGTATTACAGGTTCAAAGAAAAAAAAAACAGGCCATCCCTTCAATCTAGGTCATTACCATATGCATTTGTTTTCAGAGTAATTCGGGGCTAAGTGTTCTGGGAGATGGGGGCATTTCTTCCCTGCATCCTTATTTCATTGTTTCAGTCTTAGTTAGACATTTAATTCAACTGGAGTTTTACATATGACTGAGAAAAGTTGTGCTTATCAAGTTTCCAGCTATTCCAAAAGTTACAGAGACGATTGTGTGAAGGCAAGGTGGCGTTTTGGTAACAACCCAGGACGGTTCAGGTTCTGTATGACTTAGCAACTCCGGATTCTTGTGTCCTTACCTGGGCACTTCTTAAAGACATGCACTGAGGTTTGGTGGGTGGAAAAATGCATGGTACTTTTAGAAAGGCTGTCTCTATGTTGTTTCTTAGATTTGAAAAAAAAATCCATATTATAGAAATATTGAACTATCTTCCTTCACTTTATAACATAATATAATCATGTTACGTTTCTTATTTCCCCATTTTTGTATAGTAAAATGCAGTCTGGATCCAATTAGAAAATGTATATTTAACATACTAATGACAACAAAAAAGTCTTTTAAAAGGAAAAAAAATTAAAATTAAGTACAGCGAGGGGCGCCTGGGTGTCTCAGTCGTTAAGCATCTGCCTTTGGGTCAGGGCGTGATCCCAGGGTCCTGGGTTCAAGTCCCAAATCGGGCTCCTCCGCTGGGAGCCTGCTTCTTCCTCTCCCATTCCTCCTGCTTGTGTTCCCTCTCTCGCTGGCTGTCTCTCTCTCTCTGTCCAATAAAGAAATAAAATCTTAAAAAAAAATTAAGTACAGTGAAAAACTCTGAAGAGGTTTTACTCCATTTCTAAAATACCTTTAAAAACAAAGTGTCTCTATATTATTTGACTCTAACGGGTAGTGGTTTTTGCAGAGTACAATATTTATGCTTATATCAGATTAAAAAAAAAAGCAGGGGAATGGTCACAGCTGGAGGAAGCCACCTCATGCAGGCTGGGAAGGCACCAATTACATGGAATCCCCAGCTTTTTCCTCCTGTCTCAAATCCTCCCCGCACTCCTGGTCCAGCAGTGAGAGCAGCACTGTAGGACTCATAGACCCAAGGGGACAACCAAGGTCCAGCATTACCAGCAGAGGTAATGAGGAACTGGGATTACCTTTTAGATAAAAGGAGGGAAATGCATGTCCCCAAAACCTTACAAAGGGGCCGGCTCAGGTGCTAGCATGACCCGTTCGTAGCTCTCCCACATTCACTGCATGAAGTTGGACAGAAGCTTGAGGCAGAATAAAATAAATGGTAACACCCGGCACCCTCCTCCAGAAATCTCAGAATGTTCAGAGATGAGAGAGAAACCCCGTAAAGGCCTGATCTACAAGGGAAGCCATTTCAGATTTCTTTCTAAGTCAGCATGACTGTACATAAACTTTGTTCAAACCCAAAGCCTGATTTATGTCCTGCCATGCATACATCGTACACCTGCTTTGTGAGTGAGTAGCCTAAAGGAAAACCATCTCGTCCTTGAGATATTGATCAATGCTCCTGCTCCCTGCCTTCCTTGACGTTAAAACTCATATTTCTTGCCTATATGCTAATCTGTAATCTTTTCAGCTTTTATAAGATGTAAAAAAGTTTATAACCCTGTAAAAACTGTTCATTCTCTGGAATATTTTCTTCCCTGTGAGGAGTGTGTTTTCTGGGCAGCTGTTCCTAACCTGGGCTTGAATGAAACCCTCTATGGTAAATTTGCACTGACACCAGGGACTGTATCATTAGTAGGACTTGGGGGACTCAGTGGGGAAACTGGTAAATGGTAGAAGAGACACATATTGTAATTATGAATATGCATCAGAAGATCTTTGTGTCACAGGAAATGCAAGGGCTAGAGAAACAAGTTAACAAGACCATGAGAAGCCCTTAGCCAAATTCGAGATGTAGGATATTTGGAAACAGGGTTTCTCCAACAAATGGAAGGTTTGGAAAAAACAAAGGTGGGTATGGGCAGTAAGTTACAGATGAAAAGAGTACAGAGATGTGACAACAAAAATTCAACACATGGACCTTGTCTGGGTCCTGCTTCAAATAATCAGATCACAAAAGGATGCCCTGGAGACAAGGGGCATTTAAATATGTACTTCCCAAATGAAATTAGGGGAATTTTGATAATTGCGTTAGGTGGATAATAGCACGGTTCTTGTGTTAAAAAATCATCCTTATCAGTGAGGGATATATACTGAACCATGTACTATGAAATTATGTGTATAGAATTTGCCTTTAATGTACTCCTGGAAATATGAGTGGGAGGAATAGAAGAAACATGATGGCAAAATGTTGATAAGCTGACGATTGGTAATGAGGGTTCAGTATACACTCCTGCTGATTGCAAACCATGTAAGCATTAAACAACAACAAAACCCCGCACACTCTCACACGTCAGCTGTTTCCACCTTTGTGTGCACGTGTTCATAAACATACAATTTCTGACATTGTCAAAATCATGATGTGAATGCAATATTTGGATTTAATTTCTTAAATCTACAAAGCCACCCAGGAGATCTGAAAGCGAGAGAAATGAAGAGCACCTGTGGGGGGGGGGTTGGAGGTGGGGGAAGGAGGACTCCCAGCATCCAAGAATGGAAATAGGAAATTGAGTAGAGGGAACAGGAGAAAATTTCAGATGACAAACCATTTTGAGATGGAGAAAGCCACAGATGTTGTGACTCCTGTTGCTTCCTGGAGCATTTTTCTGGGGGCATTTGCTTACAGACATCGGCCTCGGAGTGTGCAGAAGGGATCTGCCTGCAGAGACCCCTAGCTCCGCAGCGGGTCAGGGAAACTGGGGACTGGCTCCTGGGCAGAGACTCTGTGATCCTGGCCACGAGGAGTCCTGGTGCTCGGGATGGGCGCTGGTGAGCTCACTGCCCACTGCCGGGCCCCAACATAGTAACAAAACTGCCGGTTACTGAGCTCTTACTGCGTACTAGACAGGATGCTGATCTCTCAATAGCCGGTTTTTCCTGGAGACCTATCACTAAACATCACTTCGAAAAAGGAAGATGAATAATAAAACAGGGCAGAAAAAAACCTCTTAAGTCCTTTAATAACTGCCTGCGCAATATTACAGGTGAAAGAAATGGGACTTTTCGATTGTTTCACCATATTTGAGGTCTTCATTTGGGCTCTAGGTAAGTCTTCCAGGAGCCACGCTCACACCCACACACTCACAGAGATACAATGGTCTTACTGGATAAGGAGAAGAAGATTGCAACTTTCCCCAGGTGTTTTCTGGTCTAACTAGGTCAATTCTCAGTATCATCCTCACTTTGAACCCCGCGTTGCTCTGATTTAATAGCGCCTTTTTAAGGTTGTTATTTTATATGTAGATTTTTAAAATTAATATCTGTTTCTCCCAATTTTAAGTTCTATGTGTCACTTTCTTCTTCCCGCTCTCCCTTCCCTCCCTCTGTCCCCCCTCACTATACGACTCCCCAGCACTTAGCACACAGTGCCTGGGATGACATTGGCCCCCACTTACATGTAAGCTGAGTGTTGTCCATGAGGTGGGTGAGTGCTGGCAGAGAAGTCTTCGCATTCTCATGCGCTTGAGGAGGGGAAGTCCTGTAGACACCTGCCGACCTGTTGCGTTTTCCTACATTAGGAAGAGGAGTTTTGATCTCACAATCCTTTTTGCTATGGCTGGACTTTTAACATGGCTCAGCTTCTCCCATACAGTGGTCGTTGCACGGTTGGCCTGGTGTGAGCCGCGTAGCAGAGGTCTCCAGCTGTGATGGGAAAGTTGGTGGTGGTACAAGTCATCTCTGGGTCCCAGGCATCATATACACAGATATGTGTATGGAGGTCAGCATGCACGTGTACAGACTTGACTGGATACGGACCCAAACAATACTGAAAGCGTCTTGCATTTCCCATGGGTACTGCAAGAACGACTCGCCCCTCTATCATTAGGATCGCTGTTGATTAGGTTTGCCACACTTTTGTGCTTAGCTTTTTAGTGAGTAGAAGCCAGTCCTCATAAATCAAGCTGCATATGACAAGATAGAAAGGAAAGTGACAGGATTTGCATTATCTGCTGGGAGGGATTATAGAAAGGCGCTTAATTAGAAACCAGGAGAGACAGCTAAAAAAAATACGCTTTTTGTTATTTTATTATTGTTGAACCCAACTTCCCCTTCCATATGTGAAAATATATAGGCAAGATGCCTTAGAATTGCCTCAAGCCCCGTCCCTGGTGCATGAGTGGGAGGGGAAGACAAAGGCAGGAAGATCATTTGCTGTCTTCTGTTGTGAGTAACTGCTGGGTGGTCCTATATAAATCGTATTTATGTGTGTCCTCAGAGCTAGGAAGGGTGACAGAATCTCTGGTCTGTGACTGTATGGGACAGTAAGGGAATATTTGTGAAACTACAAAGCAACTCTGTTGACTGTTGACCTCCTGACCCCCACTCCCCATAAAGGAAAGAAGATAAATATACAGAGATCCCATGTAAAATGGGATTTTCTTTAATAGGATAAGAAGGAGGAATAGCAGGTTTTCATAGTAGTAGTAACTTTCAAAAGCCCAGATTGTGGTAAATATGGTTTCCCAATTGTACCATCCAGGAAAACACACAAGTATTTGTGTGTGATGGGCTTAAAGGGACTTCTGAAGACTGGGTGAATTTACGGCTTTTTGAGGGTTTGTCCTCTGGGCAGCTGATGGGCAGTAACTCCCGTGGTGTCTGAGCCGCCAGGTCAGCGTGCACACAGAGCAAGGCGTGACCTGGCACCCTGCCATCCGCGATACTTCATTAGACATAAAGAGATCAACATAGCGTGATGCTTGCAAAGTCAAAAACAGACTCAGTAACGAGGAGCTCCAATTTCGGTGGATAATAAACCAACACATGTTGACCACCATGCTAGAAGAGGTAAAGAAAATGGCAGTGTTTTAGGGTGAAGGAGAGCTGCCTAGAGGGACACCAGTGCTGTTTGGACAGTCCCCGTCACCCTGGGGTACCGCTGGCGTGGCCAAAGGGGCCCTTCAATTACCACCAGCACAGCCAGTCCTTGGCACTGCAGCACTGGCTTTGAATTTCCAGACTCTAAAACCTGATCCATTAAAGGCAAAGCAGGGGGCAAAAAAGTTCA
>NW_024426774.1:82679709-82965916 GCF_017311325.1 Ursus maritimus
AGCAGGAACAGCAGGGCTGAGGATGTGGTGGTTTGCCCCCTTTGTTCGGATGTTGTTGGCTTGGCGTGAAATACGCAACCACTTGCAATTTGAGCTTAAAGGTGGATGATTCTGAGGTCCCAGTGGAAACATGTTGATGAATAGGGTAGGTCTGATCCAAAGAGGCATGAACACTAACCTCAGCTAATTCTGGCAGGGCTGCCAAGCAAGGTTGGTGGGCTCCTTTATCAGCAGATGAGAACAGCTAAAATTTCCATTCCTTCTGTTGATTACCAAATATTTATACAGACACACACATCCACATTTTATATGGGTTCATGCATGTGAGTATGTGGGCCAAGGATGGGATTAGAGAAATCAGAATCAGAAGGAGCAACAGAAGCTGGAAATGTGATTCTTTTAAAACAAGTTTGTCTGTGTGTGTATGTGTGTGTGTGTGTCTCTGTGTGTTTTATTTTGCCATATATAGTGAAGTGGAGCAAACAGTGGACTTTTAATCTTAGAAGACTAGGCTTTAACCTCAGCTTGATCATTTCTAGCTGTGCATTTGTTGGCAAATTATTTAAATGTTCTCTTCTCAAATTTCTTTTCTCCCTTTTTGGTAAATTTTTGTAGAGCACAGGTTGCAAATGTTTATTTGAATATAATCAGTGTAATAACTTCTTCCACCCCCTGCATTATTTTCCTTGTTTTTTTTGAATCCCAACAATGTAATTACTTTCCTTCCAATTAGTTAAGAAAGATTGTTTACACTGCTTCATGTTTGGGAATGAGAAGCCCTAATCTGGCCCTTGGCTTAGTTTCATCTAGCCCGCAGAGCTCATGTTTAAATAAAAGAGTTCACACCTTCAACATTTTCAAGTTGTAAACTCCTCTAAGTTGTTTCATTTTAAGTGATTTTTAAAAGTGTGGTAAAATACATATAATACAAGCTTTACCATTCCCACCATTTTTAAGTGTACAATTCAGTGGCATTCAGCACATTCCCAATATTGTATAACCAATACCACTATCCATTTCCAGATTTTCTTCATTATCCCAAATATAAACTCTACCCGTTGAACAATTCCCCATTCCCCTTCTCCCCATCACAGGGCGAGGTCTGAACAAAGGAGCTTCTGTCCTCCTGGAGTTTGGGACCTGGCACGGAAGCTCGTGGAAGTGTTCTGTTTCACCAACCCGAAAGCTCTCCAAATTGGGTTTTTATGGAGGCTTCATTACATAAGCATGATTGATTCAACTTCCAGGCCCCCACTCCCTCCCCAGAAATCAGGGGGTGGGATTGAATGATCCTATTTAAAGTTAGTTCTCCTGGCAACCAGCCCCCCAACCTTAGGTGTTTTCCAAAAGTCACTTTATTAACATAACAAAAGACACCTTTATGTTCTCATCACCTAGGAAATTCCAAGGGTTTTAGGAGCTCTGCTCCAGAACAAGGAGGACCAAATATATATTTCTTACTATAAATATTAATATGGCACCAGGCAACCACCATTCTACTTTCTGTTTCTATGCATTTGACTACTCTGGGTACCTCATATAAGTGGAGTCATACAATATTTGTTTTTGTGTGTGTGTCTGGATTCTTTCACTTAATGTAGTGTTTTCAAAGTTCATCCATATCATAACATGTATCAACATTTCATTTCTTCTTAAGCCTGAGTAATATTGGGTGGGATGTAGATACCACAGTGTGTTTATTTGTTCATCTGCTGGTGGATACTTGGGTTGTTTCCACCTTCTGGCTATTGCGAAAAATAAACAGCCCAAAGCTCTTGCTATGAACGATGTTATACAAAAATATGTTTGTGTCCCTGTTTTCAATTGTTTTGGATATATATGCAGAAGTGGAATTGCTGGATCATATGGTAATTCTGTGTTTCATGTTTTGAGGAATTTCCAACCTGTTTTCCTCGGTGGCTGCACCATTTTACATTCCCACCAGCAACACTAAGTGCTCTAATAGCTCCGCACCCTTACCAACGTTTGTTATTTTATGTCTACTTGTTTGTTTAAAAGTTTATTTATTTATTTGACAGAGAGAGAGAGAGCACAAGTAGGGGAAGCAACAGGCAGAGGGAGAGGGAGAAGTAGGCTCTCCACTGAGCAGGGAGCCCGATTCAGGGCTCGATCCCAGGACCCTGGGATCAAGACCTGAGCCCAAGGCAGCTGCTTAAGGACTGAGCCACCCAGGGGCCCTGGTGTTTTGTTTTTTGTTTTTGTTTTTGTTTTGTATAATAGCCATGTTAATGGATATAGAGTGGTATCTTATTGTGGTTTTGATTTGCAGTTCCCTAGTGGCTGATAATGTTGAGTATCTTTTCATGAGCTTATTGGCCATTCCTATATCAGTATATCTTGTTTGGAGAATGTCTATTCAAGTCTTTTGTCCAGTATTGAGTTGGGTTCTTGGTTTTTTGCTGTCGTTGTTGAGCTGTAGAAATTTTTTATACATTCTGGATATTAATCCGTCATTAGATATATGTTTTGCAAATATTTTCTCTCATTTCATGTGTTGTCTTTTCACTCTCTTCATTGTGTCCTTTGATGCATAAAAGTTTTTCATTTTGATGAAGCCAAATTTATATATATATGTGTATATACATATACGTATACATATATATATATATATATGTTTGTTGTTGTTGCCTGTGCTGTTTAAGTGATTGTTAAACAAGTATTTAGTAAATGTTTTTGTTATACCTTTGAGAAAACAAAACCTTATTAAAAGACAAAATTCAAGTGTTAAAGATCCTAATCGACTTTATTCAATGATTCATGAATATCTATTAGAGAGAAGAGTTATATAAAATGAAAGATTTTTCTAGGAAGAAGTGAGCAGGACAAAAAAGTTACCAGCAGAGAGTTGATTGTTTGTGGCAAGGTCACCTTCCTTTAGGGGACAGCAGGGGTCGATTGAGCAGATTACCTCACTAGTGTTGACCAGGTAATTCCAGATTGACTGGTTTTGGATTTCATTCCCAGGAGAGATTGAAATTGTAATTGGATTAGGTATTGAGTCTTGGTTTGGTGATATGGGTTTAGCACGAGAGACTCCATTCTGGGCCTAGTATCTGTCTTTTCACACTCTCCTTATCCCCAGTGTGGTTGATCAGGGAGAATCGGCCGTGCAGAGTGGTCTTGCTGATCCTGCCCGTCCTAGCATTTCTTTCCTGCACCTGAGTTGACATAAATGCTGCAGTTTTTCCTTGGCGTCTTCATTTGATAGTCGAGTGGAGAGTTTAGTTGAACAGCAAACACCACTATTACATGCTGGCGTTTGTGTTTTTATCAGTTAAACCAGTAATTTGATTTAATAATATTCTTCATTTCATTCAAACAAAATATGTATAATTGTGTAAGTAATAACATTTAGAAGTATACAGGCATGTATTGATAACTATGAAGTTGGTTTTTCATTCAGTCATTTTTTAAAAAATTCCACTCAATTCTTTTTTTTTTAATTTGAAAGTTAGGTGTTCTCCAAGGAAAAAAATAAAATATTGGTCCCCACTGGCTGTCATTTACTTTAATGCTAATGTGTTTTCCTGCAACATGCAGCATTTAGTTTTCCCTGAAAATAAATAATACATTTCCCACACTTTAAAGATCCGATTACCTAACTCATCCCACACTTATTCTTCAGCTTCTCCTTCCCACCCTTTGAGATCTTTCAGAAACTTGAAAAGATTTTTTTTTTTTGCCTTAGTTGAAAACATAAGTACTTTGACTGAAGGTAGATCCCAGGCAGGGCCAATCTAAATTTTTATATCACTGACTGAATTAGCCAATAAAGTTTAAACTCTGAAATACCAAACTCCTGTGTTTAAGTCTTATAAAAAGTATAGCTGTTCTCAGATTCTACCTCCACACTACTAAAAGGGCAGGTGGTCGGTGTCCTGAGTTGTGCGCTGGTTCCCAATGTCAGGGGTTGTGTATGCAGATACGTAGATGTGTACATGTGTCACGGATAAACAACAACCCAAATTAGAGCCTCTATTGAAGAAAGAACAATTTGCACATTCATGAGTTAAATTTTAATTTAGAAATTTATAGCCAAGTATGTGTTTTCTTATAACCAATAAGAAGTACATATCTCTATTGTTCTGCAGATGTGTTTGGATTTCAAATGTCTCACATTTTATACTGGTAAGCTAGGTTCAACATATCTACCTTGATTTGGTAACCATTGTTTTAATAGCATATGAATGTATAATATTAAGAGATTAAGCTTGGAAATGGAGACCAAAAAAAAAAAAATCCTCAATGTTCAAAGATGGGATTAAAAAATGTGTTAAAAATGTACTTATTTGACTTTCCTTGTTATGTGTAAGAAACAGTACAGTAAGAGAGGTTTAGGGCACAGTGTAATGCTCCTGTGTGGCTGGTGGAGATGTTGAGAATCCACTAGGAAAATGCACAGCAGGCAGTCAGCATGAGGCCCAGTGCATAGGATGGAGAAAGGGAAGTGGGATATGACAGAGGAAGGAGTAGGGTCCAGCTCAGGCTAGGCCATGTAAGTGACTTGGGTTCTGGCCAGAACAATGCAAAACCATTCCAGGGTTTCTGGAGGCAAAGTGACATGATCTGAAAAGACTGCGTTCTCCATAGGGTTGAGAAGAGGTTGAAAGGGAGGAAGACCAGGGAGACCTGTGAGAGGGGGGCTCCAGGGAGTGGAGAAGAGATGAGGCAGGAGTCTGCCAGCAGTGGCTATGGAGGCTAGCTGTGTGGGGAGCAGTTTACTCCACTGTGTAGGTCCTGGGACCCATCACAAAGAGAGACAACATTAAAAAAGCAAGTTTGGGGGAGTGGTAGTGCATCCCAAGTGCATCCCAAGTTCGGTTTACCCATGCGGAGCTTGAGGTGTTGCAGGAGGCAGATGTGAGGGGCTGACCCCGAGAGAGCTCCATTCCACAACTCAGAGCTCATGGGACTGCTGGAGTGAGAGCCTAGTTCTGACTCCAGAGCTTAGGTCTCCTGTGAGTGAGACTTAACCTCTGTCCTATGGTCGTAGTGTGAAAAGGGAACTAAGGCTGAACTTGAACTCAAGACTTTCCCATTTAAATCTAGTTTTGGGGGGGGCCTGAGTGGCTCAGTGGGTTGAACATCTGGCTCTTGATTTCAGTTCAGGTCATGATCTCAGGGTCCACGAGTTGGGCTTTGTGTTCAGCAGGGAATCTGCTTGAGATTCTCTCTCTCCCTCTTCTACTGTCCCTCCCCCTGCTCGAGTTCTCTCTCTCTCTCTCAAATAAATAACTAAATAAAATCTTTTAAAAAATCAATCAATTAATCAATCAATCAATCCAGCTTTTTTCACTTACAAACTAGTGGGGCATTCTTAGGCAAGTCATATAAACATTCAGAGCCTGTTTCCTCATCTGTAATCTGAGACTATGGTATCTGCTCCTCTTGCCTCAATGCTTTGTAAATGCTATTTGCTTTAGAAGTGTAAGTTATCATGGAAAAGGCAGCATAACAGCAAAAAGGTTTCACTTAGAGGTTCACTCCTAAGACTTGGATTCAGGAACTGACTGTATGGCCTCTGGGAAGTGACCTAAACTGTCTGCTTTTACTCCTCTGTGAAATATAGATAACGCTAGTTATGAAGAACTAGTATATTTTGTTGTGAGGTCAAATTATGTAATACATAAGAAAGTGATTTAAGAGCTCTAATGAGAAATGTAAGTGTTGTTCATACCCTCACAATGATTAATGCTGACTTATTTCACGTAACTGAAGGAAATGATAAATGAGTCACAATCTTTTTCAGGCCCTCCTGTGGATGGTGACCTAGATTTGTAAGTCTGATCATCTGAACTATGGACATGGTGAATCTATTTGGTACCGTTTTCTTTGAGTAACGTAAATGGAGATTCATAGGCCAAACCTATGAAGATATAGGTTTTACTTTATTCACTTCATGCTTTTATGGAATAAATTGTATCAGACATTTCATAGTAGCATCATGTATTTATACATATAAGTACACTTTAACACATAAGTAACATGGTATTTATAAAATAGACAGATTTTCAAGATTAAATTTTGAGGTGTTTTTACCCTGCTTGCTTTTTTTCAATTTTAAATACATAGCTTTGCAATCTTGGTGAAGATAACTGACATGGAATTGTTGTGATATATGTACATATACATTCATTTTAATATATTGTTCCCGAGAACTACTATTTGGTTTGATTTTCCTTCAATTTTCAGAAGGTTTACTGCTTGTCTATTAGCTTATTTCTTACATTTGTCTTTTATGTCTTCAATTACGTGGGGGTTTTTATCTTGTGTAAGGCATTTGGAATGAAATGTTGGAGACCTTGCTCTATATCTTTTGATGAGTGGGGTCTGCCTGACAATTAATCAGAGCATGGTGATCTGTTTACAGCCAACGGCAGTGTATCATGCATGCTACAGTGTTCGGGAGAAGATGCGTTACAGTGCTCTCCGTTTGTCTCTGTGTTCCCTTCCTCCCATTCTCTGCATGGCTCACCCAAGCCACTTTTCAGCCCTCTCATTAGTTTGTTGAAATTTACATCAGAAGATTTTTTTGGGGGGAGGGCAATCTGTGTTATTACATAAAGGTAATAATTCTCTTATTGCTGGGACATCAAATATCAGTAATATTGGAAATTCAGGATAAGGTGATGGTTAGGAGCATAGGTTTTAGAATCAGAAAGCCTTGTCTGTACCATTTATTGGCTGCATGACCTGAGCAAGTCACTTCACTCACTTGGCAAAAATAGTGCATGTTTGCACAGGCTTCATCAGCCTTGCAAATCAAGTTGTTGTAAACCTGTCCTGGACACAAGTTATTAAAGTAAGTGCTGGCTGCTACAACAGATAAACACCCAAATCTTTGTGGATTAACAGAGTAGAATTTATTTCTCACTCACTAAAAGTCCAATTGCTGGTGAGGCTCTGCTCCATGCAGTCATTCAGAGGCCCAGGGTGACAGAAAATCTGCCATCTTCAACATGTGTCTTTCCATGTTATCCTGGGCATCAGCATCCAATTAGAAGGTACGAAGAGAGCAAGGAGGATCATTTGGAAATTCTCATGGGATGGCCTGGAAATGTACACCACTTGCATCCACTTGTCCTTTGTCACTGTTCAGTGAACAGCCAGAAAGCCCGGAAAATGTAGTCTAGCTACATCCAAGAGGAAAAAGAAATTATTGGTGAACACCTCCTCAGTATTCACCACAGTGGATGACATGAAAGAAATAGACATATGACACTTGCTTTCAAGGTATAGGCTAGTGAAAGAGGTGAGAATAACACATATGAAGCCATTTAAGAATAATCATGCGCTAAATGGAAGAACACTTGACGTTAGATGCTGGGGGAGCTACAAGCAAAGACATCACAGTGGGCTAGATTAAGTACAAAAGGTCTTCCTGGAGGAGGTGGGACTTGACATTTGATATAAGATTTGAGTTTGTTCTTAAAGACCAGTGAGATTTGAACATGTGGAGAGGAGGGCAAAGGTATTGGGATTCATTTACCAGGATGAGAAAAAATTTATCCTGATGATTTCATTCACTGTTTTATATGGGTACCTTGCGTAGGTCAGGAAAGAAAAGCCAACGAACACCAGTGGGCTGATGATTATTTTCCTAAGCTGGTATAAGATAAGTAGGCATATCCAAGTCCTACTTGATGTGCATTCCCATGGCATATATCATTTCATGGGTCCACAAAGTGCAGACACTAAAACTTTAATCTATGTACATCCCAGAGATATTGTGAATGTGACTCCATGAACACAACCTACCACTTATTTGACATCTTCCTTTGGATGTTTGAAAGGCGTCACAGTCTTAATTGTGGGGAGATCCCTTGATTGCCCACAACGCCCAAACCTGTTCCCCATCTCAGTGAAAGGCACTAGCTCAGGCCAAAAACTAGGAGACGCCCTGGATTTCTGTTCTCCTATCCTACTTCACACACATTCCATCTTTAAATTCTTCCACTTTACTTTTAGGATAGATCCTGGATCTAATTATGTCTCACCTTCTTCACAACTATAGTCCAAGATACCATCAATACACCTCCCTGGTTCTACTCTGGACCTCCTATAGAGAATTTTTCATATAGCAGCTATAGTGAGCTTTTTAAAACTTAAATTAAATCCTTTACTCCCTGGCTCTAACTCTTCAATGATTTCCTATAACTTTCAAAATAAAATCCAAGCTTCTCACATACAAAGAGCTAATCTGCTGTCATTCTCCCTCATGATCAATATGGTCATTGCCCATAAAAGCTCCTTGGGGCTTTTGCACTTGTGGTTCTTTTCAGGCGGAACTGTCTTCCTCACTGCGTGTGGATGTGTGTTCAAATGTCAGCTCCTGAAATAAGCCTTCCCAGACTTTCTACCTAAAAGAATCCGTCTCCCCCCCAGGATAACCTCTATACCCTTACCATTTTTATTTTTCTTCTTGGAAATAATCCGTGGTTAGTCCATATTTTCCCGCTTGTCTGTTTTGTCTTCCCCAATAGTCCATGAGGACAGAGGCCTTGCCCATTGTATTCATCTCTATTCCCAGGACTTAGAACACTGTGTGCACAAAGCAGATAGGCAGCAAAAGATCTCTAAGCGAACTGGGGCGCCTGGGTAAGTTAAGTGCCTGACTCTTGATTTTGGCTCAGGTCATGATCTCAGGGCTGTGAGATCAAGCCCCAGGTCGCCTCCACACTTAGTGATTCACTCCCCCAAGATTCTCTCCCTCTGCCCTTCCCTACCGGCATCCCCCCACCTCCCCACACCCCACTAATGCACACACTCTCTCTTTCTTTCTTTTCAAAAAAAAAATTTATGCTATTAGTCCAAAACTTTGAGACTACAATGTCTTCCCTCTAGGAATATCTCTCTAGGATTAGGTGGAATGTTTGGGAAATGCTAATGATCTCAGAAGTGCATAAAGAACAGTACAATGATTTCAAATAGTGTTGGAAACTCTGTATTTTCAACATATTGGGTCTTTGTGGTAGGGATCCTGGGATGAGTCAGAATCCCTGTGTTCTGGTCCCTGCTGGGCCTCCAAATGTATCTGGATTACTTGAGCCTCAGTTTCTTCATACTCAAAATGAGGGAGTTGATCTTCATGATCTCTTTTTAAGATCCCTACCAAACTAATGTCTGTAAAAGCATTTAAAAAAGAGCAGATATGATAACACTTCATTTGAAAAATATTTAAGAAAATATGTATTAGGCAGCATTCAATAAAGGAACCACTAAGAACCACTGTTTCACAAATATATGAAAAGATATTTGTTACAGGGACTTGACCTTAAGCAATTGGATCAGCATTCTCCGTAAGCCTGTCGACTTTGTCTGTGGTGCCAGACCTTAAAGTCCACAGAGCAGGCGGATGGATGGGAAGACGGGTGTAAAGCAGGGGAGACCGAGGACAAGCTGGAGCCCATGGGGATACACTGCACCTGCCTGTTCTTATTGACTCTGACCTTGTTGGTTTGGGTCCTGCAGGACAATTGGCATCCTTTGTTGGGTAGCTAAATACCAGGCCCAGGAGTTGGAACAAGTGTAGAAGGATCCTGGGGGAAGGTGGGGGCAGTTTCAGTCCTGTCTGCTGCCCTAGGCCAACAAGGATCTAACACGTAACGGACAACATGTACCAGCTACCAGATGGCTGCCCCTTCACTTCTACCCTTAGGATCTTGCATAGGAAGGTCTCTTGTGCCCCACCTTAACCAGAAACATATAAAGAAGGAAATTTGGGAATAGTAGTCCTGCTGAGCCAAGCAACAAATGATAAAGCCTCCATGAAGTAGATTTGTGATTACATGAACTAATAGTTTCAAGATTATGAAGGAAGGAAAAATTCTCTTTTGTGGGTCTTTCAACTTCAGTGATCAATTTGAACCTGTCAGTGTCGTAATAAAGAAACACATGCATGGGCAGAGAGAGGCAGGTACAACTCCACCTTTTTTCTTTCCTTGGGGAGTCACTGGGGCATCCTATCCGATGGATCCAGAAGGGGAAGGGGGCCATCCTTTGTGTTTTATTGATGAAAAATCTAAGGCCTGGTAAAGTTCCATATCTTGTCCAAGGTTCCACACACACATAGTTGACCTTTGAAAATAGCACTCAGAAATCTTGAACACCAATCCTGAATTCTTTATATTATCTCCTCCTTACCCTCCAGGAACACTGGCTGGGGGTATCCTCTATTCAATCATGGGGTAGAGCTAGGCACGCCTTCCATAACCAAGGACAGGGCACTCATAAACACAAAGGGCCTGCTGCCAAGGAAAAGTGGCTTATCTTTCCTTGGGGCTGTAGGACCTCATGTTCCAGGAGCCTTGGAGAGATGAGTGGTGACACGGCCAGTGGAAGAAGAGCCAGAATCACCCCTTTGTATTCTCTGTAACCCAAAATACAGAAGACAGAGCCTGCCTGTGTCGACAGGCCCCAGAATTTTATCCCCACACTGTAAGTTCAAACAGAGCCATGGGCCTGCTGGGGACTAACTTGGATTGATATGCAGTGGGAACTGGTTAGCAGCAGCTACCGGCAACCCCACAGCAACCTCTCTGTACTGCAGCCAATCAAGGCTCCTTGAGTAAATGTTTCACCAATAGTTAAATTGGAAAGGTTTTCTTTTTTTAATGCAAAAGCGGAATCTCCACAGAGTAAGTGTTGATTAGCTTGTCCTAGTATGATATTTTAGTTTCATTGGTATTTACCATGATTATCAACTTGACTTTTATAACTGTGGTCTTTTGTAACTTCCTCAGTTTGTACGCACATAAACCAAAAAATAAACTGAAATTCCTAGAATACAAAATGGCACGGGAAAGGCAGCAATTACTTGGGCTAGGCCCACTTCAGGGCCAGGCCTCTCATTCCATGTCTCATGCCTTCCTAGCTGAGGTGGGACTGGGGCTTCCAGGTATGGGGGTTATGGAGTCACACACTGAGTCGTTGTGTCCTCTGTAGCAGGCATGGTACTTAGGAGCTGTGGGCTGGATGTGTTGACTGATCATAACTGTCAGAAAGAATTATAAAAAGTGATGGTCCTTCAGATAGCTCTGAAAGCATGCAGTCAGCCAGGAATCTCAGCAAATGCAAAGAAGGGATATCATTTCTCAACAGAGCGTTCCTCTTTCTAGGGAAATTCTTGAACACAAACTAGCTAGTTAAATGAATTAACACAGAAATAAACACCTCCAATTAAGTATAAGGCCTACTTATAAATTGTCTATTCTGCAAAAAGTAGTTTTCTAGAGTCTTAACAGCATAGAAAACAACCCAAACAACAGCACAACACCACACATCTGTCTATAGTTTACTGTTAACTTTGCTCTGGATTTCCAGGTATGGCGTTAGGCATCTTTTGAAATATCCACAGTCATTTGGTCCTAATTATGACCAATAATATACCTGGTAAGAAGTTTGTTAAGATTTAGACTATAACTGGGGCCATAGATTACGCATTTTCTATACGCAAAGCTAAGGGGCCTGATAGGAATATCTGCCTAAGACCTGACATGTTGAAACAAAGAACAGCTAGGAAACAGGGAGGAATTAGCCAAGTTTGGGCAGAGTGAATGAACATAGAACCAATCCTTAAAAATCTAAAGACCTATTTCATAGAAAAAGGATTCAGTTTGACTGGCAGCCTCAGAAAGCAGAGTTAGGACAACAGGTAGAAGCTTTGAGAAGGCAAATGCCAGCTTAGTATGCTGGAGCCGCATGTTACAGCCAGAATTGCTCAAAGAGCAAGGTTGATGGGGAAATGGTGAGTTTCCATCATAGCATGGGCACTGTGTCAGCCAAGATTCTTAGGTTTCCAGCAATTGAAACACTGAATAATTTTTAAAAATATGAAAATAAACATAACATAAACATAAATATATAAATATAAATATTGGTGGGAGCTCAAGTAGCCCACAGCATCTCAGGAAAAGATGAATTAGGTCTCAAATCAGAAACCAGGATAGCTCCAGGGACCTAGGTAGAAGAAACTGAGAAACTAATGGCTTATCTTTCTAGGGAGCCACCTTTGGATTGAATATGTTACTTGGCTCAGTTTAAGAGTTCAATTCTAAGCAGAAGCATTGATTTTCCTAGCTTAGATCACATGCCTTTCCTAAAGCATGTTCACCTTGACTATGTCATTCAGGGCAAGAGAGGGTCATGTGTGCAGTTGCACAGGTTGTGCACTGCACAGCTCTGAGGTTTCCATTTTTGTATGCTGAAAGGGTTGGTTCCCCAAATCAGAATGAATGCTGGGGGGCTAAATCAACAGATAAGTCAGGGTCATCATTTGTCAGAAAGGTTATAGGGAGCATCTAATAAGGAGTGCTTTATTTAGGTGGCATTTCAACCCTGAAAGATTCTTGTAGGAACTAATTTCTTTGGTCTTCTGCTAGTCTTGAGCAAGGCATGCTCATTCAACTGAGAATCAGGGTGTTTTGGCATTGTTTTGTTTCCAAATTAAGTGAAGGTGGAAACATAAATCTTTATATGTCAAGACTGAGTCTAGTCCTGAGCAATTCTTTCATCCTACTTTGCCATTACAATTGTCTTTCCTACTTCCTACCTTTTCCTCCTCCTTCTTGGTCTCCTGTGGGGCTTTGGTTCTTTTCTGTTGGTTCAGGAATGACACTGTCAAGTTGCATAATTAAAAAGGTTAACTGTCCTTTCAGGAGATGTTCAATTTCTTGTTTTGATGATTTTTGCACAGATATACACAAATCTCTCTATATTTGAAATATTTAAATTATTTGTATATGTTTTAAACTTCATTTCCAAGTATTTTACCTGCAGTTTAGTTATTTCCCATCTTTAGGCTGATATTCCATTTTGACCTTGTAAATTCCTGCTGTGCTGGCCTTCGAAGAAAAAGGAGTTCTGCTGAGCTGGCAGGAACTGACAGCCATCTCTCATCCCACAGTGCACAGGGGCAATAATTGCCCAAACAATGCTGAGCAGTCCCACACTGCTGGCTAAGTGCTGGCATTAGAATCAAACTCAATTTTCTTTCTGAACATAGACCTCCAAATATGGTGTTCTAAAACATTATTAAGCTCTTCCTTCTGGCATTCCAATTTTGATAGGGAGAGTGAAAAAAACTTTGCTCAATATGTAATTCTGGCATTATATGTTGTGAAATACAACTTTTTATCTTAAGAACTTTACCGAGAAATAATTTATACACTGTAAAATTCAATGTACTGTTCAATGAGTTTTGGTACATTTATAGAGATGGGCAACTGTTGTCACAAAAAAAAAAAAAGGAAAGGAATGAGAAAGAAAGGAAAAGAAAGAGAAAAGAAAAGAAAGTAAAGAAAGAAAGGAAAAAAAACAAAGAAAATAAAAAAAAAAAGAAAGAAAACCCGAGACTGTTTTCTTAGTTTCTGCCGAGTTGATCTGATCCTAGATCATCAAATACGTGGAGCTATATGAGGGCAGACAAATGTTGAAACATATTAAATAATGTAAAACTCTTCTTCAACTACATTCTCTTCTGGGGATCACATGATTTTATTATGTAATATTCTGCAAGGACATGTCATCTGGACCACTTACAGATTAATTAACCATTCTCTTGATTTATTCCTAATTCTTTTAAGTGTGCTTTAGTTTCATTGTTTCCACCTCAGCTTGGCCTACCTCTGAAAGGAACATCTGTGGTGATTTTTAATTATCCTAGAACAATATTCTCCCCAAGCTGACACATGCGGGGCTCGCACAGTGTCTATAAAGTATCCTGGGGTTCATTTTTAAGACCTTTGCCCAGGGTACATACATAAAAGAATTGGCAGGGAACCAAAGTTTTGTCTCTCCATACAAGCAAGGTTGGAGCCAAGTCACAGATCAAAGAGGGAAAGAAGAAAGAAAACGGGCTAAGGTTCCGTTTTGAACTATCCACCTCTGAATAATACCAACTTCCTCTCTTGCAGATCACTGGCTTTCCATGAAAGGATTTAAAGGGGATAATTAAAAGTAGGCACTCCTCACTGCTGCACAGGATGATTTTCCCTTGGTCTTATGTATTATTCTACCCTTGTGATTCTCAAAGATCTTCATCCATGCTGAACTGGGTCCTATAAAAACAGATTGGAAAATCTAAAATCTTCCTTTAGGGTCTGTGTGTGTGTGTATACATACACATTTTTGGATATATAATACACATATACACACTATCTTATGTAATATAAATATACATATATGAAAAAAGACTATTAACAAACAAGGAAAGGAATAATAATTACAGAATTGAGAACAGTGGGAGGAGAGCCAGAGAGATAGAGTACAAGATTAGATGCAATGATTCTTAAGAAATAGGGTTTGGGTTCTTTATTTTATTATAATGCTTCATAATCTATGTTCCCCCTCTCTCTCCAGATACATGTATCAACTATTATATACATTTTCAGAAAGAATAATATTTCATGACCAACTAGCACTTATCAAAGGAATACATGAGTGGTTCAATATTAACACACTTACTTATGTAAATCCCTACATTACTTATTAAAGGATTAAAAAATACATAATTATCTCGATTCCAAAAAAGCAATGGTCAAACTCAACCATTTCTGATAAAAACGTTCAGTGAACCTTAAAGAAGGAAATTTCTTTAATTTCACAAAGACTGTCAGAAAACGGCAGGAAATATCATATTAATGGTGAAACACAGAGTCATTCCCCTGGAGCCTGGAAGAAGAAAATCTGCTCATTGTCACCATTCTAATGAAAGGTGCAATAAAAAAAAATAAATAAATTAGGAATAATAACGATGGGAAAAAAAGAAAAATTGGTATCATTTGCAGATGACATGTGATTTACGTTGACATCGAAAGGAAAATAATGACATTGTTCTGCAAGATGGCTGATTAAGATCAATACACAAAAACCAACAGCTTTCTATACCCTATTAAAACCACTTTAAGACATAATAGAAAACACATCCCTTTCACACAGAAACATGAAAACCTATAGAAAAACTTGAAAAACTTTGTTGAAAGACCACAATGAAGGTAGTGAAATTTACAGACATAGTGTGTGTCTGAATATAAATACTCAATATTGTTTATTCAACAAATTTTATTTAACCCGTAGTGTGTATCAGGTTTTTTTCCTACATACTGATGATAACACAGGAAAAAATAACTCTTGCAATGGAGGAGTAACAGATATTACACAAAGAATTAAAAGTAAATGGTATATCATATAGTGATAAATATTATGGAATAAAAACAAGGCAGTCAAAAAAGATTGGGAGTACAGAATGGGGAGGGTGGGGGTTGCTATTTAAATATGATGGTTATCAAAGTTCTTTTTTTATTTTTTATTTTTATTTATTTTTTAAAAGATTTTATCTATTTATTTGAGTGAGAGAGAGAGAGCATGAGCTGGGGGTGGGGGAAGGAGATGCAGAGGAAGAAGCAGATTCTTCACTGAGCAGGGAGCCCAACCTGGGGCTCGATCCCAGGACCTGGAGATCATGACCTGAGCTAAGGCAACCACTTAACCGACTGAGGTACCCAGGCACCCCATCATCAAAGTTCTTATCAGAGAAGTGATATTTTAGCAAAAATAGTAGCAGATGAAGAGTATGCATGTGGGAGGAACCCCACCACAAGATCCCTGGGCAGAGGCATGCCTTGTTAGTTTTGAGCTGCAGAGCAAAGAGCAGTGAGTGGGGAGGTATGGTGACCCGGGACCGGGTGGTAGAGAGCCACATAGGTTGCTCTAAGAACTTGGCTTTCAGGGGCAGCTGGGAGGCTCAGTTGATTAAACAGCTGACTCTTGATTTTGGATTTTGGCTTAGGTCATGATCTCATGGTCCTGGAATGGAACCCCAAATTGGGCTCCATGCTCAGGGGAGTCTGCTTAAGATTCTCTCTCTCTTCCTCTGCCCCTCCGTCTGCACTCTCTCTCTCTCAAATGTATAAATAAGTCCTAAAAAAAAATAAGAACTTGGCTTTCACTTTGAAAAGGATGTAAGATACTGATGGATTATGAGTACAGGACTGACATGATCTAACTTGTATTTTTAAGAGAACTGCTCTGTTACGTTGAGAAAAGACTCAACAAAGGGAACTGGTGATGAGAGCTGGTGACTTCTTAACTGCTAGTTAAGAAGTCGTTGTGACAGTGCAGGGTAGGATTGAACTGCCTGAGAAGTGGTCAGGTTCTGGGTTTCTGTTAGAGAAAGGGCCAAAAGAAATTGTTGACAGATTGGATGTGGGGTCTGTAAAAGGAGGGAGGAGTCAGGGATGGACCTGATGGTGTTTATGTTCAGCAAACAGGTTTCATTTACTGAGGGCAGGGCTATGGCTTAACTTCCTGAGGAACCTCCTTACTGCTTTCCAGAGTGGCTGCACCAATTTACAAGCCCACACTGCACTGGGGTTCTCTTTTCTCCACATCCTCATCACACTTGTTATCCCTTGTTTGCTTTAATTTTTGTTTTTCTTACTGATAGCCATTGTAACAGGTGTGAGGTGCTATCACATTGTGACTTTGGTTTGCATTTCCCCGATGACTAGTAGTATAAACACATTTTCATGTACCTGTTGGCCATTTATAGTGTTCTTTAGAAAAACGTCAATTCACTTCCTCTGCCCATTTTTAACCAGATTGTGCTTTTGCTGTTGAGTTGTGTGAGTTCTTTATATATTTTGGGCGTTAACCCCTTGTCAGATATATGATTTGCAAATATTTCCTGCCATTTAGTAGGTTGCCTTTTTGTTTTGTTGTTCGTTCTTTTCTCTTCTCTTCTCTTTTTGTCCTCCCCCCTTCCTTTCTTTTCTTTTCTATTTTCTTTCTTTCTTTCTTTCTTTCTTTCTTTCTTTCTTTCTTTCTTTCTTTGGAGAATCTTCTTAGTTTGATGTAGTCCCACTTAATGATTTGTGCTTTTGGTGTTTGTGCTTTTGTTGTTAAATCCTAGAAATTATTACCAAGATCCATGTCGGGGAGCTTTTTCCAATATTTTCTTCTAGGAGTTTTAAGGCTTCAGGACTTATTTTTTATATATATATATATATATATGGGTTTATTTCTGGACTATCAATTCTGTTCCATTGGTCTATATGTCTGTTTTATGTCATTACCATGCTGTTTTTATACCATAGCTTGCAGTATAGTTGGAAATCAGGGCCTGTGATGCCTCCAGCTTTACTCTTTCTCAGGATTGATTTGACTATTCAGCGTCTTTTGTGCTTCCATATTAATTTCATGATTTTTTTTCTATTTCTTTGAAAAATGCCATTAGAAATTTTTTAGAGATTCCATTGAATCTATAGACGGTTTTGGAGAGTGTAGACATTTTAACAATATTAATTTCTCCAATCTATGAATACCAGATGAGTTTCTATGTCTGTCTTTGTCAGTCTTTCATCAAAATCTCATAGTTTTCGATATTCAGATTTTTCATCTCCTTGGTTAAATTTATTCCAAAGTATTTTATTGTTTTTGAGGATATTGGGAATGGGGTTATTTTCTTTATTTCGTTTTCAAATATTTCATTGTTAGTGTATAGAAACAGCTGATTTCTCTTGATTTTGTATCCTGCAGCTTTACTGTACTTGCTGATTTATTCTGACAGTGTTTTGATGGGGTCTTTAGGATTTTCTATATGTAAGATAATATCATCTGCAAAGACAATCTTACTTCTTCCTTTCCAATTTGGATGTCATTTATTACTTTTTCTTACCTAATTGCTCTGGCTAAGGCTTTCACTATTACGTTGAATAGGAGTAGCGAGAGCGGTACCCTTATTCCTGATCATAGAGAAAAAGCTTTCAACCTTTCACAATTGAGTATGACATTAACTGTGGACTTGTTCTATATGGTCTTTATTACACTGAAGTAAGTTTCTTCTAGATGCAATTTGTTGAGAGTGTTTATCATGAGAAGATGTTGTATTTTGTCAACTGTTTTGTCTGCATCTATTGAGATGATCATATTTTTTTAAATCTCTCATTCAATTAATATGGTGTATTACATTTATTGACTTATGTAGGCTGAACCATCTTGCATCCCTTGGATAAGTTCCAATTGATCATGGTGTATGATTATTTTAATGTGCTGTTGAATTCAGTTTGCTAATATTATTTTTAAAAAAATTTTGCATCTATGTTCATCAGGGATATTGGTCTGTGGTTGTCTTTTTTTTCTTTTCTTTCTTTTTTTTTTGGTAGTGTCTTTATCTGGCTTAGCTATCAGTGTGATGCTGGCTTCATAAAATGTGTTTGAGAGTGTTCCTTCCTTTTCAATTTTTTTGGAAGAGTTTGGGAAGGTTCAATATTAATTCTTTACATGTTTGGTAGAATTTGCCAGTAAGGCCATCTGGTCCTGAACTTTTTTTTGTTGCTGTTGAAAGTTTTTGTTCACTGTTTCATTCTCCTTACTTGCTATTGAACTGTTCAGATTTTCTGCTCCTTCATGATTCAGTCTTTGTAGGTCACATGTTTGTAGGAATTTATCTATTTCTTCTAAGTTAGCCAATTTGTTGTTGTGTAATTGTTTATGGTAGCCTCTTAGGATTCTTTGTTATTTCTGTGGTGTCCATTGTAATGCCTTTCTTTTGTTTGTAATTTTATTTCTTTAAGCATCCTTTCTTTTTTCTTAGTCCAGCTTAAGGTTTGTCAACCTTTTAAATCTTTTTTTAAAAAGTGGTCTTAGTTTTGTTGATCTCTTTGATCATTTTTCTGGTCTCTATTTCATTTATTTCTGCTCTGATCTTTGTTAATTCCCTTCTGCTAACTTTGGACTCAGTTTTTTCTTCTTTTTCTAGTTTCTTGAAGTGTGAAGTTGTTTATTTGAGATTTTTCTTGTTTCTTAATGTAGGCATTTATCTCTATGAATTTTCCTCTTAGAACTGCTTTTGAGGAGTTCCATAAGTTTTACTATGTTTGTTTCCATTTTTGTTTATTTCAAGATATCTCTTGATTTCCCTTTTGATTCCTTCTTTAACCCATTGGCTGGTCAAAAGCGTGTTATTTTCCATATTTGTGAATCTTCCCATTTTCTTCATTAGTGATTCCTATTTTCATAGCATTGTTGTTACAAAAGTTACTTGGGTTCATTTCAACCTTCTTAAATTTACTGAGACTTATTTTGTAAGTGATCATGTGCTCAGCCCTGGAGAAAGTTCCACATGTGGTTAAGAAGAATGTGTATCCTGATGCTGTTGGATGGAATGCTCCATATATGTCTGTTAGACCCATTTCCTCTAAAGTATGGTTCAAGCTCAACATTTCCTTGTTGATTTTGTCTGGGTGATTTGGCCATTGCTGAAAGTGGGGTACTTGAGTCCCTTACTATTACTACATTGTTGCTTGTTTCTCCCTTCAGATCTGTTAGTATTTGCTTTATATAATTAGATTCTATAGTTTTTCATGTATATATAATTATGATTGTTATATTTTCTTTACAAATTGACCCTTTTTAAATTATATAACGACCTTTTTTCTCTTTTACCATTTTTAGCTTAAAGTCTATTTTGTCTGATATAACTGTAGCTACTCCTGCTCTGTTTCTGTTTCCACTTGCATGAAATATCCTTTCACTTTAAGACCATGTGGTCCTTTAGCTGATGTGAGTCTCTTGCAGACAGCATATTGTTGGGCCTTGATTTTTTTATCCATCCAACCACTCTATGCCTTTTGATAGAAGAAGTCAATCTATTTTCATTTAGAGTAATTATAAGAAAAATATTTATGAAATATCATTAAGTGAAAATGTAAGTTGAAGAATTATATGTTATATACTTTTTAAATTTAGAATCTACATGAGTAATTAAAAAATTCATTTAATGATTTAAATTTAAATAACTCTATATCTTTAAATATTGTTTTATATTGCTTAAATTACCAATTTGATGAATACATTACTTAGTAAATATTAACATTGTTATCTTAAAAACAGTATTTCTTCTTCACATTTTATGCAAATTCTATCTTTTTTTGCAAAATTATGCTCTGCCAGTTATTCACACCTGAGGAATTCCTGAGACATCAATATGGCATTACTAGAACATCATGATTTGGTGGGTAGAGCTTCCTAAATTGGAAGGATAATGCGTAGAATAAAATAAACATGGTCAATATAGGCTTGGCCCTATGTCATATGTAATCAGTTTAACAAAATAAGACTGTATACCATAAATGTCATAATGTATAACAAAGTGGATTAAAGTTTAAAAGGAACTTTTCTGACTAGAGAGATAAGCTTCAGTTACCTGATCATTTGCCTCTTTCTCTGACAGTATGCTATGCTTTAAGGGATTAGTTTTGCTTTGTAGAAAAAGAGCTATATCAGAAGGAAAAACATCACAGTGTCCACATTACAGGAAGAATAAAATTTTAAAAATTTAGGAAATAAACTTGGTTATATAACTTGATAATAATTGAGTCAACAGATTAGTACTCACTAGCATTGTGTTTTCTTTGCACTACTAGTGTACATATGGGGAAGATATAAGTGGGGAAATTCTCATTATAAATTAAATGTTTGAGAAAAAGACTTGTCTTGGAATATATCATACATATTTAAAAGATATAATTATTTAAAATTATGACACCCTAGAATGTAGGAATAAGTTTAAGATGCTGTGACTGGTTTTTAAAGGAATATACTTAGTTATCTTTCACAAAATAAATATTTATTGAATATGTACCATGTGCACATAAATTTTGTGGTTTCAACTTTATACATTCAGAGTGGAAACTAACTAAAAAAATGTTTCTTTCTTTTCAACAGTTTTGCAAAGTGAATATCATGAGATATGAATCTATTGTTACTTGGGTCTACATTCTCAAGAGCTTTTCAGAGTGAGTATTCCTCTGCTGTGAATGTGATTTAGTGTTTAAATCTGCATTTTGGGGGCAGAGGGATTATAATAAGGCCCCTCAATGCAAATCAATATAAATCATTTCAGTGTTTGTAGAAACCCTGAAAATATTGGACCAACTTAGACTCATGGTATGCTGGTCTCCAAAATGGTAATTTCCTAATGAATTTTCATGCAAAATTTGACTCTTGGCATTTTACTGTAAATATTCACATTAGAATGAACCGATTTCCCCATCACCAAGATTTTATCTCCAAGATCATAAATGAAATAAAATTGCCATTATTAACAATAATACATAATTAGTGAGTATTTATTAGCCAGGCACTGTTCTAAAAGATTTATATAAATTAACTTACTCAACCTTCTCAACCATATTATCGAGACAATTCTTTCTGACCCTAGACGACTGAAGCAAAGGGTAGTATACATATTGCCCACAGACAGTTAAAAGAATAAACTATAAAAGACACCCAATTGAAAAACTTTCAAAGGATATAAATAGAAATTTCACAGGAAAAAAACAATGTGAAATGGTTAATAAACACAAAAGTAGCTTCTTTCATGAGTAATTAAAGGAATTCACATATATATAACCAGGTATCATCTTTCAGTTATAAAATAAGCAAAATTAGAAAACCATAACAACAACAACAACAACAACAACAACAAAAACCACAACAGGATTGGTAAAGGTGATAAATAAAAATGTGTACTTCAATTTAAAAGGAAAGTTAAATTTAACTCAGTTTCAACTAGACACTCAAAGAGGGAATTATGAACTGGAAAATTGTGTTGAGAAACTAAACTATAGTCATCCCAAAGAGATAAAGAGATAAAAATATATTTAATAGGCATGGAGCCATACTGAAAGGCTCCAGATACGCCTAAAATACTGAATAGACAAAATGGAGAAGTAACACTGTAGACCTAATGACTAAAAGTTTTCAATGATTAAAAAAAGAAAGTAAATCCTTTTCAATTCAAAATTCAAATATATCTTAGAAATGTATCCTGACAAATTGGTACAAACTACGGATTTGCAGATCTTAACCTAAAACTCTCACAGGGAAACTACAAAACACTAAGAATTAAGTTCATAGATTTAAAAACACAAAAAATATAATAGCGATACAGTCAGACTGACAAAATAACAGGAATAAAATCAGTTTATGTAGATACACAACATCTAAAGGTTACTTAAAGGAAAGTTGAAAGAAAGCTGATTCATTAAACCAAATGGAATTTAAGATGAAAGATAATGATAAAATGAAAAACCATCAAAAATATAACAATTGCAAACTAGTTATGAACCTGATGTCATAGCTTCAAATTAAACAAGTGAAACCAGATGAAATTACAAGCAGAAACTGACAAATTCACTGAGTGGGAGACTTAAATCTCTCTCAGAAAATGGCAGATCAAATCATCAGAAGCATAGAAGTACTTTGGTGGTTTCAACAACATAAATATTCAAGTAGACACATCAAGGTCTGCAGCCAACCAAAGTAAGGATATTTGTTGAAAATGTACACTAAACATCGTACTTAAAGATAAAATTTCAGAAGTGATTTTATTAAAAGTAGAGCAAAGGGCACCTGGTTGGCTCAGTCAGTGGAGCATTGTGACTCTTGATCTTGGGGTTTGGGGTTGAGCCCCATGTTGGGTATATGGATAACTTAAAAGTAAAATCTTAAAAACAAATAAAAATAAGGCTAGAGCAAATCAAGGCTATTGATCCTCTTATCTTCTACAATGTAACGTTCTGTCTGAGGTATGCGATGCAATAAGACAATAGAAAAATATAAAGTTTTAAGTGTGAGAAAATTAGCATTTTTTGAGATATTAATCTTGTATACATAAAAAATATAGACAGATTTTAGAACAAATTAGAAAGTTTAACACGGTTCCTGGATAAAGAATGAATATATAAAATTAATTGTGTTGTATGCAGTCAAAAAAATGGAAAATCTAGGGGTGCCTGGGTGGCACAGCAGTTAAGCGTCTGCCTTCGGCTCAGGGTGTGATCCCGGCGTTATGGGATCGAGCCCCACGTCAGGCTCCTCCGCTATGAGCCTGCTTCTTCCTCTCCCACTCCCCCTGCTTGTGTTCCCTTTCTCGCTGGCTGTCTCTATCTCTGTCGAATAAATAAATAAAATCTTAAAAAAAAAATAAAAAAGGAAAATCTATATATTACAGATATAACGTTCATAAGAACAACACAAACTGGAAGATACCTAGGTCTTCAAAAAAACAACTACAGAGTACTTTACAGATAAAATTACAAAATAATATCAAACAACATAAAATAAGATCTAATAAATGACAACATATACCATGTTCATAATGGTAGATTCAATATTGTAATGGCATCAGTTCTCCCGAAATTAATCCATGAATTCAAAGCAAATTGAAAGTATCTTAACAGGATTATTTGCTGAACATGAGCAAGAGTTCCTAAAATTTTGGGGGTGCCTGGGCGGCTCGGTTGGTCAAGCATCTGCCTTTGGCTCAGGTCTGATCCCAGGGTCCTGGGATGGAGCCCCACATGGGGCTCCCTGCTCAGTAGGGAGACTGCTTCTCCCTCTCCCTCTGAGTGCCACTCCATCTGCTTGGGATCTCTCTTTCTCTGTCAAAAAAATATATAAAATCTTTTAAAAAAAGAGTGTTCCTAAAATTTTGTGTAAGAGTACATTTTTAAAAATCCTAAAAAGAACAAAAGGAGATTGACCCTAGTAGATGAAGATGTATTATAACACAATCATTTTTAGATCAGTAAGTATAAACATGCACAGTAGATAAATATACTACAATACAACAGTATATTCTGGTTGCTGAACCAGACTCAAGTGTATAAGTGGTATATGATAGAGGAAGTATTACAATCTTTGAAAATAAGATGAACCATTTAGTAAGTGGTGTTGCAAGTAGAAAATAAAAATAGGGCCTTTTCCAAACCACATATATAGATATAATAAACACACGATGGATCAAGATTTGATAATTAAAAAAAAAACCCTTTAAAATTATCAAAATAAAATACATGGGAATATCTCAATAAGACACACGAGAAAATCATACAGATAAAAACTGATGCATTTGACTATATAAATTTTTAAAAACCTGTATAACAATAACAGCACACATAACATTTAAAAGTTAGAAGATATATTAGTCAAAGGATTAATGTTTGCAATTATAAATAATTCACACAAATCAATAAAAAATAGAAAATTGACTACAAATGGTCAAAGGATATAAACAGACAATTTACAGAAGAAAAATCTAGAAAGACAATTAAAAACATGAAAAGATGTTCAACATTAGGAGTAATCAGACCTCTTTCAGAATCTGACAGAGTAAGAGGACAAAATGTAAAGAAGCATATAGAAAATTGAAGCAACACTCTGCTCAATCACATCCATATAAAATGTTGCAGTCTATCAACAGAATATAGGAAGTTTATTCACTGGGCCATAAAGAAAACTTTAATGCAGAACTTCCCAATCAATGTTCCACAATGGCTTACAGATCTACTGAGATATGGTCCACTTAGTTATCCAGAATATAGGCAGTACCTGGAGAAGTCAGAGACCCCACTTCCAGGCAATCTCACCCGTTTATCCAGTGTGCCATATAAATATTATCATTTGTATGTATACCATTATGTAAAAAAAAAATATTAGGAAGTATTGTTTTAATGATTTCCAAAAAGCTGAGATTTTACAGGTCACCTTTTCACCCTAAGAACAGAAATCAACAGTGAATATTTGTTAGAAGTAGAAATAAAATAAAACAAAATAATAAAATAAAATACTCCCGCCCCCAGACGAACAAAACCAATGATAACAACAAAACTTAACTGCTTGGAAATTCAGAACCATGCTTCTAAATAACCCTTATATCAAATCCTTATACATAAATATACACATATATATCATATAATAAGAACTGAAGAAAATATCTAAAGAGGAGTTTACGTATATAAACACTTAGGGAATATAGTCGAAGCTAAAATCAGGAAAAAATTCATGGCTTTAAAAACTTGTAGTAAACAGAAGTCTGCTTCTTGATTATGAAGGACTGGTTGCTAGTCAGTTAATCAATTTAGTGGAACCACCAAGTGCCAAACATAATGAGTGAAAAAAATCCAACAAGGCTCATGATCGTAATATTTCATATTATGAATAAGGAATAGAAAAGAGTCTAAGAACTTCAGCAGTTAAGAGAAATAATAAGCACACTCCTCAAAAGAACACTAAATTGAAGAATCCCTTTACATGCTGAAAAGCAAAATGATTTTCCACTAGAATGTCATACCTCACTTAACAATCAATCAGCCAAAAAAAAACAGATTAAAGATTTTTTTGATATGTAAGGACTCAGAGTTTACCTACCAGGTACTCTTTTTTAGAAAAATGTTGGAAGACTTTTTGTCTAGCTAAACAAATATTTAATAATAATTTTTTAAAAGCAGAAGGACAAAGGACCCAGGAAACTGTGCTCTAAGCAGGAGTGTATTGGGGAAGAATGACTGTACTACAACGGATCTAGACAGCAACTGGTCCAGCTACAACAGAAGAGAAGACTGCACGAGAAGTTCTGGATAGTTTAGTCCTTCGTGCTCAGACAGCACCATAGATGACAGAGTAGAACACCTGGAAAGAAATAAGTAGATAAATGGAAGCATCTGCAAATGAAAAAGGGGACATTATTAAGTCAAGGAAAATCTGTATATGGCTACTTTCTACGGTGAACGATACTTATGTGGTGGTAAGTATGTGAAATTTGTTTACTGGTATTTCACTAAAAAACTGGTGGTTAACTATATTGAAGAGTTAAGGAGGGTATGTTAGGAGTCCAAATATGTAACACCTTTATCATGTTTGCATATAATAAAAATGCCTAAAAATTAATAAACCTAAAAAGCACAATAAGCTTAATACTTAAAAATACAGATGCAACTACTAGAATAAGTAACTAAATAGTTAAATGTATAACAGGGGCTGGAAAGTACATGAGCAGAACACTACTTTCACCGTTCTAAACTTTTTTTTTTTTAAAGATTTTATTTATTTATTCGACAGAGATAGAGACAGCCAGCGAGAGAGGGAACACAAGCAGAGGGCGTGGGAGAGGAAGAAGCAGGCTCATAGCGGAAGAGCCTGATGTGGGGCTCGATCCCACAACGCCGGGATCACGCCCTGAGTGGAAGGCAGACGCTTAACCGCTGTGCCACCCAGGCGCCCCAATCACCGTTCTAAACTTTAAAGGCTTATTTGATGACATAGTTTGGAATCACAAAAAGAGTTTTTACTCATTTTTATTTTATTCCCTTCACCAAAGTAATTGAGATGATAATTAAATGAACACTGTAAAGGCTTGTAAATAGGTTACTTTAGGTAAGTGGTCTTCAACTGATTTATTATTATTCTATCTCCTCACCAGTATAGATGACATTTTTTAAAGTTCTGGGAAAACTTTTAATTGTCACAATCTCCCTGTTGAGGGAGAACAATTGGCATTTAGTGTATCATGAGTGGGTAGGCCTGATAGTCATTAACAAACCTTCAACCTTCCACCAGACATAATTTACTTGAAATACATCTATCATAGATATTAAGGGATGTTAATACTTGTTCACTATTTTGGAAAAAATTACATGCACGAACAGCAGTGCTCTTGTGGTAGAAGAATTGCAACTATACATAGAATATATACACCTCGCGGCACTTGGGTAGCTCAGTTGGTTAAGTGCTGGACTCTTGGTTTCGGCTCAGGTCATGATTTCAGGGTTGTGAGATTGAGCCCTGTGTCAGGCTCCACGCTCAGTGTGGAGTTTGCTTGAGATTCTCCTCATTTCCCTCTCCCTCCCCATCTGCTCCTCTCCACCTGTGCTCTCTTCCTCTCTCTAAAATAAATAAAGAAAATCTTTAAAAATTTTTTAAAAAGAATATAAAGACAGTAAAGTGTGCATAACGAAATATTTGTCCCAAAGGGAGAATGAGTTCTGTGGAATTGAGATCCACAGTTATAGGTTATTAGGTACTAATTCTTATGGAGTTTCTTGTTGTAAGGTCTAATTAAAAATATTAAATAAAATAATCTATTCATATTGAATGGATGCTTAGTCTATGGGCCTAACAATATTTATATATAATTCCCAATTTGTGTATTTCAATGTCAAAAAGTATTCTGGGATTAACAAATCATAGTGTTAAAAAGTCAAATCACGGGGCACCTGGGTGGCTCAGTCGTTAAGCATCTGCCTTCAGCTCAGCACGGGATCCCGGCGTTCTGGGATCGAGCCCCACATCAGGCTCCTCTGCTGGGAGCCTGCTTCTACCTCTCCCACTCCCCCTGCTTGTGTTCCCTCTCTTGTTGGCTGTCTCTCACTCTGTCAAATAAATAAATAAATAAAATCTTTAAAAGAAAAAGTGAAATTAGTACTCATACCCCTTCAGTTTAAATATGTAGACCCCTCTTTAAGAATATAATATTTCAAGATGATAACAGAAACACATGAAATTTATCTGGCCAGAAGGAAGAATTTTAGTGGAAATGTAAAACAAAAGAAAAATACTGGGCAGGGTGATGTAAGTGGAAATGTTACATGGGATTTCTGGAAAGTTCCATGAAAGGAAATAATTCAAGTGGAAGGAATGCCCCTTTCCCTACCCTCCTTTTTCCCACTTTGTAATTCTTGATGTCTAGAAAGAGTACATGATGGTTGGAGTCTCAGTAAATACTTTGTGACCTTGCGGTTATATCCAGTGAGCTGGGAAGAGCAGAGTAGATAGAGAAGCTTGAGAAACCCATGCAGCTGAAAGCTTCCTATCAGCCCTGAGTGACAGCTCTGAGCTATTTGGCATGAGAAGAAAAAAAAAATCCTTACTCCCTTAAATCATTGTTATTTTGGGTTTTCTATTACACACAGCCAAACTGAACCCTAATTATTGTCACCATCCTCCTCCCTTCCTACCTTCCTTTATAAAAAGTCTGAAGCGACTTATTACAATATATATGAGTCTGAAGAGTTAAAATAAGGAAAAAGGAGAAAAAGAACTGGAATTAACCTTAAAAACCTGGAATAAAGGTTGTAAATAAAAAATGACACTACCAGTTTGAAAAATACATGTCTACAGCCAAAAGGTGTAAAATCTAAGTTTAATATATGCATTTATGTGCATGTGAAATAGCATTTTTGGTGATGGTTGGCCAGAAGTAAATTACCCTCCCCCAGCTTTTATTAACCTATACACTTCCCAGCATGGACTATTTTGATCAATAGAGAATATTTATTTTTTCTATTTTGCATAAAAGGAAAGTATTCACTGGAATGTTCTTGCTAGATGATTAAAAAAAAAAACAACTTTCTGATTCTAGATTCCTTTTATAATGACCGTCTTTCGCTACCTGGTACCATTTCCATCACCAGGAAAGGAGAGTCCAGCTCTAAGTCTTTAAAAACACATCAAACTATGAATATGCATGATAACAACATTTGTGTACATTGATAACAATATCGAAAGATACAAAATGAATGAACAGTCTATTTTCAGAATGCCACTTCCACTCCTCAAAGTAACCAAATTTTACTAATTTTGTGTTGGTTTTAAATCCCTTTGTGGTTATCACTATATTTCAAAATAATACATCTGTGCTACTGATTTTTAGTTTATCAACTTTAGATAGTATCCACTGGCTTTGCACTATGAATGATAAGAAATTTTGCCTTAGAATTTACTCTTTTGGAAGCACTTTTTTTTTTCTTTTTGCCTTCTGATTTGTGCTTTTTGAGCTTTAAGAAGTCCTCCTTAAAGCCTTAAGTCCTTCTCTTTTCCTGACTCACAATGATATCCTCTTCTGTTTTCTTCTATTAATTTCATGATTTTGTTTCATTTTTAGGTGTTTATTCACCCAGGATCTACACTGTGCTGTGGGATAGGTGCTGGATAGAAGTATAATATCCTTTTTCTTCCATGTTTATCTGTTGTTATTGTACCACTGCCTACTGAGTTGTCTCTCTTCCCCTCTTTGTTTTTGTAGTGTCACCTTTATGATGTGTTTATTAGATTCATATATGTGTGTATTTGTAAGTATCTATAGGTATGTGCATAAAGGTCTATCTCTGAACTATTCTGTTCCACTGGTTTATGCTGTTCTTTGTCTATCTGTTCTTACATTAGTACTGTGCTGTCATTACAACTATCTTAATATCTAGAAAGACAAAGGGCATTTATTTGTTCTTCTTTTCCAAAACTAAATAAGCTATTTTAACATATGAAATTAAGCTAAAATTTTTCTTGAAATTACATTGATTTTATAGATTAATTTGATGAAAATTTGACATCATAACATCCCAATCTAAGAATGTGGAATAGATTTTCCTTTATGTCATTTAATAAAATTAAAAATTTTATTCTATAAAGCCTTGGACCTTCATTTAAAAATTTTGTTCCCAGGGGTTTTTATGGTTTTGTGGTTATGTCACTAATCTTATTTTCAGTTATGTTTTTTTAATTGCTCTATAGAATGATGCTGTTGATTTTTACAAGTGATATTTTACCTGGTAACTTGCTGACATTTCTTATAATCTCTAATATTTAAATTTCATTTCCTTCCATAAAAATGACAATTTTACCTCTTTTTTTCCTCCTTTTCATGTCTTATTTCTCTTACTTTCCTTGCAGTGTTGGCTAGGTCCATTGGTTTTAAACCTTAGTGGTAATGGTAAGATAAGATTTGATATTAAAGGATATTAAAAGATATGTGTTTAGTTTCTCTATTAAGTATGGTGATTATTTTAGGCATTGTTAAACACTTTATTTATTTAGGGAAGTTTTATCCTATAACTAATTGAAAAGAGTTCTAGTGTTAAACCACAATAAGTGATGAATTTTCTCGAAGGTTATTCACATACTTCTGGACAATTCCATTGCTTCCCAGTATAAAATGGTAAAAAACATCACTTTTTCACTACTGTTCACCCATTCTCCCAGTTCTGTAACCTTTATATTTCTTTTTGCATTGTCAAAGTTTCTTATTTGTATTATGTTTGATAACTAAAATTAATTCTTCCATATTTTTGCTTCTGGTGGATCATAAAATCTGAAAATAAAAAATAACCCTTAAAATAATATCATTACAAAATAATATTCAGTCTAGAACGATGTTTTATGATTGAATCCTAATATAAATGAATGGAAGTTCATGTCACTAAACCCTGCTCAAATACAAAATTGTAAGAGGTAAAATTATTTCTACTCTTCAGTTATTTAATGTTATTCCATCTTTTAAATTTCTTTATGTTTATACAATGCTTTTCTGCAAAGTGCTTTGTTTTCCTTGATTTTATAACTGTATATTTTTTATTTCCTGTTAACAGAAGACATATTACATTCTCAACAAACAGTTCCTTCCACATCTTGTCTTGTCTGTTCAAAGAAATCCGTATTTTTTTCTTGAAAATATTTTCCTCAAATCTCTCTACCTAAGTCCCAAGTTGGGCTGACTGCTTCCTTTAGCTCCCATTTATTTGTTATTCTGATAAGTGTGATCAGATACTCATATTTCTTGGATTCTTTAAATTTCTTCTTTCTTAGGTTACCTTTTTATTTTAATGGAATACACCTTGAGTGAAATTTATTAGTAAAACCTCCTTAAATCATCTTTGTTTTGTCTTTATAATATTGCTGATAGTTTGATTTGGTTTAGATTTCTAGGTTTAGAATAAATTTTCCTCAAAACATTGGAGGCATTACTCCATATTTGCTAGAATTAAGGATTGTTGAAGAGAAGTCTGATAGAGTTCTCATTGTCATTTCTTTGTAGAAAAGTTTCCAAAGCTAGTTAGTGTTCATATTGTTTTTATGAGACAGCACAATATTCACGCCAAAATGAAACTCACTGATTTTTATTAGAGAAACTATCATGAGATTGAGAACTGATTGGGAGAAGAGGTCTTTTTTTTTTTTAACTTTGTTAATGGCAGGTGTTAGAGGGCAACGTTATCTAACTAAATACTAAAAATGCGTTTATAATACAGATCTCTGAGAAATGCAAGAATATAATTTATCTAACAATCATTGGTAAGGTCTTGCAAGAATGACAAGGTCCAAGTCAGTTAACAAGTCTGGGACTTGGTTTGTAAATGAAGAGGTGAGCCTGGAATCAGTGGTGCTTGATCTTTTGGGGGGCCCCTGAAGCCTTTTAATATTTAATGAAATCCACGCATCTTCTACTAGAAAATTGCAAATACAGAGATATTATATTTCAGAAAATTATACGATGCTTGAAGAATTCCTTAGTCCCCTAACCACCCTTCCAGATATCCCAGGTTAATGGATTCTGTAAGAAAAGTTCTGGCCAGACCCAGGATTTTCGAATTGTGGTTCAGGGATCAGCAGCATTAGCCTCACTAGCAAGCTTGTAGAAATGCAGATTCCCAGGCCTTACCCTGTCCCAAGCAAATTCCACGGGACATACAAAGACGTGTATGGCATACTCCTTATTCTTTTTTTTTTTTTTTAAGATTTTCTTCATTTACTCGACAGAGATAGAGACAGCCAGCGAGAAAGGGAACACAAGCAGGGGGAGTGGGAGAGGAAGAAGCAGGCTCATAGTGGAGGAGCCTGATGTGGGGCTCGATCCCGGAACGCCGGGATCACGCCCTGAGCTGAAGGCAGACGCTTAACCGCTGTGCCACCCAGGCGCCCCCATACTCCCTATTCTTGTCTGACTTAAACTTTAGTTGGGACAAAGGGACACACTTGGGAAGTTAAATATAACTGCAGTGACATACGATTTAAAATATAAGGAGTTAGAATGATTCAGTTCTAAGTAAGTGGTTTCACTACCATCTACTGTGATAGGAGAGACCACCAAGGTGGGGAGCAGGTGGCACTGGAGGCCTGATGAAGGTGGGAGGAGGGTCACTTGTGTGGGGAAAGATCAGTGTCAGGGACAGGGCCAGAGGGAGAAGGGCATATCGGGGGCCCCCATGAGTCAACTAACCACAGGTGGGTTATCTAAACGGTGCAAGAGTACTTCAAAGAATGTTTATTCAGTAACAAAAGATATATCACTGCGTATGTAACTTTATTTCATCTTTATGTATGGAATATAGGTTTATTGCCAAAAAAAGAAATCATGCAAGACAAAAATGTACAAATCAGAAAGTAAAACTCCCTATGAACCTGCCCCTAAAGGCAGCCATTTGGTTCTGCCAATGCAAAATGAACAAACCTTTTTAAAAATTTTAAAGAGGAAGGAAAAGAGTTTTATTGGAGCCCGGTGAGGATAGCTGCCTGAGAGGCACAATCTTCACACAGAAGAGCGTGCTCTGGGGGAGGAGCATTTGGGACAGGATTATATGTTTTTACATAAAGAGTCACAAATCATCATGACAAAGGACATTCCAGAAAGTTTATAAGCTTTAGCTTATGTTTTTAGCATGTGCAAGGCTGTATGACTTCAAGCTTATAAAAAATCAGGGAGGTTTTTTTGGTTTTCTAATCTTTATGTTTGGGATGCTTGTTTTTCGTTATTTCTTCTTTCTTCTTCTTTTTTTAACAAAGCAGACATACAATGTGTGTTTTGGGCAGAAAAACAGCTTTGAGATTTTGCCGATTCATTTTGACCTTGACCTTGGTAAAGGTTAAAGTATAGTTTCCCTGGGAGCCCAGGAGCAGGGCCCACAAACATTAGAAGCTGGAAATCTCCTTTATCAGATCATAGAGGAACATGGGTGAATCTGGATGTTCTTTTGGTCAGCATTCAGTACGTGTTGTCAGAACCTTGGGAAGTGTTTGTCTCGGAGGTTCTCCGAAGGGGATATGGCCCCCTGAGCCAGAAGGGCACTGCCTTTTCCTGCTTGGGCTTTCCTGAAATATTTTGTTTGTATAATCCATATCTCCCATTCCATCCTTACTCCTGTAATTTATCTTCCACAGAGCTGCTCATTCCCCATGGCTTCGCCTCCCTCAAGGTAAAAGCCAACATCCTCTTCATGAGGCCAGAGATGCAGCTCTGCTCTCCCCTTCCCACACTCCTCACCCTCCCCATCCCCACTCTCCTCCCTCTGCTGTCCTTTCCTGCCCCTCCTCTTCTCCTCTCCACTCCCTGCCCTTCCCCATCACCGCCAGTTCACCACCCCCCACCCCCATTTGCAGCTTGCCCCTCCTTCCTCCTCAGCACCCCCCTGCAGCACAGGCCTCCTGGTGGTCCCCAGCCTTCATGGGCTGCTCTGGATGGTTCTGCCCGCCTCACCCCTTTCAGGTTCTACCCAGACCTCATCTTTACAGAGGCCATTGTTGACTCTTTTAGGGTGATCAGCCCTCCAGGTTTGCCCAGACTGAGGGGATGGATTGCTGGACTGCGGACTTTGGATGCCAAACCCTTGGGAACCCTGTCCCAGTCCCTGCTTGTTTTTCTCTCTGATCCTGATGTGCTCCTCTGTTTATTGCGTGTCTCCCTTCACTGGCATTATAAGCCCCAGGAGTGTAGGGCTTTTTGTTTGATCTGTTTACTACTGCATCCCTAGAACTTAGAAAAACACCTGGCACAAAATATAAATATTTGTTGAACAAATGATTCGAATGGTCAAAGGCTTAAAAACAATAAAAAAAAACACTGTTATAGGCAATGAGGTGTTCTTAAATTGGGGGGTCCTTTTTGGAATATGAGGTTTATACCTTCGTCCGAGCTTGTTACAAATTAAAAACAATTCCTTTGTCCACTTGGGCCCAGCTCTCCCCTCTTGTCTCTCATTTACTTAACTTTGTAGAATTTAACCTTAACGCAACATTTTTGGATGTGTACAAAAGAGATGAAGAAACAGAAAAAGGAGTTTTAAAGATGTGGAGAGAGAAGCAAGTCAGATTGGCAGAGGTTCTCCAAAGCTGTGTTCCCCTGCACAAAGGGGAAGCATCCCAAAAACCTGCTTTATTTATTTTTTTTATAATAATAGTTTTTATTTTATTACGTTAGTCACCATACAGGTACATCCCTGGTTTTTGATGTAAAGTTCGATGATTCATTAGTTGCGTATAATACCCAGTGCACCATGCAACACGTGCCCTCCTTACTGCCAAGAACCTGCTTTAGAACAAGTGGTGGTCTCACCTCCCTAGCAGGAGGGAACAAACCCACGTCCAGGAGCAGGACCTTGCCCCCTTCTCCCGCACAGCACGTCTCACAGGAAAGCACCCCTCCTTCACTCTGTGGGCGTCATATATAAACACAGACCGTGGCAAGATATTTGTCTTTCTTTCTTGGTCCCAGGACTCCTTTCTTGCTAGATTCAACTCACATTCATTTTTCAGCTTCCCTGTGAGTGAGATAAAAAGTGCCTTGGGAAACAGCCTGCACGCTTTTAGAAAAAGCAACTGTTGTTTTCAATGCCAAACTCTTAATTACTCCGGTAAATCTTCTAACCTTGTCAAGAAATGATGGTAGGAGACAGCTGAACGGCTCTGTAGTGATTAGCTGATCGAATGCACGATGGAGTAAGCCCTACACTTATGTCCGTACCCCCAGCAAAGCTCTACTGAAAGAGGTACGTTTAGATTGCCTGCTTTGAACCTGGAGTTTGGGGGCATGCGTGTAACTGTCTTGCCTGTCAGATCCAAAGTCAGAGCATTCCTCTACGCAGTAAAGACGGTCTGCGTTTTAGTGCCATCCTGCTGTGCCCCTTGCAGGTGCGGGGACTTGCCCAGCTCGGAGGACAGCGTGCAACGTATGTATGTGAGGGGCAGCTGCTCGCTCAGCCGTGTGCCCCAGAACAGGAGCAAGATCTTCCTCTTTAAATCAAACCCCGATTATATCTATTAAAAAATGACACGGGAGTCTTGAGATGGAGCATTTTGTCATCTTCATTATTTTTTACTGCCAGGAAGAGTCCACTGTCCTTCCTCCAACTGAATAGCCTTTCGCTAGCAGGCACAAAATAAAACACGTCTGGCTGAAACAGAAGAAAAAGCCAGAGGTGAAATAGCTAATTGTATTTATGTCAGGTTTTGAGAATAATCAATACACCCTTGCTTTATTATTTATGTCTGACCCACTGTATATACACCCAACACTCAATATTTTTCTTAGCTTCTTTTATTCCTAGAGCCCATGGAACCCTGTGGAAATGCCTCCTTAAAGAAGAAGAAAGGTTCCTCTGAGTGCTCGGGGCTGGTAAGCAACACCAAAGCTTAGACAGACAGACAGCACCGTCTTCTGCAGCCCCAGCTTCTCTTGCCTTCTTGCTGCCATCCCCTGTTCTTGGCCACAGTCTGTCGGAAATTTAAGGGTCAGATGGCTCTTTTATGTTTGCGTAATTGAGTTAATTCCCTACCCCAAGGTGTTCGTCCTCCTGACACCACCAGTTCCTCAGTAGGGCGTGGTTATTCTCTCTCCTACTCAACGTGAGAGCTACGTTGAAAGGTAAGGGACTCTCTCACAGGAGGGCCCTGTTTCACGCAGAGGAGGTGGTTCCTAGTGGGGTCTCCATGAAAATGATGCTGGATGCTGATGCCCATCCCTCCCCTGAGTGGGGGGCTCGTGGCAAGTCCCCGGAGCCGTGGCCCCAGCTCTGCTCAGTGCCTGTGGTTTCCCTGGCGCTGGCTGCCATGTGGCCGCCCCCCTCAGCACATCCTGTCACCCACACATTCCCATAGTGCTGTTCCCACTGGCCGGAGCGCTGGGCATGGCATTTCTCCTTGGATTCTGACTGTTTTTGTGGCAGCCGGCAGCTTCTAACACCTCCTCTCGTCCATGGCTCAAACCTGTGGAGTTAGACAACTCAGTGTTGCCTTCTTAGTAGCCTGCTGGGACCAGAGGACGGAGGAGGCAAGAATTTATCCCTGATGTATGGCTCTGGATAATGGACCACCGGTGTTGGCCCAGACCAAGCTCGGGGATGTATGCAGAATAGCAGATTTGGGGTGAACCGTTTGACGCCTACCTGCTTCTTGGGGCTTGTTTTTCGAAATGAACTGTGGACACTCATAGGAAGGAAACTGAGCTCCCAGTGGCAGTAACCTGCATGGCTCACCCGGGGGTGGTGTAGTGTCACAACCACAGAGCTTCCTGTAACTTCGGTGTCCTAGCTCAGGTCCACCCTCTCGAAGGCGCTCCTCAGCGCGGCCTCACATCTTCCCCACGTCCATTTTCAGATCACAGAACGTGACTCTGGGTGGCATGGCTCACCGGTACAAAGACTGCACAGAGGCTCGCGCTCAGAGATGGCCGGGCCACCTGGCTGCCCACAGGGAGCTGTGTGCTCCTTGCACACACCCGACCAACCCTGTGGCTTTAAAACCCTAATCATGCTTTCATTTTCTGTCACTTCATGTCCTATTCCTTGCCCCCGGGCTGGTCTTCATCAGCATTTAATGCGTTCTACTATTTCCCAAACTTGGCAGCTTGTGAGGAATGCCAGGCTTTGAATTTCATCTTGCGGCAGAAGCAAGTGGTGCAGACCTCAATCAAACCAAATCTCTTGTCAGTGAGCGCTTGCTAAGTGCCAGCCACTCTTCATTTAACCCTCATGACAGTGCTAGGAGGTAGGGACTCGGTGTAGACATGTTTTACAGAGGAGGAAACTAAAGCCCAGAGAGGTTGAGCAACTTGCCCCAGACCACCCAGAGGTCTGTGGTGTGGGAGGAATTTGACACTGGCTCTCGAGTCCCAACTGCTACCCAGCGGAGGGGCTCAGTGGTCTAGAAGGTTTCTGTGGGAGCTCACACAGCGCTGTAGCCAGGGCCGTGGCCCCTTCTGAAACCTAGGTGGGCGTGTTCATGTGAAGAAAGCCTAGCAGGAGCTCTTGCTCATCCCTTCGTGCTGGCTCCTGACTTTCTTCCCTACTTGTCTTTCCTCCCACGGGAGATCTATAGCTGTTTATGGCATCTGTTCCGTATTCTTCCTTGCTGACATTTGGGAAAATAATTTGTGTCACTTGTTAATGATGCAAATTGGGTAACTTCGCAAAAGAGTTCTAGCCTGAAAAACTATATTTGACAAGAAAACTATATAAGAAAACTTTTTATATGTTCGAGGTATTTCTGCACACGAACTTCACCTTATATTTTCCCTTGTTTTAGGTATTGCTTATTTCTGTTTTCCTTCAACTGGTGAGTTAGTCTAACCTTAAAAACAAAGCTGCCGGTTATTTTACCAGCAAACATGTGTTCATTCAGGAATAGCAGAGAACTGCAATCTGGGACAAGCTTTTTAGGGCAAAATGATGAACAAGTCCTAACAGCAAGGTAGAGGAAGGCTCTTTTGTAAGGAAAAGAGGGGGAGGGTGGTTGGGAGTGCTGTGATCAGGGAAAAGTCTATTGGAGTAAACTGGGAGTTGGAAGTATGGTGACTTGTCACTGGCTGAGTTGTGACTCTCTCATTGGCCGGGCTGTTGCCAGGGGGAGGGGGAAAACCTTTCTTCCTCCTGCTGGGAAAGTAAAGTGGTAGCTGAAGTAGTATAGCCTTGCAAGGTAAGTCTCTTCCTGTGGGGTCTGCAATTAGGGATGAGTGGGAGGGCAGGAGAGCATCCCGTTCTGGCCTCCTGACTCCATTTTTTAATTTAATTTAATTTAATTTAATTTAATTTAATTTAATTTTTAAAAGATTACTTATTTATTTTAGAGAGAGAGAGCATGGTGTGGGAGGAGAAGCAGAGGGAGAGGTAGGGAGGATCTGAAGCAGACTCCACCCTGAGTGTGGAGCCCCACATAGGGCTCTATCTCACAGCTGGGAGATCGTGACCTGAGCTGAAATGAAGAGTTAGGCACTTAACTGATGGAGCCACCCAGGCACAACCGGATCCATTTTAAATGATGTTTCTTTTTGTGAATTTTCCCAGTTCATTAGAGATATTGTTAAAAAAATAGAACATGTAGGGGCACCTGGGTGGCTTGGTCACCCGACTTTTGCTTTCAGCTCAGGTCATGATCTCAGGGTTGGGGTCAAGCACCATGTGGGGCTCCCCACTTAGCAGGAAGTCTGCTTGAGTTTCTTTCCCTCTGCCCCTCCCCCAACTCATGTGTACACATGCTTTCTCTCTCTCAAATAAATAGTCTTTAAAGAAAACAAATAAAATAAAATACATATAATGTTTCCTGTATTTGTGTGCAGAAAGTAGCAATTTCCAAAAAACAAAAACAAAAAAGAACCTCTTGGTGTGTGTATATATATATATATATATTTAAAGATTTTATTTATTTTTGAGAGAGAGAGAGAGCACAAGCACCAGAAGGGGGAGGGGCAGAGGGAGAAGCAGACTCCCCGCTGAGCAAGGAGCCTGATACGGGTCCCAGTCTCAGGACCCTGGCAATGCTTAACCGACTAAGCTTCCTAGGGTACCCCAACCTCTTGGTATATTTGAGTAGGATGGTTTTGTGACATTTAAATCACATTTACTTATTTAAAAATAATTATGTACTATTTTGTGGTACTTTGCATGTTTGACCTAAACTTAACGTTTTCATAGATTTTTTTTTCTCCTGACTCTCAAACAGAATTGCTTATCAAGACTTTAATTAGTTTCAACTAAGGAGGAGACTGCTTATATAATTGTGATTTCCTCTTTACCCATTCTGTCTCTCCAACTTGCTAGCAGCACATAAAGCTGGATTTCTATAATGTTTGAGATGCTGAAAGTCCAGGTTCTCTCTCAGCTAGTGAAAAATGTTGTTTTTGTGTGTGTGTTATGTTTAATCGGGAGATTCCACAGCAAAATAAGAGCCCTAGGTGTTGAGGACTTCAGAGGTACCCCCAGGTCCAGTCCCTAAGCTGAGGAGGTTGGAGGGAGCTACCTGTTGGGTACTGGCACATGGCTATCCCCACTTGCAGAACCCATCTCAACATCTCCTGGACTGTCAGACACTCTTTCCACTTACTTGTGATAGTACATACCACCCCACCCCCACCCTGGCCCCCCAGACCTGGCACTTCCTTGCATGCTGGCCCTAGTCAGGAGCATTTCAGCCTATCAGCATGGTGCAGATAACATTTAAATGGGCAACTTCTTAGCTCATACATCAAATTGTTCATGCAAAAAGCTGCACAGCTATTGTTTGACTTGGGTGCTGATTACTCAGGGATGTTTACTACATTGGAATTCATCAATCTGCACTCTTACGACATGCACTTTTCTGTATTAATGTTATACTTCAATAAATACAATTATAGAAGACAAAGACCCATGAGAAAAGTGGTGTCATGCAGTATCAACCTACAGGCATCCAAATGTGTTTACTGGGGAAGGAGTAGGAGTACAGGGCTTACTCAGTGGACATGCCCAAATGTCTATTNNCCTACAGACTTGGCAAAGAACTTTCTCCTCTCGTTGACCTCTGACTCTGCAATTGCTCGACTTAGTCCCAGGACTGGTCCAGCTGCCCCCAAATTCTGAGCATGGTCAGTATAAATGAACTCAAAATCTTATCCTTTCAAACTATGATGTGCTTTCCAAGCTAGACCTTGAATTTATAACCTTTAAAAGGCAGTCAAAGTGCCATTGTGAATGTGTAGGCTTAAAGCCGTAATCTTTCTTAGGGAGCTTGTTCCAAAATCAAAGAAAAGTGTCTAAACAAAACTTTGAGATTTCTATCACAGCTTATGAGGGATAATGATGGAGTTAACTTAAGCTGAGCAGGTTATGCTCTTTCACGTTTCATCCCAGAAATATTTCAGTTTTGAATGAAAACCAGTGGATTTGGGCAAACAAAGAATGGCTGGATTTCTGAGCTATTATTAAAAGAAAAATGAATAAAGGCAGAAACAAGTCTAGGGAGCTGTCCTCACAGGATCTTTGATAAAAAGTAATATTAAAAAGAAAAGATATGAGACTTGGCATTCAAAGAAATAAACATTATAATCTCAACATCTGAGATAAGAAATAGGCATTTTCTTTCTTGGCTTTGGGCAAAGTTAAGTTGCAAGTGGAAAACCATAATGGAAATGGAATCTTTTGATTGTTTGTTCTTCTTTTTCCCTTGTTTCTCTTTCTTTTCATTCTACCTTTTTTTCTCTGCTTTCCTCTTTCCTCTCCTTTCCAAAGGAGACTAGTGCAATTTTGAAACTCTCGTGTGAGTTAATAGCCAGGATGAATTCGTGAACTGTTCCCTAGCTTTGCCTTATCTGATGGGATCTGCTCCACTGTGACAAGAAGCCAGGGAGTATTTCCTGAAGCAGGGATAACAAAAAATGACCTGCAGAGGTCTGAGGCCATCTCCATGCTGCTAAAGGTGCCTGGGAGAATTTAGGATTTTGAAAACCTATCGTGTCCTTTGCCTTGCACTTAGCTGTCCTGATTGCTATGACAAATTATAGGGAGTTCCTCCTGCATACAGCCCTCTTGTACTTCCTCCTTCCAAAAAGCACATTATAAAAAGTAAATTCCTTGCACATTGCTTCAAGTTTATGAGTGTGTTTAGACATCAGTGAGCAATTTTACATGTCTGTGTTCAGGGGGATTTTTTCACCAATGGAAGAATGTATAGAAGCCCATAGTATTCTTTATAATGTTTGAGGGCATCACTTGTCCTCTTACTGTCCCTCCTCAAAGGAAATATGGCACCACGGCCAGGAGCCATGACTCTGGGATGGGGGCCAGTTCAGTGACCTTGGGAAGTTGGTTAAGCACTGTAAGACCCTATATGTGCATCTGTAAAATAAGGAGTGCTCCTTTCATGAGTTGTGAGGTATATAAACTCTTTAGCCTGGCCATGTTGTGAGTCTCAACAGCGTTTGCTCTCACGGTTCAGAGGCCACACCTTATCTCCACCTTAGTTGACAGTCCCTTAATTCCCCATCTTCAGGAAAGAACAAGACTTCAGTTAATGATGCTACATGTTTCTGGTGTTGACACATTGATATATTCTGTTGCTGTGCACATTTTGCTTGTGTGTGTGCTTCTCTTCCTTCAATTCTTTGCTTAAATGACACCTTCAGAGTGAGGCCTACACTGACTATTTTATTTAAAAATTTTAAGTCCTGCTACCTCATCCAGTTCCATCCAGGTTCTAGCCTGGTCCCATATCTCACTTTATTTTTCTCGATGGCATTTATCATCTTTAAAAGACACCATACAACTTTTCTTTGTGAGGTTATTGTCTGGCTTGCAACGCTAGAATGTGAGCTCCATGAAGCCAGGAACATTGGTTTTTTTCCCTGCTGAATCCCCAGTGTCCTGAAAGGGTAGCTGACAGTAGTAGGACCTCAGGAAATATCTGCTGAGTGGATGGAAGAAAGTAAGCATGTCTCTGACAAAATCTTGCTAGGTGGTGAAGCTAAGACATGAGAAATGATAGCAAAATTTGGTCCATCTTTTACCCTACCTGGACAGAATTTGGGTTTTAGGGAAGATCCTGTTTCAAATCCTGGCTCCTCTCCCAACAGTGTGACCGGGGGCAAATTCCTTAACCTCACTGAGCCTCGTCTGTTTGGAGGACAATAATGCCCATTGACAGAGGTAGTAGGATTAAGTTAGAAAATGGATTTGGAAGTTCTTGGCATAAGATGGTAGGCAAAATTCGAATTCTTATTCTTTGACTCTAACCATGTCAATATTCCTTGAATCAAAATGCCCCAAAATCTTATGAAAACCCTGATGCTGAGACAGTTCACATACAAGGTTGGTTCATGCTTCCCCATTAATCAGATCTTTGAGGGCTAGATGAATTAACCTGCAGTGGGCTGCATGGTACCCCAAGATGTCCCTGCCAGCTGTGAATATGTTACATTACCTGGTACAAGGGACTTCGCGAAAGTCATTAAAGCATGGAAGATTATAGGAAGATTATAGGAAAATTATCCTGCATTAATTCAGATGGGCAGAGAACTTTCTCTGACTGGAATCAGAGAGATGAGGTAGACAAGAAGACAGAGAGACTCAAAGTGTCAGGAGAACTGGCCCCACCATTGCCCACGAGGAGGCTATGTGGAGAAATGAGAAGGAATGCAGCCAGCCTCTACGAAGAAAGCCTGTCCTGGCTCGCAGCCAGCACGGAAATGGGGACCTCGGTCCTACCACAGAGGGGCTGAATTTGGCCAGCAGCCTGCTTGAGCTTGTGGGGGGATTCCTGCCAGTCTCCAGTGAAAAACACCCCCTTGCTGACACCTGATGTCAGCCTGAAAGACCCAAGCAGAGGACCCAGAGGAACCAGGCCAGACTTCTGAGCTATGGAAACTGTCAGATAATACATTTGTGTTGTTTTAAGCTGCCAATTGAAAGGCAATTTGTTATGCAGCAATAGAAATATAATAGAAAAACCATTGCAGTGCACATAAAATGAGTGAATGTGATCATACGTGAATTATTCCTCAATAAAGCTGTTTAAAAAAAAATCTCAGTACAACAAAAATGTAAGATGTTAGTGAACGAGAATAGGTGGATAAAGAATGCCATGGAGATGAACTGTTAGACCCAAGAAAGGATTCCGTAGTTTCTGCGAGAGGCTGAGGTGGAGTATTTGAATTCCCGTGTCTCCCACGGAGCTGCAGGCATAAACACGGACACATTATGTCCCGGACAGTGTGTGCGCGTCTTTACAGAGAGAGGAAAAGAGGATTCATGACAGGATAGCACCAAACCACTGCCTTACCTGTATGAGCCAAGGTCAAAACACTTAACCTTGTTGTTGTGGAGGAAAAAGAACAATAAGAAGGTTCAGAAAAAGTGTGGTAGATTTCAGGTAATGAAGAGAATATTTGAGAGTTTGTCATATTGTTCCCCTGACATGAGAAATGCTTGTCTGAGGGTTCACAACTGGAGGCTCTGACAGGGGCTGGTTTAGCACCCTCAGGAGCTGTGCCTCTCTCTAGGCCATTCCCAGAGCCACCTGCCTTATGCTATTTTGAATTAAGACTTAGTAAGATATATGCTTGCGTCTGAAAATATAGGCTTGTACAGTGATGAACAGAAAGATTTCACTGCTGTGGGGGAGAAAGCAAGCTGTTCTTTTAGTGCTCTTAATCTGAAGATTTTCCAGTTTCTTATCTCAGAAGGGGTCAGCAGCTAAATCTGATTTTTTTGTATAATTATTTTAGGTAGAGTCAAATAGCCATTTTTGCTTTAACAAAGTCTATACTGTTGTTGTTTTTATTTTCTCCAGAGAATTATTAAAAGGGTGTAATGAAATTGTGAACATTAATGTCTTGAACATAAGGATCATTTCTACATCATCAAGAAAAGGTCTGTTTTGCGAACTCACCTTAACCAATATTGGTTTGGCACAAACTGGAAAATTGCGGGGAATTTCCTACATAACATTCCGTCACCCCTTTTCCACTATCATACTGGAGTAGCACTGACTCCCTAATTCTCTCAATATGGAAGCACGATCTTAATTTTCTTTTCTTTTTTTTTTTTTTTCAGATTTTATTTGTTTGACAGAGAGACAGTGAGAGTGAGAGAAGGAACACAAGCAGGGGGAGTGTGAGAGGGAGAAGCAGGCTCACCTCTGAGTAGGGAGCCCAATGCAGGTCTTGATCCCAGCGCCCTGGGATCATGACCCGAGCCTAAGGCAGACACTTAACAGCTGAGCCACCCAGGCGCCCCGTCTTAATTTTCTGATTGTATTGAAATCTTTTTGCATTGAACTCTTTTGAAACAATTTGGCCATGGGCTGGATTTTGAAACATTTTTCTGAATACATTTTTAAGAGATAGCAATAGTTGTTATTATAAGAGCTGGCTTTTCATCAGGAGCGACAGTAAAAATCCAACCACCCAAGGACAGCAAACAGTAAACCTCAAGCCTTGTCAATATGGTCTGTGTTCTCCCAGTTATGTAGTGACGTCACTCCACTGGTTTTAGGTGTTTTACTGAAAAGACTGCAGGCTTTAGAGAGACACAGACATAGATCTGTCGCTTAATAACTGGATGTTCTTTGGCAGGATAATTAGCTCCTGCAAGTCCAGGTTTCTTGATCTCTGCCATGAAGATTTACATGAGACCAAATGAGAAAATGTGCAAAGGTCATAGTATTTCTCTGTCCTTGTCCCCATCATGCCTTTGGCATTCTAATCTGGCCTAAACTGTACTTACATTTACATTGAACCATGTATCATTTTACTCACGCTCTTATTGTTTGCCCTTGCCTTTTTGGCAGGGGGGGATTTAAATTTTTAAAACCTCATATACTGTAACTTGACATTTTGTAGGTGTGTGCTTCTTTGGGCTTTAGCACATGCAGAGATCTGTGTGACATCAATTCCATCACCCACTCCAGTTCCCTTGTGCTGACATTTCCTGGTCAAACTCTCCCCCACCCCATTCCCTGGCAACCACTGAGCTGCTCTCTGTTGTTTCCCATAGTTTTGTCTCTTGGCCTTTTGCTGTTTTGTCTTTGAAAATGCCTTGGTTTTTGAGAATGTTATATAAATGGAATCATGCAGTTGGTAACCTTTGGAGATTGGCCTCTTTCAGTCTTTGGGATTTCTTTGGGATTCATCTATGCTGTTGAGTGTATCAATAGCTTGTTCCTGAGGACAGTGCTATTGGATTCATTAATAGTAGGGACAAGATTGAAAGGAGGATCAGATTAACTAGGGAATGAACTTATTAAGTGTATCAAATCCTCCTGATATGAATGCAGATTTCTTCTCATTGAAACTCAAATAAGAAAATGCCAAAACATAAAGTACCGATCAATTCCTTTTTTTTGTTTTTCTTTTTTCCCTGAGAGAGAGAGTGTGACGCTTTGGAGGAGTGGGGGGGTAGGGGGATAGGGAGGAGCAGAGGGAGAAGGAGAGAGAATCTTTTTTTTTTTTAAAGATTTTATTTATTTATTTCAGAGAGATAGACAGCCAGCGAGAGAGGGAACACAGCAGGGGGAGAGGGAGAGGAAGAAGCAGGCTCCCAGCAGGGAGCCCGATGTGGGGCTCGATCCCAGAATGCCGGGATCACGCCCTGAGCCGAAGGCAGACGCTTAACAACTGCGCTACCCAGGCGCCCCAAGGAGAGAGAATCTTAAGCAGGATCCACACCCACTGCAGATCCTGACCCTGGGGCTCAATCTCATGACCCTGAGATCATGATCTGAACTGAAATCAAGAGTCAGATACTTAACTGACTGAGCCACCCAGGCACCCCCAAGTACTGCTGGATTTCTTAAACTAAACTACACATAACCACTTGGTATTGTAACAGAAAGGAAGAGATGAGAAAGGAGAAATTCAGTACATGTTCATCCTGGGACCCAGTTTTATATGATTTTTTTTTTTTTGGACACTGAAATACACATGGGTATGTCATGGAGCAGAATGAAGAATCAGGGTCAGGTAGGATAGCACATGCACACTGTGTGTCTCGGCCTCGGCTCTGGAGCTCCAGGGCAAAGTGCAGCCTTCTGAGAGAAGTGGTGTGGGGGCACCCATGTACTCTTTTCCTCTTCTCACTTCTCTTCTTCTGGGAAGGAGGAGCTGGGCAGGCTGAGTCTTGGAGGGGGCCCACCTACAGGATGAACAGAGGGAGTGGAGAGGCCGATCTCGCCTGGCTGGACTGGCAGTGTTGGGCCACCAATGTGTGCAGTCTTTCAACCCCACCTTGGCCACAGCCTCCTGTGGTCAGTGGGAGGCCCCCCAAGGTAGAACAACAGATCCCTGTGTTTTTGTTTAATTTTCTCTGTAGTTCTACCCTAATCTTGTTTCTAACCTCTAGTCAGCCTCATGGGACCCCTTGCTGTTCTTCAAATCACTCGAGCTCCCTTAAACCCCCTCCTCCAACCATAACATTTCCCTCCTTAATCCACATGCCATGCCCAGGTCCCCACCGGCAACTGGTTTGACATTTATTTAGTATTTACTAGTGTAGAGTCTGTTTGTGGGACACCTCTATTTTTCAAAGGGCTTTATTAAGTTAAATTAATTTTTATTTGGTAATAATGTGTAGGAACACATTTTCTTTTTCTTTTATCAGATGAGGCTTTGATGGTCCCACAAGAACTCTGTGCCTATTTTGGTACAATCCCTTCTCCACCTTCTCAAGCCTTTGGGAAGTAAAAGAGAGGCTTTGCAGGGACTGAGTAAGCAACTGGCTTAAGTGGCACAGGAATGGAAGGCTTTTCTCCATCTTCCCAAGTCATTCCACTCAGTCACTCGCGCAGTATCTGATTCAGAAATGCCATGCAGCTTTTACTACAAACTTAGGTGCTGGAACCTGAAGGGAAAATAAGAATCAACCTTGTCCCCAAGAAGCCCATAGTCTGGAAAGAGAGAGATACTAACTTGATTTCTGTTATAGTCCTCACAAAATTGGGAGTAATATAGTTGCAAGCAATAGCCCTGACTCAGAGCAGCCAGGGAGGTTGTTTAGTGATTTTGTGAGGAAAATGTCACTTTGCCTGTGGCCCTGACAAATGGACTCCCTGATTTAAGGGCTGCCCCCAATCAGGAAGCTATTCTTCCAGCAAAGAGCATGGTAGACGCGGCCCGCCTCATTCCACTGCATGAGAACACTCTGAATCAGACCCAGACAAAGCAGAAGTGTGATCATTAGAGATGTTACTGCTTACAGGGCAGTAGAACAGAGCCAGGCTCCCTATCACTGTCATTACTGATGCACATGGGTATTTCCCTCTCTTCATGAGGGAAAACTGAGTTTACCACCAACCCCAGCAGACGCCATTTATAGTTTCTGATATATAATTACTCTTAAGGTCATCACATTTTATATGGTTTTGCATCCTTTTCTCATTAATCAGAAATAATATTTATCTATTTCTGACTCAGAATAGGCTATTTTTATTTTCATAAGTCCCCAGGGAGTCCACGCAGGTGTTAGACACGAAGCGCTCTGCCTGCTGCATGCCGCGGGCTACTTCACTCAAGGTGAGAATAATCAGAGGAGCATTATCCTTGTGGTCTTCATCTGCCTTATTCCTGTTCAGATGTGCTTTCGGTAACACCAGAGCAGAAGGACTTTCCCGTTACTTGGGGAGGATAGAGGACTGAGTGACAAACTTCTTGGGAAGGTTCTGGAAGGCTTGATGGGGGAGAAGATTTCTAACTGGACACGGGAGGCGCCGGTATCCTCTGGCGATAAGGCAACAGCTCAGAGGTCGGAGCCGGGCTTTAGAGCCAGACAGAACTGGAGTTAAGCCTGGTTCTCTGAGCGACCTTTGTCGAGTTATTAACTTCCCAAAGCTCCGTTTTCCTCTCTTGCTAAATAGACAATTACACCTACCTGACAGGCTTGATGTACAGATTAAACCAGATAATGCATCTAAAGTATTCTTGGAGCACAGGGAGTGCTTAGTGACAGGGACATACCACCGTGGGAAGGGAGGGAGGTCTCATCATCATGGCGACACCCCTCACAGAGGCTGGAATGGCTGGAGGTGAGGTGCCTAGGGGTAAGTATGAAGAGATGGGGCTCAGATGGAGACAAGGGACCACAGTGTGAACAACCTCGAAGGGCACGGCAGGAATTCCCTTGGTGAGAGAGCAGGAGCTGGGATAGAGGACAGCACATCTTCACAAGCAAAAAGCAGGAAGCTAGGAGCCTGGAGAACTTCATGTATTTTAACAGCTTTAATTTGAACCCAAACCGATAATATGCTCAGTAGAATGTTATCTTATTTATTTGTTAAATAAGCTCGGTAGGACTGCCACTTGGAGGCACGTTATCAGGAGTTAGCTGGATTCCCTCTGTATTTAAAACCAGAAGATTCAATTTCTTTTAAAATACTTGGTAATTTGGACTTTGTGTTAATTTCTCTCAATTAGGTCTAATTAGTGATTCTTCACTGTGCCATATGAAATGTTTTCTTAGCCTGGCAAGGTGATAAATTGCTTTAGTTTACTATTTTGTCCCAAGGCTATGTGTAAAGTTAAAAACAAGCACCCTTTTAATGAATTCAGGTCCCCTAATAAGGGCAACAATCTAAACAAATCATTAAATGGAGAAGAGAAGTGTCAGCACACGCACAATCTCCCACGTTTCTTGCATTTAATGGACATTTTGGTCTACATGATTTTAATATAAAAACACATATACGAATATGAACTGTGCATAGCATAGACACGTAAGCATATATGTATCTTACCTCCATTATCCACAAGTGAATGGTGAGCTATCAGAGCACTGCAAAGGCTCGAGATGAGGGTGGCAGCTGAGTGGTTAGGAATGGATGAAATGCGTTCTCTCTCTTGCAGGGCTTCACAGTCCAACGGAAAGCCTCGATCACGTCATGTTCTGAGTACAAGCTAATCCTTCACTGTGCTCTAAGAGTGCACACCAAATTCTAGGGGCATAATGGGGTGGAAATGGTATTAAATTTCAAGCCATGGTTGGCAAAGGGGAGAGGTGGTGGTCAGGGTCCTAGGAAGGCTTCCTGAGGTCAGACTTGAGTTGGTCCTGAAAGATTGGTGGGTTGGTATACTTTAACTCATTATTGAAGGAAAATTTGGTTTTTACTTTTCTCCTTTTTTCCCCCCTTAATAACCATCCTTCTTATTAAATAAGAAGCAATATACACTTAGTAGAAAATCTGGAAAGTATGAAGAAGCAGGAAAAAATGATCCAGAAACAAATACAGGCATTCCAAAATTGCTGAGCAATTTTGAACAATATCGTTTCTCGGGATTCGGCTAGGCTTCGTGTTCACGTGTCTATCGCAAGCAATGAACATATGTCCAGGGGTGGCCAAACCACCTGCCAATGCCTACAGGTGACCCCCAAAAGGAACGTTGTCCTGCAGACACCCCGTGAACCCGAGAAGCCCATCCAACTGCATTCACACTTTTGGCCCCGAGAATCATAAGATTAAATTTGCCTTGTTTCAAAGCCACTGAATTTGTAGCACTTGGTTCCAGCGGCCACAGGAAGCTCACAGGAGTTCGTAAAATCTCCAGGGTCCAGTTAGTTAATCAAAGGTTGGAAAGTGCAAAGTGTAAAAGGCATTGTACTGCATCTGCGAATCCGGAGAATCTGTGAAAGAAGTACTCGAGCAGAGATGAAAGGCTGTGAAGGCGGAGCTGAAGGGAGGATGTTGAAGAAGCAGGGGCCGGGCTGGAAGCGGGAGGAAGAGGGCCCTCTGCAGGCGGCGCCTGCTGCCCGCGGCTCCCTGACGTCCATCGCTGCAGTCTGCCCATGGCCAGGGCGGAGGGGCTTCGGTGCAACACAGGCACCGCCGTGTTTGTTGGGGACGGAGTTCAATACGCTGAATTCATACATTTCGTCAATAAATGTTAACATCTGATAGGACCTCCTGATACAGTTAGTACTTTAGAGAATTTCTTTTCCACCCTTTTTTCGCTTAGGGGTCCTTTGAGGTCGTCAGTTGTGTACTGCGTATTCAATTTGGAAACTGCATTTCCTTACCTAACATTATATTATAAGCATTTCCTTCATACAACCATTACCAATAATGATTTGAGCCAAATATTCAGGCAATGTGCATATGAATATCATGATGCTGCTACTGTTGGGCATTTTTTATTCCTAATTTTTATTGTTATAGATGTTATTGCAATGAATATTGTGGTAGGTGAAGGAAGGGGAAGGGGGAAGGAAGACTTCTCTTGAATCTGTATTTGTCAGACTTCTCTTGAATCTGTATTTGTCAGGCAGCAAAGGGTTTTCACTACACTGTATGTAACAGATCAATGAACATCCTAACATTTTCTAATGATCGATGCATTTGTACTTTCCGTGAGATGTTTAACTATTTATTATTTTTGTCCCCTATGGCTTGGGAGAGCTCTGATGGTGGTTTGGGAGGAGAATTAAAACCGTTCCAAGCCCCAGGGATGCTGCCAGGTCACTGTGGTCAGCAGCTGCTATTCATCACCCCCCTGGAGGCCCACAGAGACTTGGGGGAGCGCGGAGAGGGAGCCAGCCTCAACAGTGGCTCATACAGGAAACCTGTACTTATGAGTCAGTATTTATAAGCATACAGAGTGCTGAAATGAGAAGGACTGGATGCTATGGTTTTGATAACAGGGGGATTTAACTTACTTTGGGGAGAGATCTTCAAAGGACCAATGCTCAAGTTGGTACAGGACTGAAGGGTGGAAGGCAGCCAGCTAGAAGGAGTGGAGAGGAGTTACAGCACCTGGCAGGATTGGAGGGCTGGGGAGGGCCTCTCCGAAAACACCCTAAATATTTAGGTTCAGAAAAGGATTAAAAATGCACTTTGAAGATAGCAGATGAGCATGAGGAAACAGACTTTAAGACTTATTAGTGTCATGCATACATCTAGAAGTAAAAATCCTGTTTTGCAAATAATTGGGATCCTTTTCTTCTCCTATTTATTTATCCCTCATCACACAGCAAGCACAAGAACACATAATTGCACTCTGTTTTTTAGAAAGGGATCACGGAAGGGGGAGCATATTTGAAGTCAGGGACTGCTAGAGTGCAAGCTCGGTCTTCATGTGCTGACCTCACAACTCTGGAGACTCGGACTAGAAGTTTCAAAGAATGCTAGGGATGCCTGGGTGGCTCAGTCAGTTAGCATCTGCCTTCAGCTCAGGGTTCTGGGATCAAGTCCCTCATGGGGCTTCTTGCTCAGCGGGAAGCCTGCTTCTCCCTCTGCCTGCCCCTCTCCCTGCTTGTGTGCCTGCGTGCTCTCTCTCTCTCTCTCCTTCTCTCTCTCTGACCAATAAATAAATAAATCTTTTAAAAAAGAAATTCTAATGACATGGAGAAGCAGGAGAGGCAAAAGTAATAGGTCCAAAAGCAAAAGTCTAGGTAAAGTGTAATTTGTCATAATAACTAGTAGTAATAAGACAGGCTTAGTTTACGTTCCAAGTGCTACCCTGGGCTGCAGTTCTGTTTATACCCCTCATTAAAACCTCTCTGCTGCTTCAAATCCTGAGGCAGATACTCTGAAATCCACCTGTGGAGTCTGGATCTGACCCTTCATGATGAAATGCACATCAGAGACTTGAGGTGTGGAATAGAAAGGTGTGGGTTCAGGAATATTTTTTCGTATGTGTCTACTATATACATCCTGCTTTGATCATTCTCCTGATGTTTGAATCACTGTAGAGCCATTCAGGAAGGAGAAAATGGCAGGATTTTGTAAATCCTTCCCCAAGTCTTTTTAGTTGCTATGGCAAAACTTGGCCAAATGGTTCATAAACAAAAAGAAATGATTTAGCTAACAAGGAACTTCAGGCCAAGCACACAGTACTCAGGAATGGTGGAATGAATGGTCTAATCACTTGATTTGCAGGATGCTGGGGATGTCAACAGGCGCTGTGACAGCGCAGCTTTCAACGTGTAAGAGAGTCCTATGTGGCTTGTTCTATATCACAAATGAAAACGTTTTTCTAACAACTGAAATGCCGTTTAAAAGTATGGTTGTTGTTTTTTTAATTGAAAAAGAGATGGAAGAAAATGTTTCAAACAAAGGTAATATATCACGCACATTAAAATGTATGAATGTTAAATATATTTATATAGCAGTAACTTAGATTGAATTACTGCTTAATCAAACTATTGTGGCTTGTGGCAAAGCAATAAAAAAAGGTAAATTGCTTAATGATATTTAATGAGACATGCTTATGAATTACCTAGAGTTCATTTCATAACTTTCAAGATATTAGAGTAATTAATTGTTGTCCATAATCTTTATCTTATTTTAGGAAAATTTTCTCATTGCTAGTCAACCTGTTTAAATGAGCCAGGATTATTATATCTTTTTCTTTCTTTCTTTTTTTTTTTTTTTTTTGAATCCAGAGTCTTGGCAGTGGAATGAATTATTATACAGACAACTGCATTTTAATCATTTTAAGGTAAAGCAATGAATAATTTAACTTTGAAATTTCAGAAAGCCAATTATGGCTCTATACTACTTATTCCTGATTACTCAGTGTGGGGATGGATGAGTTTGGACATGTTATCCTTTGAAAAATTATAACGGCTTAGTTCAGTTCATTAGAGTTTATCTTATTAGAAGCAGAGACGTCACATTCAACAAGAACATGAGGCTTAGGATCACATATTCTAAATGTGGGCCAAAGAATATGAATTTTCTTAAATTTCAAAGAGAAATGTTTGTAATTTTTATGTATTGAAGTGAAGAATAATGGTATTTTTGGTATGTGTTTGTAAGCTTCATGAATCACCTTCTGTTCCTAGAACCAAAAATAATTGTTATTATTTGTACAAGGCTGATAATTCTTTCAATAAGACTATGAAGAAGGCAGTATTTTTCTCCATTTAGGTGATATTCAGAATGTTATTAACTTCTTTAAAGATCTCAAGTTGAGGGGTGCCTGGGTGGCACAGTGGTTAAGCGTCTGCCTTTGGCTCAGGGCGTGATCCCAGCGTTCTGGGATCGAGCCCCACATCAGGCTCCTTCACTGGGAGCCTGCTTCTTCCTCTCCCACTCCCCCTGCTTGTGCTCCCTCTTTCACTGGCTGTCTCTTTCTCTGTCATATAAATAAATAAAATCTTAAAAAAAAAAAAGATCTCAAGTTGAACTTTATATTCATATCTCCTGAGACCAAATTTCATAAATTTTGTGATTTTTTTTCAATGACAGTGTATTCTTGATAGTACTGGGATAATTTTTTATACATATAGCCACTTTACTTTCAGAAATGACTAGGTTTTCTATCACTTCAAACAACATAAGTGCAGACTCTTGTTATTACTTTAGCAATAAACCAAAAGTAGATATAAGAAGGGCACACCTGATTGACTCAGTCAATAGAGCCTGGGACTCTTGATCTCCAGGTTAAGTTCAAGCCCCACATTGAGCATAAAGCTTACTACCAAGAAAAAAAAAAAAGAATATAGCTGTACTTCTGGTAGCTTTAGAGGAGAAAACTATTTGGTCCCTCTTTCCCTTCAGTATGAGAGGCTGAAATGTTTCTCAGCTCTCTGAACATCCTGATAAAGTAGCACTGATAGAAATTGATGTCCAGGGTCCATCAAGGAGGATTGGCTCTTATGAACATCCAGATTACTGGAGAAATGAAAAGTGAAAAAAAAATCTACATACTAAAACTTGTGAGATGCAGTTAAAGCATATATTAGAAGAAAATTTGTAGCTTTAAATGCATATATTCAACAAAAAAGCTGAACAGAATGACCTAAACATCCACTCCAAGAAGAAGCAGAAGAGCAACAAATTATATCCAATGCAAAGGAAAGGAAGTGATAAAGGTAAGAACAGGTATTACTGAAATAAAAAACAAACAGACAGTAAAGAGTATCAACAAATCCAAAAGTTAGTTTTTTGAAGAGAGAGATAAAAATTAATAAACACCTGGAAAAATTGATTAAGAATATAAGAAAAAGACACATAAAATGAATATAGGAATGACAAAATGGGACATCACCACAGTATGTATAGACATTACATATAAGAAGATAAAATGCATGAGTTTATGTCAATATATTTGAAAACGGAGAAGGCACCAAAAAAATAATAAAATAAAATAAAGAATGCAGATAGTCTTATATCTATTAAAATCAAATTCATATTAGAAAACCTTCCCATGAAGGAAGTCAGAGGCCTAACTGACTTCACCTGTGAAATGTATAAATAATAAAAGAAAAAATAGCTCTAATATTTCACAAAATCTTCCATAGAATAGAAATATTTTAGATAGTTTTCACCTTATTTTATGAGAACAAGAAACTTAGACACCAAAATCTAACAAGAATATCCAATGAAAAGAAAATCTCAGACCAATCTGTCTCAGGAATATCTATGCAAAAATCCCAAAATAGCAGCAAACAAATTCCAACAACATACAAAAGATAACACAGCATAATTAAGTTGTGTCCAGCTTAGTAATGTGAGTTAGATGTAGTGTTCAAAAATTAATCAATCTAATTCCATTTTGATGGGATATAAGAGAAACAATGATAATTTTAATAAATTTAGACAAATATTAGACAAAATTGACAGCAAAAAATCTCAGCAAACTCAGGCTAAAAGGCAACTTTCTTGATTTTATAATGATTATCTACATACAACTTACAGCAAACACTATATTTAATGGTGAAATGTTGAAAGACTTTCTTCTCAGATCAGGAATGGGGTACAGATGTCCTCTACCCCAGTATGTATTCAACATTCTAAAGGAGGTCATAGATAGTACAATATGGTAAGAAAAATAAATAAAGTATAAGGATTAGAAAGAAAGAAAAGTAACATTATTTGCTGGTGATAGTACTGTGTATGTATAACATCCAAAGAAATGTACTTGACACATTCTTAGACTTAATAAATTAACTTGGCAAGACTTCTGTACACTTGGCCACTTTACAACAAGTGAATTAATTTTTTATGTGAGTAAAAAATAGAAAATAAAATTTGATAGAAAGGTAGCTTTACAAAAGCCTCAAGCAGCTTCAAATACCTAAGCGTGAATATAAAGAAAAATGTTAAGCTTCTACACAGAAAACTGTATTTTATTGAAAAAAAAAAAAAAAGAACCCCTAAATAAATTAAGTCATATAACATGTTCCTGAATTGGATGACCCAATATTAAAAGGAAAATAATGATCCTCATATTAATCTACAGACTAAATGCAATTCCAATAAAAATTTAAAGATTGATTTGTGTGTGTGTGTGTGTGTGTGTGTGTGTGTGTGAAAATCAAGGTCATTCCAAAATGTATACTGAAATGATAGTGTCAGGAATAGCCATGACAATCTTGAAGAAGTGGGAGGACTTATTATACCAGTTATAAAGACAGATTATACAGCCACAACAATTAATTCGACAGGCTTTGGGGTCAAGGATAGACACATAGACCAACAGAAAAAAATAGAATCCAGAAATAGATGCTTGTTTATATGAACTTGATTGATGGCAAAGGAAGCACTGTAGTGGAATGGGTAAGAAAGGTTTTTTTCCCATAAAATGGTGCTGAGTTAATTGGTTATCCATAAGGAAGAAAATGAGTTTTGACCCCCACTTCCATCACACATGAAAATCAATTTTAACTAGATCATAGGTGTAAATGTGAATGGTAGAAATAAGTCAAGCAGAGAAAGACAATTATCATATGGTTTCTCTCATCTATGCAACATAAGAACTAGGAAGATCGGTAGGAGAAGAAAGGGATAAAGAAAGGGGGGGGTAATCAGAAGGGGGAATGAAACATGAGAGACTATGGACTATGAGAAACAAACTGAGGGCTTCAGAGGGGAGGGGGTGGGGGAATGGGATAGACTGGTGATGGGTAGTAAGGAGGGCACGTATTGCATGGTGCACTGGGTGTTATACGCAACTAATGAATCATTGAACTTTACATCAAAAACCAGGGATGTACTGTATGGTGATTAACATAATATAATAAAAATATTATTATAATTTAAAAAAATATAGCTTCTAGGAGATAACAGAAGAAAATAGCTTCATGATCTTGAGGTAGGGGAAGAGTTGTTAAATAGGACACACCAAAATATTTATTTTAAATAATAAACTGGACCACACTAAAATTAAGAACAATTATCTATCAAAAAATACCTATGAAGAAAAGACCATCTCAGGGGTGCCTGGGTGCCTCAGTCGTTAAGAATCTGCCTTCGGCTCAGGGTGTGATCCCAGGATTCTGGGATGGAGCCCCACATCAGGCTCCTCCACTGGGAGCCTGCTTCTTCCTCTCCCACTCCCCCTGCTTGTGTTGCCTCTCTCGCTGGCTGTCTCTCTCTCTGTGAAATAAATAAATAAAATCTTGAAAAAAAAAAAAGAAAAGAGAAGAAAAGACCACCTCATCCCGCTTTGGGAGACAGCATCTGCAATATATACACCAAGCAAAGCCCTTATATACAAAAATGTAAAAGGAATGAGGTCTTACCAATAAGTAAACGACAACCCAACAAGACAATAGGCCCACAAACATCTGAAAAGTTGCTCAACCTTATCGTTGGTTGGGAACCCTGCTAAGATGCCCCTACTCATCTGGCCAGCTTAGGACTGACAACGCCAGCGTTAGTCAGGATACAAAGGAACCAAAACTTCATATTTTGCTTCTGGGAGAATAAATTGCTACAACTGCTTTGGAAACTGGTAGAGTTGATTAAAACTGAACATATGCATAAAATGTAACCCAACAGAAATATGCAAATAGAATATGTACGAAAATGTTTATATTCCTGTATTAATTCTGTTTCTGTATAATAAGTTATATCCACACTTTACACTTTACAAATAATAACACTTAATGTGTCCCAAGGTCTCTCGTGAGGGTCCAGGGTTGTGGTCTTATTGAAGACTGGACTGGGAGAGACTCTGCTTCCAAGCCCACGACTGGGTTTGTTGGCAGGATTCATTCTTCATGGGCTATTGGCCAAGGCTACCCTCACCTCCTTGCCCCGTGGGCTTATCCAGAAGGAAGCTCACAACATAGCAGTTGGCTTTCCTCACCAAGCAAACCAGCAAGGGAGACCAAGGCAAACGACACAGTTCTTTGGGAGAGAAGTATACAAAAATGTGAACAGCAGGAGGCAGAGATCATTAGAGGCTATCTTGGAGGTGGCTGACCACATCATTCCTCAAAATAGCCGAAAGTGGAGAATAAATCGATGGGTCAATATATCGTGTTACTGCCATACAGCAGAACACTATCCTGCAATGAAAACAAATAAATTATTGCTGTGCCAGCTAACACGAATGACCCTCACAAACATGACATAGAACAAAAGAAGTCAGAGACAAATGAATCATCTGTACTATCATCTTTTTATATAATGAGCAAAAGCTGACACCGCCACAGCTATCCTATGGTGTTTACCTTTTTTGAAGTGGGGGATGGATTAGTCACTGGGGGACAGTGTGTGAAGAGATGTATTTAGAATCTTATAATGTTGCATTTGTTAAGTGGTGTGGTGGTTGCATGTATGTGTTCACTTTGTGTTGATTGATTGAGCTGCTTACGCGCATGATGCGTCGGCTTTCCTATATATATATGTTATACTTCAATAAAATGCTTACTTAAAATCGATTGTATAATATCACATGCAATTTGTTGTTTGAGGTCTAACACACCACTGCTTCTTACATCTTAATAATTCAGGCTAGGTTTCTCATGGGTAACTAGACTGAAGTGGAGTTTCAAGATGCATGCCATAGTAGCTTATCTCTGGGCTCATTACCCCTTCCTTATCACCATCTCCAGAGAACTTCCAAGGGAACGAGTGCATTGTGATTTAAAGCCACCTTGAGACTGTGATGTTTTTAAGAAAAGTGTTTTACCCCATATAATTTCTGTGCAACTGCTTTCATAAGAGAAATCCAGAAGAGCCAGAGAAGCAAGGGTTTATATTCCTAGCGAGCATAGTGGATGGGAAGCAAGGGGTAATGATCTCAAAAGGAAGGCAGATTTAAGGCTCCAGCTTTAAAAATGTAAAGCCCAAGAGGTACTTGGGATCTTTAGAGAACTCAGGGATTCAATCCAAGCGACCAGTCCTCCGAGTGAGCTAATAGAGACAGAGGGATTGTAGCTGGCATGTCACAGACGGTTTTTAAAAAGACAGAGATGAGCAAGGCAGGTGGAGGCCCCATGCTGTGGACTGATAAATATGTATGGCTGGGAATAAAAATCCCGCTTCTGGGCAGTGTTGAAGGCACTGAGGAAGGCTAAGGCAGCTTTGCCCTGAACTCTTTCTTGATGGAGAAAGACCCGGGCTTTCCAGAAATGAAAGATCTGGAAGAAGAAACTTTGAGCCTTCCTAACACGGATGTGATGTGTGTGAGTAAAATTTCAGTGCCTTTCTTTGGTGTCAGGGCCAGACACGTGGCAGCCACGTGGACTGAAGCCGTGGAGCCCCAGGGGCAGCATCCAGTTAGATGACTAAAATGAAATATATGGCCACATGCATTTTTGATATTCTGCAGTGTGGGGGGAAGGGTGCTCTAGAAAGTTCCTTAAGCTAACATGTGGCCTTTGTCAGGAGACGCTTCTGTTTGAGGGATTTAATCTAAGGCAATGCATTTCATCACTGTCTTGTGGGGCCAATTAGAAAGACATGTTCTCCGAAATTCTCGGACTGGTGCTTTCACAGCCAGAAGGCCGGCACATAGACCACCTTCCTATCAAGAATTTTGATTTCCATAGAAGACATTGCATATCGATAGAATCATTCACCCTCTATTTATCCACAGCGTGCATGACTACTCCACTGTTCAAGGAGATGTGTCCAAGGATCAAGGTATTAATATTCTTGAAGTGGTATAATATTGAATTGAAAGAATCAATCAATGTTATTCTTTGTGAAACCTTAGTTAGAACAAACAATAGGCAGAGTTTTTGAGGTCTCTAAGGTATTAAATACTTCATGTACATATTTCATGAGGAAGAAATAGTAAGCATGTTTAAAATGTACTTGATGAGAAGGGAACATTTTGCTGGCATGCTTTCCTGAGGCTACTTGGTTTCAAGTGCTGCAAAGTAGTGGACTTAATTGTGAGCAGACAGAAACCAGTTAATAATGACCAAGATGTTCCCTGAACCTATAGCTATGGTCTTATTTTATATTAGATCCATTTGAAAGCTACAAACTTGCAGAAGCATGAGTTTGGAATCCCCAGTAGACTACTTTCTTTGCAGTCTTGGCTGGGACAGTGACTCTTATTTATTTATTTATTTATTTATTTATTTATTTATTTATTTATTTTGCTTTTTATCATAGGACTTGATGATCAGCACTGATTAATTCTTTCAAACAGATGTTTACATGGAAGGTGACTTAAAATCCACACACTAACACATGTACCCACACCCCCTTCCCTTCCTTCGTGCCTTTTTGATTTCCCTATGTGTTAAAAGTCCAAATCACTCAGAAAGAAGCCTGTTCTTGCTTGCAAAGGAGGTGATATTTCAGCTCCACTTCTCCCTATCAACAAGTCTCTCTTTCAGCATTTGAAGATGGATACAAATGAAAGTGACCAGTTTGAGTTTGGCTACATCTCATGGGAAGTAAATCTCATTAATGAAGATCTGAATGCTACCTACAAGCATTTATGAGGTGCCTCATATCCAATTTACATTGCTAGGCACTGTGGGGGCACAGAAAAACACAAGATATGGCTTCTGTGCTGAAGGATCATCCAAAATATGCATACATATGTCAAACTAAAATACACCATGTGCACAGGGGAACACACAGGTGAAGAGGAGATAAGAGTCTTATCAATGTGCAGATGAAGAAAGTCCCTTACAATGTGCTGGAGAGGGAAAGTTTCATAGCAGAATAGCTTAATAATGGAATCTTGATGGATAGGGTTTGGATATGCAGAGAGAAGACATGAACTTCAGGTATCTTAGTGGATGTCTAACCATCTTTCTAAATGGCTCATCGTATCCAGTATAGAGTTTCTTTAAATGCAACTTCTCTTTCATACTGAATTCTCCTTTTATAGATGGGAAAACTGAGGCACAGAGAAGGTAAGGCACTTGGAGTTCACAAAGCTAAGTGTCAGAGCAAAGAGCTCTAGAGTCTATGTCTGAAACATTATCTTATCTGTTCAAGCATTCATTCAAATAGGTTCTCCATTGTGTATAAGCTATTACACTAGATACTGAGTGAAATGGCCATAGATTTCTTTCTCAAGGTGTGAAGAATCCAAGGTGTGAAGAGACAGATAAGTAAACACGGAATTGCAAGACAGAATGGCAAAGGGAAGAAAAGTACTGTAGGATCAGAAAGAAGATCCTACTCCAAAGTACGTGTAGGATCACCAAGAAGAATCTCAGAGAGATTCTCCTGGGAGATCAGGAACATGTGCAAAAGGCAGATCTGATACAGATCTGAGGCTTGGAAAGTGAGGAGGTATTAGCTAATAAAATGGAACAGGCATTATGGGTAGAAAGGACCCCAAAGCAAAACCAGTCTAAGGACAGAAAGTAGTAGTCTAAGGAGCAGAGCACGAGATTGTTGGTTAAGGAGAAGCATGAGGCTGGATTCAACTTGTAGCATGATCCTGCAGACCTTCATCTTCTGAATTAAGAGGCTGGAGTTTCACCCTGAGGATAAGGGGAGGCTAGTACAAGCTACTTTCTAGCTGAGGTCTGAATGAATGAAAGAGTGGAGAGTCTAGGCAGAGAGACCACTTGGGGGTTATTTATCAGAACTGTGGTCTTATCTCTGAGTCAGAAAGGGGCAGTGGGAATGGGGAGAAGCAGAAGGCTTTTGAAAATATCATATTAAGAAGGGAGAGCCAGTGGGAACTGATAAGTGATGTGGGGCCAAGGTAAGAGAGGGAGGGAAGAATGAAAATGACCTTCAGCTTTCTGTCTTGGGTAAGTAGGTAACAAGTGATGACATTCATGCATCAGAGAACACAAAGGGAGACATGGCATGGAATAGGAAAGGACTGCAAATTAAGGAGCTTATAAAGGCTCCAAAAATGCACCAATCTTTCTGTGTGCTTCTGGATTAAATTCACAGTTTTAGCACCACCTAACCCAGTGAGCCAAGTAAATTCCACAAGCCTAGTCTGTCCCTGGTCCTGAGCACAGTCATCCATCATCCAGCCACATGATGACACACCGAGCCTCTCACAGACATCCTGGAAGTGCCCGGCTTCTTGACAGTTTCCATCACAGCAGATAGTGCTCCTGGTCTGTGCAGACGGTCGAAGACAAAGGGAGCACTGACCCCTTCCCGCAGGTCTCAGTGTCCTTGAGGGTGGTGTAAGAGGTGGAGTCCCCATGTAGCTGTGGAGGCTGACCAGCAGTCTTGCAATGAGGGTTCAGTCAAACCTCCCAGCCCCTAGGCCCTGCAGGGAAGGGGGTGAGCCTGGAGAAATCAGGTGTGGCAGACCGGAAACCTGTGCATTGTGAGTCAGACTGTGCATTTCTTGTATCATCAATTTTTCTTGTTTAGTACTAAAATATAAAAGATATCAACTTTTTTCAAATGCACCTGGATGAGGTATGATGTGCCCAGGTACCACTAAGAAACCTTTGGATCAAAAGAGCGGGTATTGACAATGAACAGAATGCAGGGCACCATGTTGTCTCTACTGTTGACTCTGTGTGTCATGATGTCTGTTATACCCTACAGGTCACAAAGTACTTTCATGTATCCTGGACCGTTGGATCGTCTTAACCAGCCCGTGAGACAGGGATTGCTATGTTTCACCATGAAGACAAACTTCTGTGTAATAAGCATCAGAGAGAGGGTGATAGGGTTTCTTCAGATGGTTAAGAAATCCATCCGAAGGTTGCAGCTCTGGCAGAGTTGCTGGGAGGAGGAGACCCTTCTTATGAGGGACATAAACCTTTGGCTCTGAGGCTGCACTTTTGCACATAAACAGAACTAAACCTCTGTAGCAAATCAATGCATTCATGTATCACAATCATCCCAGCAGTACGAGCGTGAGGACATAAATGCAGTCGGGTTGACAGTAATTGCTGGAACTTGCTAACTCCAAGTCAACTCTGAGACTTAGTTTGTTTAGGCAGAAAGTCTGGTGCCTTATGGTGCTCAATCACCCCCTCACCAACCACCTGCCAGTTCCAGGAATCCCCAAGAGGTATTTCACTCATGTAACCTGATTCTCCACTAGACACACTGACCAGGAACACCGTCAGTGCTGCACTATGTTCCATCTGCTCCTCTGGTTTATTCCTCACCTGTCTCTAGCATACTGTATATTCTGGGAGGCTAGTGGAGTATGGACCACATCATTCTGCCCTGTGGCTTCAGTTGGGTTCAGCAATTGGGGCACATGGTCAGACTTTGGAGAGAAGCAGGAGGAGGGAGCTGTGCATTCTTCCTCCTGCTCTCTCCTGCTGAGATCCAGTCCAGCTGCTGTGTCTTCACGTGTAGGTCCCAGCTCCCATGTAAGTGGCAACTGCTCTCTGCCCTTCAGGTGCAGGGCTGAACATGACCTGGCAAGTACCTCCAAAGGATGGCACCAGCCCTGGTAAGTTTCCATCTCGTTGGTACATATCCCCTACTCAACTTTTCTTTTTGTTTTTCTTTTCATAACAAGTTCACTCTTTAATCCCCAGCCCCCATTTCCTCCATCCATCTCTCCCTGCCCCCTGGTAACCATCAGTTTTTTCTCTATAGTTGAGTCTGTGCCTTGGTTTGTCTCCTACTTGACTCTTCTTCAATCACCCAATACTAGTGTGTCATTTATTACCTCCTGGGACTTTGATGTTTAGCCAGCTAGATTGATATCCACCTGTGGGGTAGGGATAGGAGTCTGTTTTCTTTGTCTGTTTGCTTTCTTAGGTTCCATATATGAGGGAAATCATATCTTATTTGTCTTCCTCTGACTCTTATTTCGTTTAGCATTATACCCACTAGATCCATACATGTTGCTACAAGCGGCAAAATTTCCTTCTTTTTTATGGCTGAGTAATATTCCATTATATATATCTTCTTTATCCATTCATCTAGTGGTGGATGCTTAGGTAGCTTCCATAGTTTGGCTACTGTAAATAATACTGTGATATGCATAGGGGTGCATATATCTTTTCAAATTAGTGTTTTTTTATTCTTCGGGTGAATACCCAGGAGTGGAAGTACTGGGTCTTATGGTAATTCTATTTTTAATTCTTTGAGGAACCTCCATACTATTTTCTACAGTGGCTGTACCAGTTTGCATTCCCACTAACAGTGCATGAAGGTTCCTTTTTCTCCACATCCTTGCCAACGCTTGTTATTACTTGTGTTTTTGATTTTAGTAAGTTCTGACAAGTGTGAGGCAATATCTCATTGTGGTTTTGATTTGCATTTCTTTGATGATTAGTGATGGTGATCATCTTTTCATGTGTCTTTGGCAAGGGTAAATTTTATGTTGTGTGTATTTTACCACAATTAAAAATTTCCTTAAAAAGCCAGAAATCTCTGGGACACATGGGTGGCTCAGTCTGTTAAGCATCTGCCTTCAGCTCGGGTCATGATCCCGGAGTCCCGGGATTGAGCCCCTCATCAGGATCCCTGCTCGGCGGGGAGCCTTGTTCTCCCTCTGCCCCCACCCCTCTTGTACTCTCTCGCACTCTCTCTCGCTCTCAAATAAATAAATAAAAATCTTAAAAAAAAAGCCAAAAAGCTCTTTGTTCGCCTCTTTAAGATCCTGAGAATCAGCTCTTTTTCGGTTAGCATAATTCCTATGCTTTTTTTATATCTTCGGAGATCCTTCTCTCAGGCTGCTGTTCTCTGACTTGGTACTCCATCCCATACTTGACTCCCCACCTGTGATGAGGCTCTGTTTATTCCCATGTGTCAGAATTCACAGAGTCCCCATTGAGCATTTTGAGTCTGATGTTCTCAGGACTTGGTGGGTACTTACTCATTGTTACTGAAATTCACACCATTATCATTATTTTTTGTCAGCACCTCATTAAATTCCTTTGAGAAATTTTATGCCTCTGCTTCTATTCTCTGACCAGCTATAAAAAACACTTTATTGTTTAGAAGTCAACTGATCTGGACATGTAACCGTCTAGTACATAACAACCCTAAGTTGAAAATTCATTTTAGAATTTGCAGAAGTAAATAGAATATTGTTGGACTATTTAAAATATGCACAAAAAGTACTTGCTGATAAAGTTTTCATTATATTTCTAATTCTCTGTTATTGCTCTTGGTCTGTTGTTTCTCTCTTTATTCCTTTTTCTCATGGCAGATTGAGCCAAATGATTGAATTCAGTCATAGTAATGACCCATCAAGCCTGATGCTTTGGTTTGTGCAGACAGTTCTTCCAGGACGAGGCAGCTTTCATATACAGAACTGGCTTAGGCTTGGGCAGGCTAGGCATCTGCCCACAGGAAGTGCTTGGCTGGCTTTTGGCAGGGTTTCCCAGCCAGTCAGAAGAGTTTAGGAAAACTCCTCTCTAGGAGTTTTAGAAGACAAATACCCACATTAGCATTCGTACCTCCTTAGGGAGAAAGAGCAGAAGGTGAGAAAAGGAGACTATGTCCTCAAGCCTCTCTAAATCCCTCAGACCTCAAGCCTGGCTGGTGCAGCAGGGAGGGGAGGTGGTAGGTTTTCAATTGGATATAAGATTGGGATTTAAATCCAGCAGACCTAAAAGAGGAAAAAAAAGGGGGGGGGGCTGGGGATCTGTCTGACAAATAGAAAAGGGATGAGAGTAGCTGAAGACAGTGACAGAAAGAAAGAAAACCATTTCATCTTTATAACCCACTGAATTGAGGCCAGGTAGAGTAAATGTCAACGCCTTCATGAATCTTGTCTGCCTGGATTTCCATCGTGTCCCCAGAAATACCTGACATTTATTTGGTAGGTGCTCAGTAGATATTTGTTAAGGAAACATGCAAACAAACAACATAAACAAAAAATGTCCTCTGAGGTCAAATAGAGGCAATATGAAATATTACTCTACCACTTCCTAACGGGTTTGACTTAAACAATATCCCCAGTAGGCATGTGTCCTCTGAGCTCCTGTTTCTCTCCTGTGAATATGATAATGATAACATTGATCTCACAGGCTGGTACTGGTTGACCAGATAACATATGAACACAGAATAAGTGTTCAATAAGCATTTAAGCATTTGTTTTATTTTCTCCTTTGCTTATGCACCATATTATATACACATTCTGTTTTATGCAACTATTCAAGTTGAATTCCTGTGAACAGTGAATAAATAATATTAAATCCCAAACAGAGATTTCAATACAAGTAGTCACCTTAATTCTGCAGAGATTAACTTAATGAGAATACTTTTTTTAAAATCTGAGAAACATTATACCCAGTAAAATGAGTGTTGTAGGATTAATGATATAAAACCAATCCCAGGCATCATTGCATAGGTTTTCCACCAATTTCTTCTTCCTTCCCTTCATATCTTCCTACTCTCTGTGCAGGAAGGCCTTTCTCCCATTCTTTTTCCTCCTTCTGTTTCTCTTATTTTTAAAAAATCTCTCTTTCATTTCTTTGAACAGAAAGAAATGGGGGGGAGGGAGGATCAAAGAAATGGAATGAGATTGGAAGAAGATCCATCTTTTGGCCTCCCAGGTAGGAAGAACTAAGGGCGGAAGAGGACGGTGGCACTCAGGAGGGAAAAGAGCTGATGTGGTACTTTGCCAAGTGCCATTAGCAAGTGTCTATTTGAGAAAAGTTCACATATAAGGGTTTGTTTTTTTAAATATTTTTTCGAGAGAAGAGTTTTCTCCCCAGAAAATCAGAAAAATAGAGAAGCAAGAAAAAGATTTGGACAGAGATGGCAGCAGGGATTTTTTCCTTAGAGAAAGAGGATACCAGATATCCAACTGGCCCACTTGACACTGCCCAGGGCCAGGCCAGCTGCTGGGTTCTGTTCCACTCATTTTTTGTAGCAGAATTTTGGCTTTTTCCTCACATTTGCCCTTGGAAATCTAGGTTTCTCCTCACAGTTGCCATCTGGCACTCTGTTTCTTGCATGGTCCCTCTACACAGGGATCAGGGTAAGTGAGGCAAATGCTTCTCCCCCAAGGAACCCACAGTTCTCCACTCCCTGCAAACGCAACTGAGAACAGAAATGGATTTGGGAATTTCACACAGGAAGCCAGCCCACTGAGGGGATATTCAGATTTATGCAAAGGATAAAGCATTCCTCTAAATACTCAGCTCTTCTTGCACACTTTAAACAGGAATACATTCCTACACATACTCATATACTCACACATAAGCACATGCAATGCACACAAACAAATAAGTTAGTCTGTCACTTGTCAAGAAACCAGTTGCTTAACTATCTGAGGGAAGAGGATGATGTTTAACCTGAATTTGTCAAGCCCTGTGCATTTCAGGTCTGCTTTTCTCCTTTTTCTTTCCTTTTTTTGGCCATCACTAATTTATGGAAAGTATAATCAGTGGGAATATCTTATGTGTCCAGCACTATATGAGGTGCTATTTGAATGAAATGAAATATGAAGCACAGTCCCTGCCTTGGGAAACATGGGACCTGGAGATAGGCACACACGTAATTAAACAGTAAATCCTATAGTGTTGCTTGTGTGCTATGTGCAAATTAGCTTATTCTTCCTCCTGTGACCTTCCTTTTTAGAAGGTTTTCTTAAACCCACTTGATGGGCTCAATAATGTCTCTGAACTATGGTTTTTGGTTTGTAAAATCTCATTCTAATATGCTTCATTTGGGAGAATGTACCTAGAAAGTCACATTCTAGTTTCCTTGTTGCTTGCTGAGCCTTGTACTGGCCCCAAAGGCTGGGGGTACTCCGTGGAGAGTCGATGGAACTCAACATGGTGTGTTGAATGATTGCACTACTCCGGGTGCTGTGTGCTAGGTGTTACACCACAGACATCAACTCTATGTTTAAGTAGCTTACAGTGTTCCAGAGAGGACCAATGGGGATGCAACAAATGTGTACAAAGTGGGGAGAAATTACTTCTAACTAAAGAGAATGAGCAAGGTTTTAATGGAAGAAGCATGATTTAGATAGGTTCAAAGATCATTTAACGAAGGGGAGTGTCCCAAGTTTACAGAAAGTTTGGTGGAAATGAGGTGATCGAAGACATTCACAATCAGAGCATAAGGGATGAGCTTTGAGTGTTTGGTAAGCTTGACTTAGTTTACATTGATCGTAGCATGAACTTAGGCAATATTTGTATATTTTCCCATTTTCAGTCTGCAGTTCTCCTGCAAGAAAGGTATTTAGGAGATTCTATTTCCAGAAGCCTATTTGGAGACACAAGCTCAGCAGCTGGCATGATAATGAACTCATTTCAATAGAATAAATCCCATTACTATTAATATTAAGCAGCCACAGAATGATTCATGAAGCTCTTTTCGAAATTCAAAAAAGTACTTAATCAAAAGGAGGGGGAGGAGAAAGAATAAATAGAAATCATGTCAAAGTTGATTATCGTTGGCTTTCTTTAAGAGTCAATTCCACTGTTTCTCAGGCTGACTGATGCTGAGTGCATTGATTTATTTTACCAAATAAAACTTTGCATTTGGGCTGATAGAGGAAAACCTGACAAAAGGCCCCAATGTTCAGGGAGTTTATTGCTTTTCGTAGGTCATTCAACTGCCCTAAGGCATATCAGTTCTGTGTTCCAGATTTTCTATATGTTTCCAGCTAATGAATTTTCTGAATAATTTCTCTCTCTGTCTCTGTTCCTTGGTCCTCATTTCATCTTGGCTTTTGCTTCTCAGCATACAAGGAGGTAGCCCCACTTCTTAAGGAAAGATTTTCATATAAGGGCCTGATTAACCAGGTAACACTTAAAACAGATTTCAGGGGTGCCTGGGTGGTTCAGTCAGTTAAGCACCTGACTCTGATTTCAGCTCAGGTCATGATCTCAGGGTTGTGATATCAAACCCCATGTCAGGCTCCACTCTGGGTATGGAGCCTGCTTGAGATTTTCTTTCTCTTTCTCCTCCACCCCTCATTTGTGCTCTCTCTCTTTCTAGAAAAACAAAAAAACACGGAATTCAAATCTCTGTCTGCATCAGTATAGAGCATTCATCCTTCATCAGATGAAACTAATGAAGTAGAAATTGGCAAGTGGGAGAAAGGAACCAAGTTACCGTAAGGCTGAAAGGACACTAGAATAGGTACCTCTGGATGGCCCTATTTCATCTCTTTCCAGAACAGGGAATAAGGGTAAATAGTCTTTCCTGCTTCTGGGACCTTGTTTTCTTTTACACTCTCTTCACTACCCTTTGAAGATCACTGAGGATTTAGAGGATGCTAGAAGGTCCTGGAGATTGCAGTATAGACAACATCCACATCAGCATGAAGCATATGATGTCTCTGTCCTGTCTATTTGGCAAACTCTACCAGCTTTGAATTTAAGGCCAAATCTTGTTCTCAGAAAAGCCAACCAAGCTCTTCCCTTCCCCTGTCTTTTCTTCCTCCATGAGCTTCATAATCTTTTAGAAGATGAACCCTACTTATTAGGTATCTCTTGCTATATAAAAATGACTCCACAACTTAATGGCTTAAATAATAAACATTTGTTATTTCAGTTGCTGTAGGTCAAAAATCCAGGTGCAGCTTAGCTCAGGGTCCCTTCTCAGGGTCCCTCACAAAGGAACCCTGAGGTTTCTGCTGGGGCTACAGCTGTATCGGGGCTCAAGGGGGGATAATCCATTTCTAGGCTCACACATGGTAGTTGGCGGCCTGGGTAATCACTGCCTGGGGTCAGGGGCATCAGTTCTTTGACATATGAACCTTCCATGGGGTAGCTCACAGTAGGTCAGCTGGCACCCAAGATGGAAGTCTCGCTCTCTGTAACCTCACCTCAGAAGGGGAATCACATCACTTTTGCAGTATTCTTTCATTAGAATTGGTTTACCAGGACCAACCTTCCCTTGAGGGAAGGGGATAGTACAAAGGAGGAGGAATCATCATGGGCTGTCTTAGTGGTGCTGGCCACACCTGCTTTGAGTTATTGCAAAACCAAGTACTCTAGACAGAAGCTCTTTAAGGAAAGGGATTTAGCCCCAAGGCATCTTGAAGTCCTTAGCACTTCTTTTTAGTCTTTTTTGGGGGTACCAAAATACAGACTTTTGATGTTACCTCCACAGAATGGGAGTTTATTTTAAGGACTCCTTAGCCCATCAGGACCGGTGAAAGTCTTTCTTCGGCCATCTGCTTGATTCCTTCTCTCTGCTTGATTCCTTTTTTGGGTGGTGACTTGAACCTGTATCTCATCTTCTCTGATTGCACATGGCCCATCATGGCCACCCATGGTTTCCTTCTGGTTTATTTTACATCAGCTCTCATTGTTATTTGTGACATTCTTTGTGGGGTCTCACACATTTCCTGAGAGCACATCCTCTGCAGGTCTATGATCCAAGTAGTTCAGCCCCATGTTCAGTAAGAGTCTCTGTCCAAACAGACCCCACAGAGTTTTCAGCAATGATTATTAAAAGATTTTGTCTCTTATTACTACGCTTCTGCACCTGTGAAAAACCTCTCACTTTCTTCTGCAAAGAACATTTCCTTTATTTCCTTTCTTGCTCCCCATCCATTTCACAAAAGGTCAGTTCCCCTGACCACCTGCTGCTACTTTTTAGATCTTCTGTTCCTACTGCTGTTTTTAAAAAATCCACCCATTAAAAAATCCACCCTTTTTCATTTGATTTCTTGATTTTTTTTTCAATTCTTCACCCCAAAAGGGAAAGGAACTTTCTAGTAAAGGAAGGATTCTCTATAGCGGGAAAGGGATTAAGAGACTAATAGAGACCCCTGAAAGTGGGTAAGAGGATGAGCCGGGGTGACAAACATGTTGATACCATTTTTGTCCTATTGCCAGGCACATTCTTCAAAACTTATAACTGGATTGACCAACTCACTTCTTCAGGCTAGCCCTAGTTAGATGACCAGTCATAATCTGGGTACTTGCCTTTCATTAAGGGTCTATTCCTCTTTGGCTGGAAATCCTATAGTATTTATAATGTGATCATTTGGATAGCAGGGCCTGGGACTGAGACAAATCCTCCTAGAATCAAGGTCTGTCAGGGTAAGCAAGTGGAGTTCTGTTAGGTCAATTCAAGTACATCCCCAATAAATGCAGAATAAATAATCTACCTATGCATTCAAAACCCAACAGAGCACCAATGCAGTGGGGATATATAAATATGTGAGTATGTGTAAGTGTAGATTATCAGCAGGAAAATGCTTACATTGAGGTGGCATGATGATCAGGTCCAAATTCTGGAGAGCATGTCTTCATGGAAAGACTTATCTAATCTTTATCAACATAGGAATAGAAGAACACAACATTTTCCAAGCTTTCATACATATTCGACAGCAATGAACAAAAACAATCACTCTAAGAATCACATTAAAGCAATAATAATAATTTGTAAATGCTTATTATCCACAAGGCAATTTAATATGGATTAATTTGTTCAATAATCCCAATACCTCAGTGAGGTGGTGTGATTAGTATACTCACTTCACTCAGGAGAAAACGGAAGATTATAAAGTCTGAGTAGTCCATGTTGCACAGTGTGTAAGTGCTGAAGTTGGACTCCAACAAAATATGTCTGTCTCAAACCCTACACTGGGACCCATAAGATTACTGTTCATTTGAAACACAGTATCATAGGAACATCCAAATGATTACTTCTTAAGGAACCTTAACAAAAAGCAGAGTGTCTCTGAAGTAAAATTAATTCCCACTCTTCAAGATTGGATAGTTTCTTCATAAATATTTTTGTCTGAGCAATTCTCTGTGGTTGTGAAAGCTGAGCCCTGCTCTCCTCAGATGTGTGATGGGGGGCCATTCCTTCATCTCTCTGACTCCTCTGTTGAATAAGAGCTGAACTCTCTGGGATGCATGTGGAGACTTTGAAGAAGTGTGTGTTAAATGCCAGGCAAAGAGTAAGCACTTAATAAATAGCAACTACTGTTATTATTGCTATTAAAGAATTTCAGTACTTCTCTGAAAGAAGACAGGCTGAGGCTTGTAAAATTGTTAAGGCTGGTTCTACACAGCAACAAAAGATCTGGGTGGAGGCAGCCAGGCAAACATTTACCTTTAGTGATGCTACCCATGCAGATACTTTCAAGTAGCTGAGTGATCTGAGATTCTCTACATTTCACCTGAGGCAGAGACAAAGCCTCTTTCTATATTTCCTCTTATAAGAATTAAAACAATTCTTTTTTTAAATTCAATTAATTAACATATAATGTATTATTTGTTTCAGGGGTACAGGTCTGTAATTCATCAGTCTTATATAATACCCAGTGCTCATTACAACACATACCCTAACCAATGTCCATCACCTAGTTACCCCATCCCTCCACACCCCCCCCCCAGTACCCTCAGTTTGTTTCCTGTGATTAAGAGTCTCTTATGGGTTGTCTCCCTCTCTGGTTTCATCTTGTTTCATTTTTTCCTCTGTTCCCCTATGATCCTTTGCCTTGTTTCTTAAATTCGACATAATAGTGAGATCATATAATTGCCTTTCTCTGACTGACTTACTTCGCTTAGCATAATACCCTCTAGTTCCAGCCATGTCACTGAAAATGGCAAGATTTCATTTGTTTGATGGCTGAGTCATATTCCATTGTATATATATACCACATCTTCTCTATCCATTCATCTGTCAATGGACATCTGGGCTCTTTCCATAGTTTGACTATTGCAAACATTGCTGCTATAAACATTGGGGTGCAGGTGCCCCTTCCAATCCCTACATTTGTATATTTGGAGCAAATACCCAGTAGTGCAATTGCTGGGTCGTAAGGTAGTTCTATTTTCAACTTTTTGAGGCACTGTTTTCAGAGTAGTTGCACCAGCTTGCATTCCCACCAACAGTGTAGGAGGGTTCCCCTTTCTCTGTATACTCACCAACATCTGTCATTTTCTGACTTGTTAATTTTAGCCATTCTAACTGGTGTGAGGTGGTATTTCATTGTGGTTTTGGTTTGTATTTCCCTGATGCAGTTAAGCATTTTTTTCATGTGTCTGTTGGCCATTTGAATGTCTTCTTTGGAGACATGTCTGTTCATGTCTTCTGCCCATTTCTTGACTGGATTATTTCTCCTTTAGGAGTTGAGTTTGGTAAGTTCTCTATAAATTTTGGATACTAGCCCTTTATCTGATGTCGTTTGTAAATATCTTCTCCCATTCTATCACTTGTCTTTTGGTATTAGACTGTTTCCTTTGCTGTGCAAAAGCTTTTTATCTTGATGATAAAATAATTCATTTTTGCCTTTGTTTCTCTTGCCTTTGGAGGTGTGTCTAGCAAGAGATTGCTGTGGCCTATGTTGAAGAGGTTGCTGCCTGTGTTCTTCTCTAGGATTTTGATGGATTCTTGTCTCACATTTGGGTGTTTCATCCATTTTGAGTCTATTTTTGCGTATGGTGTAAGGAAATGGTCCAGTTTCATTCTTTGCATGTGGCTATCCAATTTTCCCAACACCATTGGTTGGAGAGATTGTATTTTTTCCATTGGATATTCTTTCCTGCTTTGTCCAAGATTAGTTGACCATAGAGTTGAGGATCCATTTCTGCGTTCTCTATTCTGTTCCATTGATCTATGTGTCTGTTTTTGTGCCAGTACCATACTGCCTTAATGATTACAACTTTGTAATAGAGCTTGAAGTCCAGAATTGTGATGCCACCAGTTTTGGTTTTCTTTTTCAACATTCCTTTGGCTATTCGGGGTCTTTTCTTGTTCCATACAAATTTTAGGATTATTTGCTCCAGTTCTGCGAAAAAAGTTCATGGTATTTTGATAAGGATTGAATTGACTGTGTGGATTGCTCTAGGTAGCATAAACATTTTAACAATATTTGGTCTTCCAATCCATAAGCATGGAACATTTTTCCATTTCTTTGAATCTTCCTCAATTTCTTTCATGAGTGTTCTATAGTTTTCTGAGTACAGATGTTTTGCCTCTTTGGTTAAGCTTATCCCTAGATATCTTACGGGTTTTGATGCAATTGTAAATTGAATTAACACCTTAATTTCTCTTTCTTCTGTCTCATTGTTGGTGTATAGAAATGCAACTGATTTCTGCATTGATTTTATATCCTGCCACCTTACTGAATTGCTGTATGAGTTTTAGCAATTTGGGGGTGGAGTCTTTTGGGTTTTCCACATAGAGTATCATGTCATCTGCAAAGGGTGAAAGTTTGACTTCTTTGCCAATTCAGGTGTCTTTTATTTATTTTTGTTGTCTGATTGCTGAGGCTAGGACTTCTAATATTATGTTGAATAGCAGTGGTGACAGTGGACATCCCTGCTGTGTTCCTGACCTTAGGGGAAAAGCTCTCAGTTTTTCCCCATTGAGAATGATATTCACTGTGGTCTCATCATAGATGGCTTTTGTGATATTGAGGTATGTACCCTCTATCCCTATACTGTGAAGAGTTTTAATCAAGAAAGGATGTTGTACTTTGTCAAATGTTTTTTCTTCATCTATTGAGAGGATCAAATGGTTCTTGTCCTTTCTTTTATTTATGTAGTGTATCACATTGATTGATTTGCAGATGTTGAACCACCCTTGCAACCCAGGAATAAATCTCACTTGGTTGTGGTGAATAATCCTTTTAAGGTAAGTGTTGGATCCTATTGACTAATATTTTAGTGAGAATTTTTGCATCCATGTTCATCAGGAATATTGAGCTGTAATTCTCCTATTTGGTAGGGTCTTTGTCTGGTTTGGGGATCAAGGTAATGCTGCCTCGTAAAAAGAGTTTGGAAGTTTTCCTTCCATTTCAATTTTTGAAACAGCTTCAGAAGAACAGGTATTAATTTTTTAAATGTTTGGTAGAATTCCCCTGAGAAGCCATCTGGCCCTGGGCCCTCGTTTGTTGGGAGATTTTTGATTACTGCTTCAATTTCTGTGCTGGTTATGGGTCTGTTCAGGTTTTCTATTTCCTCCTGGTTCAGTTTTGGTAGTTTATACACCAAATGTATCTGTCTCTTCCAGATTGACTAATTTGTTGGCATATAATTAATTGCTCATAATATGTTCTTATAATTGTTTGTATTTCTTCAGTGTTGGTTGTGATCTCTCTTCTTTCATCATGATTTTATTTATTTGGGTCCTTTCTCTTTCCTTTTTGGTAAGTCTGGCCAGAGGTTATTGATCTTATTAATTCTATCAAAGAACCAGCTCCTAGTTTCATTGATCTATTCTGCTGTTCTTTTGGTTTCTATTTCATTGATTTCTGCTCTGATTTTTATTATTTCTCTTCTACAGGGTTTAGGATTTATTTGCTACTCTTTCTCCAGCTCCTTTATGTGTAGGATTAGGTTTTTTATTTGAGAACTTTCTTATTTCTTGAGAAAGGCTTGTATTGCTATATACTTCCCTCTTAGGACTGCCTTTGCTGCATCCCAAAGGTTTTGATAATTATGTTATCATTTTCATGTGTTTCCATGATTTTTTTAAATTCTTCTTTAATTTCCTGGTTGACCCATTCATTCTTTAGTAGAATGATCTTTAGCCTCCATGTATGTGAGTTCTTTTCAACTTCTTCTTGTGATGAAGTTCCAGTTTCAAAGCATTGTGGTCTGATAATATGCAGGGAATGATCCCAATCTTTTGGTACCAGTTGAGACCTGATTTTTGACCCAGGATATGATCTATTCTGGAGAATGTTCCATGTGCACTCGAGAACAATGTGTACTTTGTTGCTTTAGGATGGAATGTTCTGAATATATCTGTGAAGTCCATCTGGTCCAGTGTGTCATTCAAAGCCCTTATTTCCTTGTTGATCTTCTGCTTAGATGATCGGTCCATTGTAGTGAGGGTGGTGTTCAAGTCCCCTACTATTATTGTACTATTATCAATGTGTTTCTTTGATTTTGTTATTAATTGGCTTATATAATTGGTTGCTCCCATGTTAGGGGCATAAATATTTACAATTGTTAGATATTCTTGTTGGATAGACACTTTAATTATGATATAGTGTCCTTCCTCATCTCTTATTACAGTCTTTGGTTTAAACTTTAATTTGTCTGATATAAGGATTGCCACCCCAGCTTTCTTTTGATGTCCATTAGCATGATAAATGGTTTTCCGCCCCCTCACTTTCAATCTGGAGGTGTCTTTGGGTCTAATATGAGTCTCTTGCAGATAGCATATCGATGGGTCTTGCTTTTTTATCTAGTCTGATACCCTGTGTCTTTTGATTGGGACATTTAGCCCACTTGCATTCAGAGTAACTATTGAAAGATATGAGTGTCATCATATTGCCTGCAAAGTGACTGTTATTGTATGTTGTCTCTGGTCTATGTTACTTTTGGGCTCTTTCTTTTCTTAGAGGAGCCCTTTTAATATTTGCAGGGCTAGTTTAGTGATCACAAATTCCTTTAGTTTCTGTTTGTTCTGGAGGTTTTTTATCACTCCTTCTATTTTGAATGACAGTCTAGCTATGTAAAGTATTCTCGGCTGCATATTTTTCTTGTTTAGCACCTTGAATATATCATGCCAGTCCTTTCTGGTCTGCCAGGTCTCCATGGATAGGTCCATTGCTAGTCTAATGTTTCTACCCTTGTACATTACAGACCTCTTGCCCCAAGCTGCTTTCAGGATTTTCTCTTTGTCTCTGAGATTTGTAAGTTTCATTATTATATGTTGGGGTGTTGACCTATTTTTATTGATTTTGAGGGGAGTTCTTTGTGCTTCCTGGATTTTGATGCCTGTTTCCTTTCCCAAATTAGGGAAGTTCTCTGCTATAATTTGCTCTAATATACATTCTGCCCCCCTCCCTTCCTTTTCTTCTGGGATCCCAAATTATTCTAATATTGTTCTGCTTTATGGTATCACTTAGCTCTCTAATTCTCCCTTCATGATCCGATATTTGTTTATCTCTCTTTTTCTCAGCTACTTTATTCTCTATCATTTGGTCTTCTATATCATTAATTCTCTCTTCTGCCTCATTTATCCTAGCAGTTAGAGCCTCCATTTTTTATTGCATCTCAGTAATAGCCTTTTTGATTTTGACTTGGCTAAATTTTTGTTCTTTTATTTCTCCAGAAAGGGATTCTCTAGTGTCATCTATGCTTTTTTTCAAGCCCAGCTAGTATCTTTATAGTCATTATTCTGAACTCTAGTTCCAACATTTTACTTACGTCCAAACTGATTAGGTCCCAGGCAGTCAGTACCCTTGTTCTCTTTTTTAAGGTAAGTTTTTCTGTTTCATCATTCTGTCCAGAGAAGAATAGATGAACAAGAGAACAAAATACTAAAATGGCAATAATGACCCCAGAGAAATATACACTAAACAAATCAGGAGAGATTTGAAACCAGAAAAAAAAAAAAGATAATATAATCTGACAGGTGAGCAGATAGAGCAATTCACTGCATTCTGTGCGTATTTTGGTATGATTTTTAGAAAACTAGATCCAAAAATTGTAAACAAAGAAAAACTTATATATGTACAAAAATAAAATTAAGTATAATGAAAAGATAGAATGTAACTATAAAAATGGAAATTAAAAGACAATAAAAAACAAAAGAGAAAGAAACAACAACAAAAAGGAAGGAATATAAACAGGTGAACAGAACAGAGCAATGTACTATCTCCTCAGTATGTTTTGGTCAGGTCGTTAGAGGAAACTACATCTCAAAATTGTAATGTGAGAAAAACTTATACATACAAAAATAAAATTAAATACTTTGAAAGGATAGAATGCAACTGTACAGACGAAAATTAAAAAAGACTTCAACAAAACAAAAAGAAAAAAGAAAAAAAGAAAGAAGAAGAAGAAGAAGAAAAAAGAAAAAAAGAATATGATCAGACAGGTGAATAGAACAGAGCCATACACTAGATTTTGGGTCTGTTTGAAGAAGTTGCATCCTAAAATTGTAAAGAAAGAAAAATTTATATATATATATATATGTATATATATATATATATACATATATATATATACAAAAATAAGATTAAGTACAATGAAGTGATAGAATGTAACTGTAAAAATGAAAATTAAAAAAGATTTAAAATAGGAGTTGACAAAATAAGAAATTGATTAAAAAAGAAAGAAGAAATTTTTTTAAAAATAAAGAAAATTTTAAAAAATAAAGTTGATACATGGACGGCACTGGAGGAGATAATGCTAAGTGAAATAAGTCAAGCAGAGAAAGACAATTATCATATGGTTTCTCTCACCTATGGAACATAAGAACTAGGAAGATCGGTAGGAGAAGAAAGGGATAAAGAAAGGGGGGATAATCAGAGAGGGGAGTGTAGCATGAGAAACTATGCACTCTGAGAAACAAACTGAAGGCTTCGGAGGGGAGGGGGTGAGGGAATGGGATAGGCTGGTGATGGGTAGTAAGGAGGGCAAGTATTGCATGATGCACTGGGTGTTATACGCAACTAATGAATCATCAAAGTTTACATCAGAAACCAGGGATGTACTGTATGGTGACTAATATAATATAATAAAAAATATTAAAATAAAATAAAATAAAGTTGAAAAACTAAAGAATCATGGGGAAAAGGCCATGAATTCTATGTGCTGTATTCCCCTAGCTCTGGAGTTTTGCAGTTCTCACTGATCACTAAGCTTGGTCTTGGCGGGATGTTCTTGTGGGTCCGCCAGGGGAAGGGCCTGTTACATTGATTCTCAAGTGTCTTTGCCCCAGGGAGAATTGCACTGCCCTTGCCAGGGGCCAGGCTGAGTAATCTGCTCTGGTTTGCTCTCTTTGGCTTTTGTTCCCTGAAGGCTTTCTGCATAGCTTTAGAGGATCAGAATGAAAATGGTGGCCTCCCAATCACCAGCCCCAGAGCCAAGAGCTTGTGGCCCCACTCCTCAGTGAGCCCTCAGAGAAAAGCAGTCACTCCTGTCTCCCTGGTCTCCATCTGCACTCTGTGCCCACCTGACATGTGACCAAACATTTCCATCTCAGGCACATGACCCCGTTTCGAGTCTCCAAACCTTGCGGACTCCTGAGGTGTGCTCCTGCATTGCTCCTCCTGAGGGACAAAGTGGGTCTCACCAGTTCTGCTGCTTGTTGGACTTCTGCTCAGAGAGCAGTGGCCTGACTGTGCTGCACACAGTTCATTGTTCATGGCAACCCCAAGCTACGTGCCTACTCCTAGGCTCACTCTTTGCAGCGGGCTTCCCTGCTCCTATGCCTGGGAGCTCTGCTACATTCAGGCACCCCCAGTCTTCCTGTGACCCCGAGAATCCTGAAACCACACTGTCCCAGCTTGTGTTCTGTCCCCACTTAGCAGCCTGAGCAATGTCCCTCACCAGAGCAGACTTCTAAAAGTTCCCATTTTGTGCTCCACTGCTCTATCACTTGCTGGTAGCCGGCTGAAGGAGTCTGCCCCCCCCCCCCGGTCTATCTTCCCATATATTGCCTCAGATTCACTTCTGTGCAACTCCTACCTTGCAGAAAGTGGTCACTTTTCTATTCATAGAGTTGCAGCTATTATTTTCTTTGATCTCTGGTTGAGTTCACAGGTGTTCAGCATGATTTGATAGCTATCTAGCTGAATTTCTGGGATCAGAAGAAATTAAGGTCTCTTATCCTCCACCATCTTGGACTCCCTGAATCAAAAGAATTATTCCCATGGACTATACAAGTGATGTGGGGTTTGTATTTTAAAGTGGGTTAACCTTCTAATGAAAAATAAACCCTCCATTTATGATTTAGAGTCCAGTCCACTTGCTATAAGTTTTAAAAGAGCAGTTAATTCAAGACTTTCCTTTCTGTCTCGAATTCTATATGCTGTGTTCTTGAATATTTGAATGTAAGTATCCTGATGTGTGAGAGGGGTTATAATTACTTCTGTGCTGGGAGTTGAGAATAAGGATACAGGACTCATGAATGCAAGTCTACATTCTATGGGGGTTCTTTTGAGTGAGGGGTGTGCTAAGAGATATTATTCTCTTGTTTAATCCCCATGGGCTTTTCTCCTCATTTAATGCCTTTCTCATTTCTCTTTCTCCCCTCTCATCATTACCCATCCACCACTACCTTTCACCCCCCTCCTGACTAAAGAAAGAATTTCATGTGAATAGGTTTAGGTAGTTTAATTTTCCCTTTAAGTTTATGGCAGGCAACCGAAGAATCACCTCTACTTTCTAATATTACAAATACAAGAAAATTTTAAATTTCCATCCAGATTGGCACATCTTTTCAATCAGTAGAATTTGCAAAGGGAAATGGAGTGTGGAAAACACACACACACACACACACACACACACACACACGCACACATGCATATGAACACACAGATTCAATAGCAGAAGTCGAATGGCATTGTCTGCTCCGGAGGTCTGCTTCAGAAAGCCTCTCTTCTGTCACCTTAAACATGACGAAGAGATGACAATATTTATGCCATGGGTCACCAGCAGGACTCTGTCTCTGGTTTGTCTCAGAGGAAATAAGAATTTTATATCTCCCATGAGGGAAAATAAAGGCTTATTTTTCCTCACAAATTCTGAGATTTTTTTTTTTTCTTTATTGAATGTTATTTCATGAGAAGAACATGGAGCAATATCATGACTGGGAAATGTCCACATGAAATTTTATTTGATGCCTCATTAGAAGGCAAACTAGTGTCTCAGCAGAATCTGCCTTGTTTTTAGGAGAGATTTATAACCAGTATTAAGCTTGCCAACCAGAAGAGGATGGATTTACTGATCTGGATCATCAGCAGATCCAAGCATCTAGGGCCAAGGGGGGGCCATGGCACAGCCGTTCTTGGCCATTTTCATCCACAACATCCACTGTAGGCTTTTGGCTCACTTTGCCATGAAGAATCTGATAATCCACAAACATGGCTGTACATGACAGTTGTCTCTATTGAAATGTTATAATTACAAAGTGTGGGAGAAAATAAAATAAGCCATCTCCATCACTTGTGTGACTTGGGTGGCACATCATTGATGCTTAGAAATATATGATTGAATTTCCTCTTCAATAGAAGGAGAGAACTCCAGGCTAATTGCATATTCCTCCTTGTTTTGCGTTTCATCCTTTTATAGCTATCTCCAGCAGGGGTATAATATAGCTATTTTCTCATACGCACAACACTCAGTTAATAATGATTTAGACTTCCTACTGCTGCTGCTGTGAGAGCAACAGTGACAAATCTCATTGCTTAGTCTGGTGGGATACTTTTTTTTTTTAAAGATTTTATTTATTTAGTTGACAGAGATAGAGACAGCCAGCGAGAGAGGGAACACAGCAGGGGAGTGGGAGAGGAAGAAGCAGGCTCCCAGTGGAAGAGCCTGATGTGGGACTCGATCCCATAACGCCGGGATCATGCCCTGAGCCGAAGGCAGATGCTTAACGACTGCGCCACCCAGGCGCCCCTGGTGGGATACAACTTTTTAAGCTTTGCTAAATATTCTTCCAGGTTGGCAGCAAAATAGACAAGGTGACAAGCCCAGTTCATCTGTTAGGAATTTTTCATGATTGTGCTGACACCACATTATCTAAACCCCCTGCAATTTTCAAAAGGTGCTTTAGAGCTGGAGTCTGTTTGTCTATTTGGAAGTTGCAAGCTGTCAGGCATATGTCATGTTGCAGTTTGAGTGTGTGCTATAAAAGTGAACCACCCCAGAGATGCAGAGCTGGCTCCCCCAGTGAAAGCCTTGCTGTGTTGTTTTCACTTGCTCTGAGCTTGCTGCCACCTAGATGGAAGATGTTCCTTCCTTTGGGGAAGAAAGTGTGCATCATCCCTTTCAGCATTTGGATGCCATGTGTTGGCTGAGAAAATTCATGTGGAATGTGCATAATTATTTGCTGTGGATTTTGTAGATGGGGTATTAGCACACATGAACAGTAAGACTTTTAGTGTTTCTTATATGATTTCACAAAGAATCCCAGAGAGGCTAAGGAGATTATTTACCTGTAAGGTAACAGAGACAAGTAGTATGAAATGGCTCTCCATAAGCATAAAATGGCTTTGAAGTTGTAAAAACTAAGCATATTTTCAATTTAAACTGATAGGTCTCAATATGTTCTATTCAGATTCTTTGGTGCAAGAAACAGAAACTAACTTGAACAAGCTTAAGTATAAAAAGTTAGCTTATTATAGATGTACCCATGTCCTAGAATCCTAAAAAAGTGAAGGACAAGTAGCTGTACTTTGTTTTGTGTTGGAGAACGATCAGGAGTGAGGTGGCTTTCCATCTCTCAGAGTTGCCAATGTCCACTTTCAAAGTCTCTTTGTAGATCTGCTTACTTACATTTACATGTGATTCAGGATGGTGTCTTCCACCTCTGGGTATCTCATACCCTGTGGTTTTCATTTGCATTTCCCTGGTGACTGATTATATTGAGAATATTTTCAAGTGCTTATGAGATACTTGTATATCTTTTTTTGAGAAATGTCTATTCAAGTCTTGGCCATTTTTTTTTTTTTAACATGAGTTGCTTGGCTTTTTGTTGTTGAGTGGTAGAGCTCTTTATATGTTCTAGATAGATGATTTGCAAATTTTCTCATTCTATGGATTGTCTTTCCCCCTTTTTGATAATGTCCTTTGACATACAAAACTCTTTAATTTTAATGAAGTCTAGTTATCCAAGTACCATTGTTGAAGGTACTATTCTTCTTCCATTGGATGGTCTTTGCACCCTTGTTGAAAACCCATGGGCTATAGATGTATAGACTGATTTCTTGGGTTTCTATTCTATCCATTGTTCTGTGACTCTGTCCTTATACCAGTATGGATTTTTTTTTAATTCCTCTAGCTTTGCAGTATATTTTGAAAGCAAGACGTGTGAGTCCTACAACTTCGTTCTTAGTTTTCAAGTCCCCACCCCCTTGCTATTTGGGATCCCTCACAACTACATATGAATGTGAAGATAAGCTTTTCAATTTCTGCAAATATGGTTATTGGGTGAATTTTGATAGGAATTTCATTGAATCTGTAGATTGCTTTTGGTTAGTATTGAACTCTTATCAACATTAAGTCTTCCAAACCATAAATATACAATGTCTTTCCATGTATTTAGGTCTTCTTTTATTTCTTTCAGCAATGTTTTATAGTTTTTAGTATACAAATATTTTACCTCTTTGGTTAAATTTATTCCTAAGTATTTCCTTATTTTGATGGTATTGTAAGTGAGATTGATTTTTTAACTTTCCTTTTGGATTGCTCATTGCTGGTATATATAAACAAAAGTGATTTTGTGTGTTCATCTTGTACTCTGAAATTTTGTTGAGTTCATTTATACCTCTATTTTTCCCTGTGTATGGATTCTTCTGAAACTTTCTGTATATAGGATCATGTTCACCTGTGAATAGTTTAAATTTTTCATTTCCAAATGCCTTCTATTTCTTTTACTGCCTAAATTTTCTTTCAGCTCTTTAAATATATTATTCCACTGCCTCTGGCCTTCATGGTATCTAATGGGAAATTGATGGATAATCTTATTGAGAGTCCCTAATGTGTGACAAATTGCTTCTTTCTTGCTGGTTTTAAAATTATCTCTTTGACTTTGGCTTTCAACAGTTTCATTATAATATGTCTTAGTGTGGATCTGTTTTAGTTTATATTACATGGAGTTCATTGAGCTTCTTGGATACATAGATTCATATCTTTCATCAAATTTGACAGTTTTCAGACATCGTTTTTCCAATATTCTTTCTATTCATTTCTTTCTTACTTCTATTTCTGGGATTCCCATAAGGCATACATTGATCTTGTTGATGGTACCCCACAGATGCCTTAGGCTCTGTTCAATTTTCTTCATTCTTTTTCCTGTTTGTCCCTCAGACTCAATAATTTTAATTGTTTTACCTTTTAGTTGAATGATTCCTCCTACCTACTCACATCGGCTATTGAGTAAAATTCTCATTTTAGTTATTGTACATCTTAGCTCTATATTTTTTGCTTTGTTCCTCTCTCTATTTTTTATGTTTATTGGCATTTTCATGCATTGTTTTCCCTTTTTTCTGTAGTTCTTTGATTAGTGTTTTCTTTGGCTTTTTGAGCTTAAGACAGTTCTTTTAAAATCTTTGTTTAGTAAATACAATGATTGGACTAGCTCAATACTAGTTTGTGTCTATTTAATTTGTTCTTTTGAACTAACTATAGTTTCTTATTTTTTTGCATGCCTTGTGATTTTTTGTTGATATCTGAAATTTTAATATTATAATGCAGATACTCTGGAAATCAGTTTTCCCTTTCCCTCGGGATTTCCTCATTTGTGATGTGGAAGGTTTTCTAATTTAGCTCATTTAGTAACTTTTCCAAAGGAATTTTGAAAAGTCTGTATTCCTTGTTTGTGGTCACTGAAGTCTCCATTCCTTTGGCTTATATTCAGCTAATACTTTGACACAGATTTCTTTGAATGCTTAGAGTTTTAAAAAATTTTTTTCAATTTTTTTCAGGTTGTCTCTTGCTAAGGTTCTTCTCCAACAGTTAATGAGTTTTGCACTGAGCCCAGAGTTCAGTAAGAGGTGAAAAATTAGGGTCTCCTTCAGTATCTTTTTGAGCATGTACCTTGCACATGGCTTTTTAAATTCCCCTGTATACATGCACTTTTGAGTTTCCTAATACCCCCAAGAAATTATCTCCAGCTTTTCCTTTCAGGACTTATGCAGTCTATTGCATGTCTCAACCATAATATTTTTGTCTGAAGTCATTGCAGGTTGTTATTGGTCTTACATATATTCAACCATAGCCTGAAACTTTTCTGCCCTGAGTTGGTTCCCCTTTAGGCAAACCAAAACGTCTTCTCTCTTTCAAGGGGCCTAGAACAGTCATTAACAAAAATTTGCAAATAAGATCCCTATTCCTTCTGGAACCAGAGACCAGGTCCCACATTGGGAATGGAGGTTGTCATCTTTAAGACTTACTGATTCAAGAAGGGCATGGAACAAGAGAAAGGAAAAAGCCACAAAGCTTTCTTACCACTTTTAACTTGCTCTTTATCTGATTCTGTATCCTCTTCATAGCTTCAAAACCTTGACTGTTTTCCAGAGTTCTAGCGATATTCGTTCTGACAGTTTCTGCTTCTTTTTTAATGTTTTTAGGAGTGTGGGGCAGGAACTTGAAGTTGTCTACTCTTCCAGTTTGCTGACATCCACTCTAGTAGTGGTTTGTCTGTTTGCTATTTGTTTGTTTACTTATTGATGAAAAAGTGCCAGGCTTACTTTTAAAGCAGGAGTTGAAAAATAACTGTAGCTTTTATATCACACTATAGCCTGATGCTTGTTTTAATAAAATTTTACTGGAATAGTCATTGCTCATTTGCCTCTGTATTATCTGTAGTTTCATTCATGCTATAACAGCAAAGCTACATGATTTCAACAAAAAATATATGGCCCACAAAGCCCAATATTTACTACCTGAACCTTTACAGAAAAAGTTTGCAGACTCTGTTATAAAGTAAGAGCTGCCCAGTGGACCCCTTACCATTTAATTATGCTGATTTCCATTTAATGTTACTTAAATATGTATAAACAAAGTTGCATATGGAATTTTTGTACTTACAGCAATCATAAATTTGTGAAACAAAAACAGATTTTAAAAGGATACAAAAAAGCTCTAAAAAGTTGATGCAGCTAAAATCAACAACTTGATTTAATGTGAGGTTCTTTTGATGAGATAAAATTGGTGATGCTGTCTTTAAGTGGAGAAATTATTTACATGATTTTAGTTCTTGATGACTTGATTTGATTTTTGATTGTGAAAATGATTCTTTTGAATCGTGATTATTACCATTTTTATTTTTTCCTTTTTAACAGTGAGCTTGTTAAATAAGCTAACAAAGTGGGGTTTTTTGTTGTTTTGTTTTGTTTTTGAAAGGCCAGTCATTTCCATCATGCATCTTTTCTTAGTTTGGGGTGCACAGGAGTTAATAATTCCCATAAAAGTGACTTATTTAGGAAGTGTTCTCAGGAAAAACAGAATAGAAGGGTGGAAACTAAATAAGGAAAGGAAAGAAGCCAAGTAACAGTTTGCTTTCACCAGAAGTTCTAGCCTTAGACTGATCCTAGAGAGTTCTGAAGTGTAAGGTATACCTCAGAATTTGTCCAGAGTTGAGGCCAGGGAACTGAGCTTTTGTTCTTACTGAACCACTTATCCATTGCTTGAGGATGCCCAGGGACTATCCACTCCCAAGCACTTACGGTTCTCCACAGGTATGGACAAAGTGTCTCCAATAGTCCAAGAGCAATTCTCCTAAGAGAGTTTTGAGTGCTAGCTCTTTACAAAAGAGTACACATTGCATATTGACTACTATATTACTGATATTCTGATTGCAATTAATATGAATGGAACAATATGTTAGCAATGTAATACTGATTGCTATGATACAGGTTTTTATTAGTTAGGGTGTCTATACTACTGTAAGTTGTAGGAGGACTCAATTCTCTCACCACATTTTCTATGCAAATGAACACGCAATTTTCATTTGTACAGTACACTGATATGCCATTTGGCTTTCACTTTGAGAGGATGCATCATTTACTTATCACGTCCTTCTGTCCTTTTCTCATTAGCCTTCAGCTAGTAAAGTAATACATTTCTCAGAGACACTATATTATTTCCATGGTATCAAATCAGCATTTCAATTTACTAAATAATTTAAGAAATTAAGTTTTATTACATGAACATATCTTTCAATCATGAATTAGCTCCATTATATTCATTATGTTTCTATTTGGTAAAATAAGTCAATGAGTTCAATGGCAAATTAAAGATGATTGTGTCCTTTGGACATTACAACAAAACAACTCCAGGGCAGCCAGATATGCTCTTCAACATGTTAAAATTAAACATTATTGCCCCAGGTGATTATTTGGCTACAATACATTTGTAAATACAAATCAAACAGAAACACTGGACAATTTTATGACAATGCATTATTTAAAATACTATCCAAAAATAAATTTAATTTAAAAATATCAAGAACTTGTAAACTCCTGACTATATGTTGGTAGGTTGCAGAGAGTCCGTGGACATGTTAGAAATACTAAATGACTTTACACATTTAAATATGCAGCTTTGTACTTATGTTTTAATTTCCTCATGTATAGTTAGTCTCCCAATTAAAGTATTATTTGAGAGCAGAACTTTACATTCTATTGCTTTATAATCCCTATAATTCATATAGACCATTATTTTTTATATAGCAGATGCTCAATAACTTATATAATGTCATAGGCAGGAGGATGAAATAGAAACCCCAAGACTTGATATGCCATTTGAAATCAAAGCAGAGAGTTGGAGAGAGAACAAGATGTGGTATCAGAAGACAAGAGGTTGAATCCATGGTCTATCACTTATTCGTGTTTTTTTTTTTAATTTTTTATGTCTTCTTTTTTTTTTAAGATTTTTTTTTAAATTTATTTATTTGACAGAGATAGAGACAGCCAGCGAGAGAGGGAACACAAGCAGGGGGAGTGGGAGAGGAAGAAGCAGGCTCATAGCGGAAGAGCCTGATGTGGGGCTCGATCCCATAACGCCGGGATCACGCCCTGAGCCGAAGGCAGACGCTTAACCGCTGTGCCACCCAGGCGCCCCTAATTTTTTTATGTCTTAATTGAAATTCTCATTTTGTTCTTGTGTTATTTCCATGATCTTCTTCTTATTATTATTATTTTCATCTGTGTTGTCTTGTGGTTCTCAGCATCTTCCTCAGGCTTTTGAGGCACCACGTGAAGGACCTACTTTGGTTTCACTCCATCTGGAGACCAGGACAGCTGAGACATATTGAGCGTCTTGGAACAAGGAAGAAAAGCAGCCAACTATCAATATCATCTGTGAAGTGGGAGGGACTGCAGTTCCCAGTGACTAGCTCTGCAGAGGATCTCAGCAGCTTTCACCACTGAAGAAATCTACGTCCAGCACAGCAGTCAGAGATCCCCTGTAGATTTCACTGATTTTTGCCCTACAGGTATTTGCCTTTGCAAACAGCAACCATCTGAGTCCCTCCCCAAAGCCTAGGCTAGGCATCAGTTCTTGCAGACTCTGTGGACCCCACACAGGTCTTACCAAAGACCACACAGTTGTCAATTCTGTGAACCCCAGTGGCCACAGTATATTTCCAGTAACTGACCCAAAAGAAATGGACATGCAGAATTTCCTGTCAAAGAATCCAAATTAAAAAAAATTGTTCTAAATGAGAAATTCTTTCTAAGTAGACAGTTCCTTCTTGGAGCTGAGTAGTGCCATCCTGGAGATGTGATGATGCAAGAAACTATGACCTGTTCTTCCTTCCCTTTTTGTGTAGTTATTCTCAATTGTTATGTTACACTGTGTTGCAGAAGTTTCTTAGGTGGACTCCTGAGCATTTCCAGAGATGTTTTTGTTCATCGGAAGGTGTTTAACTATTGATCTTTGTGAAGAGATGGAGGCTGAGATTTCCTTCTCCACCATCTTGGTGACATCACTCTCCCTAATGTTAATGTCTTACGTGATTATGGAACTCTTATTAAAACTAAAAAGTTAACTTCAATACATTAGCATTAGCCAAACTCCAAACCTTATTTGGATATCCTCAGCTTTTTCACTAAAGTCCTTTGCATAGTGTTGTTAACATGTAATATTTCTAGCTTTTCCTTTTTCTCACTCCTCCAACATTTAGATTATTCTTTGCCCACAACCTTTGTTTCCTCTCCTGCTCCTGCCCACACCCTGTCAAACCAACACCAGGATAGTCTTACTATTGTCAGTCTGGTTCCTAGAGATTTTGCTGCAGAACTAGAGAATAAACAAACAAGGACCTGAACAGATTGTCAGGGAAGAGGTGGGAGGAGAGGGCACAGTCCTCTGTAGAAAGAAACATAGAAAGAAGAGGAAATAGAGTGAAAGAAAATTTATTGAGTTGAGTACAAAGAATTTCAGAGCCCCCTGATTATTTAAATCAGCTCCTGTACTACAAAGCAAAACCTTAGATGTTCGTGTCTTAGGGTATGTATTTAACCATTTAATTCTTCATGAGTGGAGACTTAGAAGGTACAATACTACCATTTGATCATTTCAGGGATCTATGCGATCAAATACTAACTTCTTGTCACCTGCATGTAAGCCTCATCTCCCCCCTCCTTTTTTGCCAAATGCTCACTTCATCTTTCATTAGGCACAGCTTCTCACCACCTACGATAATTGTCTTTTTTTGTTTGTTTCTTTTAGAGGTTTTGCTTAAAGGAAACTGCATCTAGACTATATTAGCCCCTGATAGCAGTCTTTTTTCACCCCCTACTTCTCTCACCATCTTCAACACAGTAATAGTCAATCATGTTGTGTAAATATCAGGGATTTTCCCCAAGGATCTAGGCTATATTGATCCCATTCTAATCTCACAGGATTCTGATTTCATTCTTCCATGAGACTTAGTAACTGTGACCCGGTACACAGCTTAGACAAGTTCCCGGTAGTGACATTTTCTTTACAGCATTTATTAGCATTCTCAGGCAGGTTTCGTAATTACTCTGAGCATCTGTTTCATGTCTGTGGAATGGAGGTAATTATTATCTCACATAGCTATTGTGAGGATTAAGTCAGATAGTATGTGTAAGGCACCTGGCACAGTGCATGGTAAATGGCCAATGTCCCTAACAACATGGCAGCCCTCATGTGGCAGGAAGATCCACATCTGGGACTTAGCTTTCTGATAGGGAGTTATGTCCCTTATGCTTCTTATCTTTTTCATCTCTGTATCATCCATAAGGCATGGGGCATTTAGTTACTCATAAAAGCTCCTCAATTACTATTTATGTCTCACTAGAATATAAATTTCATGAGGGCAGGCATTAAGTGTACTGTGTTCATCTCCCCTCCTTGGTGCCTAGTCTAGTAACTGGGCACAGGTTGGATATTTACTATCCTTCCCCTGGTGTCTCCCACTGCAGGAACCTGTCCTTGTATTGAAGCTAAGCTGCCCTCTAAAAGCAAATATCTCTGGAGAATGGGTCTCCTGATTCTCCCAGCCCCATGCTAGGAATATGTCTGAGTCCTCTCCTGGGAAGGAGCACCAAGGTAGAGAGAAGGGAGAGAGCAAACAGGGGGCTCCAAGTGGTCCAGGCCACCAACACTGGTCTCCTAGCAATGATGACCAAAGGGCCAATGTATGTAAATCATCTTCCAGGGGTCAAGGTCACAATAAAGTCAAATTGTCTAAAAACTTAAGCAGCAACAGTAACTGTTATTTGACTTCAAAGTGACTCAAGATGCAGGTAAATGTCCCAAAACTACTTTACCATTCTATTAATCAAGTTATCCAAACCTATTTGCCACTTTGCACTCTCTTGATAATTGTTGCATTCAAAATTCTCTAGATATCCCCGACTTTTTTTAAGGTAAGGATAATTCTGACAATGAAATACAAGCCATAAATCTCTTGCCAGAAACTTGCATGTATGCATACACACAAAATTGACATACAATTTCTTTTTTTATTTTTAAGATTTTATTTATTTATTTGACAGAGAGAGAGAGGCAGCCAGAGAGAGAAGGAACACAAGCAGGGGGAGTGGGAGAGTACAATTTCTATTAACTAATAGATCCTCTAAAACCGGCTTTTGTATCCCCATTTCCATGGACAAGTTGAGAAATCTAGTTAGAATACCTCATACATTAACCAATGATAAACTTTCACATTGGACCTGATGAAAGATGCTGGAGTTATGGACATACCTCTTGTCTCATGGATCTCTCAACCTATTACTCTTGTGATATACATACAAAATGATGCCAGATGAATGTGAAGATGCATTAATTTTCATGGAAATTTATGTAAAAATTACATTTTAATGTAAAGTAGAAGGCAAGTCTAATTGAGAGACTGGATCTTTTACAGAAAGACACTTGATCTATATGTCCATTAATCAGATGGCCAGGTGTACTACCATATCTCCCCAGCCAGCCATGCCAAAGAGCTCTCAGTGGTTGAAGAGCCCATCAGAATACTTATGTTTAGATTGGTGTGTAGAGATGACCTGGAGAAGTAGTCCAGGGAGTCCCTCAAGAAGAAAACTGTCTTCTTAGAATGTCTACCTATTTTCAGGAGTGATAATAATGTCAGTGGCCAAAGTGAGCAAGATGCATTTTTTCATAAAACATTAAGGAAAGATAAAGCTATCTGACATACAGTCTCAACCCAGCCCAAAGGTCTCTGCTCTATCTATTATCTATTTATCATCTATCTATCTAATCTATCAATCATCTATCATCTATCTGTATGTATTTTCATGTAAACTTTTATTGAGATATAATACATACAGAAAATCATGAGGATATATCTTTATGAATTTTTATAAAATCAAAAAACCCATTTAAGCCTGATCAAATAAAAAAGATATAGAGTAATACTAGCACCCCAGAAGCTATTCTTTTTCCCCACTTATTTACCACCTACCCACCTTCATTCACATAAAGGTCAAGTTGGTCTCTTTTTATAAATGGAAAAATACATCATGCATTCTTTTCTGTCCAGCATTATATTTATGAAATTCATCTATATTGAGTGTAGTAGTAGTTCTTTTTCACTGCAGAATACTATATCATTACATGAGTATATCACTACTTATTTTTTCTGCTATTAATGGAGATGTATACAATTTCTACTTATCATTTTATGAATAATGCAGCTGTGAGCATTCTAGTATACATCATTTGGTGAGCATATGTATGTATCTTTGCTGTGTATATTCCTAGGAATGTAATTACTGATTCATAATTTACATATATTTTTGATAGATATTGCCAAACACATGTCCAAAATGGTTGTGCCAATTTACATTTCCAGCAATAGTGAATAAGTATTCTATTGTTTCACATCCCCACCACAATTTGGTATCATCGCTTCTTTTGTTTTTAATATTCACCATTTGCATGGCATGAAGTGGTATTCGTTGTGTTTTTTTTTTTTTTTATGTTCAGTTAGCCAACATATAGTACATCATTAGTTTTTGATGTAGTGGTCAATGATTCATTAGTTGTGTATAACACCCAGTGCTCAACCCAACACATGCTCTCCTTAATACCCATCACCCTACTACCCCATCCTCCACCCCCCTCCCTTCTGTAACCCTCAGTTGTTTCCTGAAATGTGGTTTTTATTTGGATTTTAATGACTATTAATGAGGTTGAAAAATTTAAAAAAATAGATTTATTTACTTATTTTAGAGAGAGAGAGAGAAACAGGATGGGGAGCGGAGGGGACAGAGGGAGAAGGAGAGAGAGAATCCCAAAAAACTCTCTGCTGAGCACTGAGCCCACCACCAGCTAGATCTCACAATCTTGAGATCATGACCTGAGCCAAAATCAAGAGTCGGACACTCAACAGACTGAACCACTCAGGTGCCCCCACATTTTTTATGTTATTGGGACTTTGATAAACCCTTTTAAGAAATTTTTGTTCAAGTTCTTTACCCATTCAAAAAATTAGAGAGATTGACTTTTTCTTATTGATTTTTAAGATTTCTTTATATATTCTAATATAAGCTTTTTGATATAAGTAGAGCAAACACTATCCCTATTCTCTAATTTACCTTGTCATGTTCTTATGAAAAGAAGTTGATAATTGTTATAAAAGTCCAGTTGTTAAGTTTCTCTATTATGCTTATGCTTTTTTACAAATTTTAATTTAAGAAATCTTTGCCCATTAACACCTTTCACCTATTTTGCCCATCCTCCCATCCTTCTCCCCTTTGGCAACCACCAGTTTGTTCTCTGTATTTATGAGTCAGTTTCTGTTTGTTTGTTTGTTCATTTGTTTTGTTTTTTTAGTTATAAAATAAATAAGTCATGGGGATGAAAAGTACAGTGTAGAGAATATAGTTAATAATATTTTAATAATTTGGTATGGTGACAGATGTTAACTACACTTACTGTGGTGAGCATTGTGTAATTGTATAGAATTGTCAAATCACTGTGCTGTATACCTGAAACTAATATAACATTGTATGTCAACTTCACCTCAATACAAAAAGAAAGAAAGAATTTTTCCAATCCCAAGGTCATAAAGATACCATAAAGATGTGGTTATTCTATATTATATTCTAGAAATTTCATTTTTTTTTTTTTACTCTGTGTTTTGGTATGCAATTTACCTGGTGTGAGGTAAGGGTCAAAATTCATTTTTTTTTCCCTATTCTAATATCCAATTGATTCAGTATTATTTATTTATTTATTTAAAAGACCATTCTTATCTCATTGTACTGCAGTAGAGGCTTTGTCATAAACCAAGTGACCACCTGTGTGTCTGATTTTAGACTTTCTATTTTGTTCCGTCTGTCTATATGTTGGTTCTTGCACCAATTCCACACTGTCTTGATTGCTGCAGCTTTAGTAAATATAGATCTCTGTTTATCTAAGTACTCCACATGGAATTTAGAATTATCTTGTTGATTTCTCAACAGAAATTACTGATGGGAAGAATTGACTTTTTTTTTTTTTTTTTAGAATTAATATCTTTGGTACACTGAGTCCTCCAATCTGTTAACATGGTATTTCTTTCATTTGTTTAATTTTGGCAAAAGTGGGTTTTTTAGGTTTCTCTGGAGTAGATTTTATTTATTAAGTTCCAGGTATTTGGTCTTCTCTATGATTTTGTAAGTGGTATCATTTAAAAATTTTTATGTTATAATTGTTTGTTGTTTACATATAGAAATCCATTGCATGGTGCACTGGGTGTTATACGCAACTAATGAATCATCGAACTTTACATCAAAAACCAGGGATGTACTGTGTGGTGACTAACATAATATAATAAAAAATATTAAAAAAATAAAAAATAAAATAACACAGTAGACAAGAGTGTGCTGGAAAAAAAAATAAAATAAAATAGCTCCATATTCAAAAAAAAAAAAAAGAAATCCATTGGATTTTTGGTGGTTGACCTGAAATACAGCCAATTTGCTAAACTTACTTATCAATGATAATAGTTTATAATAGGTTGTTTTTGTTTTTTTCCCCTGCAAGAATGCATGGGCAGGGACTGCCAATACAATGCTGATTCCATTAGTTTACTTGACATTGCACCTTCAGTATTCAACTTCTCTCATCTTTCTTAACCAGTGGCAACGTGATTGATTTAATTCTCCTCTCCTTTCAGCTATCTTCATTTTCCAAGCTTCCACTTTGTTTGCTAAACAAAAGTTCATGATACATAATTTTTAAATTTTTTTTCTGCATTTTCTCACTACTTTGTTTATTATTGTGTGTTATTTGCTTTGCTGCATCATAAAGATAGTATTTATGGTTTTCACACCAAGTGTATATGTAACTACAAACAAAGCAACAATGTTTTTAAACAATAGTATTAGTTATTTTGTCATCAGGAAGCTATACTGTAAGAAGTTTCATTCTAATATTATAGTTTGTTGTTTATGGAAAATGTTTTACTGTGTTTCAATTTTATTTTAGGAAGTTGGTTAAGGTTGAGGGTACCATAACACACTGCAATTTTTCCTGTTGAAGATAATGAAGAAATGTTCCTGTTTAGTGTTTTTTTAAAGAATTGTCTGATTTTAGAAAAATGGATTAATGACACGAAGTGGAGAATGCCTGTATTTTAAATGAACCCTTTTACTATTCTGAAATGAAAATCATAGGTAACAAAATGAAACTACGTCCTAATTTCAAAAGATCAATAAAATTCCCCAGTTACAAAATATTGGGGAAAGAGAATGAAAGTAATTTATGATATAATAATATCAGTGCAGTATATAAGCATTTAGGTATAATTATATTAGAAGACATAAATAAGGCAGTAAGTCTCACTCCTATGCATATAATCAAGCTAGTAGGAAAGTTACCAATATCCCAATACTGCAAATGCTGCTACTCTGGGTGACATAACTTTTCAAAACAACAAATATCTTTTTAAATCTTCTGATTAAAACCAAATACAAATTTTCTTTATACTGTATTACATTCCTGGAAAATTCAGGGTAAAATAAAAACATGCAAAATTTTTATGATTTTAATTTTTATAAAAGTAGGTTGTAGCTCATCTAATAAGTTTTACTTACATGAATTTTCTCTATGAATTTTCTCTAAATTCTGTAGGGTGCAGAATAATCTTTCACTGTCTGGGACTGTTCTGCATTCTACAGGAAGTGTAACATACCTGGATCTCTATCACGGACTTCTAGTGGTGTCTCTCAAACATTGTGACTGCCAAAACACCTAATTACAAATTTTCAAAACACCTCATTAAGAATCACAAACAGAATAGATTATCAAACAGATAATTCTGGACTGTTAAACTTATTGTTACAGCATCAGAGTGTAACAGAAGACCCAAATATCAAATGAGTGCAAGTTTGCAGCCATAAATGATGAAGGACTAAATGCGGCAATGATTGTTAGGGGCCTAGAGACAACATCAGCATCTCACCTTAACTTCCAGATTTTCTAGGACTAAAGAAGCAAGTATTGAAGTTCACATTCCAAGTTAGAGATCTATTGGGAGCTGTCCTTTCAGAGGCTAGACAGCTACAGAATTAAAAAGGGGTTATTTCACTGGTTTCAAGTGAATTTTCTAACCGGTCAACATAGGAATAATTTGCGAACTTATAATCTGTACATCTGATATATTTCATGCTTTTCATTGTTTTTGTTATTAGGATAAGACTGCATAGATGGAAGTGTAGGTCTTAAAATGGTTTCTGTATCAGCCTCCACCTGGCAATCAACATTCTATGTGTAGTTAGCCAGGAGACCTGGCCTCTCTGACCATTGAGAATTGTCAGAAGCATCCCTCCAGCATGGCATCTGCTACGTGACCTGCCTTGATGATCAGGTATTCCCCAGGAGGAGAGGGGGTCTGTCTGAAGTGTATTTGCATTTGGTTTCTGCAAAGCTTTTGCGTCTCCTCTTGCAAGCATTAGCCGTCATCTGAATTTTAATGATGAATTATCTAAATGTGATTTCTACTCTGTGTTTCTGCAGTTCCATGAATTTTAATCTGCTAAAGCTGTCAGTTCCAGTTACTCCATTTTAAATAGACTGTTTCATCTGTGACTCCAAATTTTTGCCATCACCAGCAAGAAGCTTGAGCAGTCTGTGGTAGTCATGGACAGTAACAGTCACACAGATCAGACTTTGACAGGATGAAGTGCCTTTCAAATGAAGGCCCAACTCGTCCGTCTGCAGGTAATGCAGCAGCCCATCTCTGGGCCTCACATAGTTGAGGGAAATGAGCATGACAATTGGTATCACAGGTGGCTAGGTCATCAGGAAAAAACAGATATAGGAGGGGAGCTTACTACCACGATAAGGTAAGAATCACAGACATCTTATGGAGAGTTTTGAGAAGCCCTAGGTTTTTTTCAAACCTTCTAAACATTCAAAGACTGAATGGCAGAACTCAGGAGAAAGTCACCACAAAGTCTCTTCCATGGAAGAATATGTGATAGAAAATGCTATTCAAATAATTATCATCATCCTGAATGTATGCGTTGTGGTCACTTCAGGAGATGTTGATCTTCTATGTTAAACCACAATGCTGAAGCAACCAAGGGAGGCATGGAACTGTGGACAGGTAGGCAGAAATTTGCAAGAGTACCGATTGTGGCATATTTTAAACATTCTCTCTCTCCCTTTTTCTTTATATATACTTATATACCGTATATTTGTTTACTAACATCTATTTTGTTGCTACTATGTTATTTAGCAAATGATTTATCCTACTAATTTATTCAACAAGTGTTTACCAAGCAGCCACCACATGAGGGTATAATGCAGATGGATATATAGGTCCTGGAGACAATCATATTTAAAGGAATATAAGCTATAAGCAGGATTTTTTTTTTACTTTGATAATATGCGTTTTACCTGATTTTTTTTCACAATGCTGGGAGATAGAGCAGGAACATCATAGCTGCTCAGCAGTTATGTGTTGACTAACAAATTGGTTTCTGCAGTAAGAGATATGATTGAATGTGCCTGGTGAAAATATTAATTACTACCCTCGTGTTACAAAATAAAGAAACTCAGGCTGAGGGAGGTGAGTGGTTTATCAAAAGTCATAGCCGCTATGTGGCAGACTGAAGAATTGAACGCATATCTTCTAATTCCAAATTCCAAACACTACTTCATATTGCCATAAGAGAGCTTTAGACAAAGTAATTTATGAAAACAAGAAATAGGAAATTATCTGCAAGCTCCACAAAAGGGAAAATGAGTATGTGAGTAATGATATTGGTTGGTGGTAGAAAATTATATAGCCATTAAATATTATGCTACAGAGTGATCCTTTGAGACAGTTCTTATGTCACCAAGTTTTTCTTGTTTCTTTCTTTTTTTTTTTAGATTTTATTTATTTATTTGATAGAGAGAGAGACAGCCAGTGATAGAGGGAACACAAGCAGGGGGAGTGGGAGAGGAAGAAGCAGGCTCCTAGCGGAGGAGCCTGATGTGGGGCTCGATCCCAGAATGCCGGGATCACGCCCTGAGCTGAAGGCAGATGCTTAACGACTGTGCCACCCAGGCACCCCTCTTATTTCTTTATATGTTTCCAAGTTTTTGATAATATACAGTATTATAATTATAAGGAATAAAAAAGAAATTCTAAGGAGAGAAATTACTTCCAACTGAACATGATCAGGATGTGGAAAGACTCCATGTGAACGAAAAAACACATTGGAATGATGGGTAAGGAGATTTAGAATGAGATGTGCAAGGAAAATGAAAAATGTTCTAGGACAGGGCATCTCAGAAGCCTGGGGTTAGCATGCATGGACTTTCCAGGGGCCCCAGGATAGTTCCACTTGTTGAAGCCAAGGATGCAAGAGTGGAATAGGGCAAAATAAGGTTGGTGAGGTAGGTTGGGGCTCAGCCCAGAGACGGGAATGATCTTCAGTTTTCTGTGCTGTGACTTGGTTTTTACGTAATTGAAAAGGAGCCTCATACTGATAGCACAATTCTTAGGAACGAACTGGGTAAGTCTGTTCCATCTGAGGGCAGAGAAGACAGAAACCTCCTAGTTTTCTTGAAACCAATAAAATAGTGAGAAATAGTTATGTGCACAAGTAGATGTTAAATCTAGGGCACGTACTTGCCAAAAAACATAGGGCACTTGGCAAGCTCAAGCTAGAGCTATTAAACATTAGAGCCTATTACTGAATATTTATGGTCTGCACCGTTCTTGAAATGGTGTAATTTGAGTGTCCTCCAACAGTTTATGGCAGGTATTTCTATCCCAATCATGAGCACACTAGCAAGTTTCTGCAGCACAGAAATCAGCACCATTTTTGCACTGGTGCATTTTTATGCTTTGGTAGCATATGTATGCATTTCAAATGAGCATAGGATGGTATAGATATTATAAATAGATTATTTTTTTGACTTCATAGTTTCATCTGGAATCTTTTTTCTCTTTTGAGGAATGTCTTACTTCTGTTTTTATTATTAAGAAGATAAAACAATTCATTCTGAATATTGCCAGGATGAATTTCCATCTTGGAGTCTGAGAAACCTTCTCTTTGTCCCGGATGTCCCATTACTTAGCCTTGGCTCTGTTCTTTGGTGCCTTAACCAGCATCCAGTAATACCAGAGTGTATGTTGGACTTCTTTAAGTCTATTCCTTTCTTATCTCAAGAGGAGATGAATCCTCCCAACGTATTCTGAGGCTTAGGTAAGCCTATTGTTATCTCCTCATGCCAACTGCTTATTGTTTTGGTCCTCCTCCCAGTTCTAGTTTTGCTCAACAACTCAAATCAGTGCAGTAGCAAAAAGGGTTTTGATTTTCATGATAGAGTTAAATCCTTACAATTTACTAACTCCTTGACCTTGGGCAAGTTACAGGTTTATGCCTCAGTATCTGCACGTAAGAATTAGAGGAATGATACTTTACTGTAGGATTCATGATGTATTACTTGAGATAACAGGAATAATCTGCTGAGCATGATGGCCAGGTCCAGCCTGATGGCCCTGCCTAACCAACTGTTTGACCTCCACTCAGTTCTGTTCTCTGTTGCTATGAACTAACCCTTTACGTCCTATCAAGGGGGGCAAAATGAAATTTCATAATCACTTTTAAACTTTCAGCTCTGCTAAGGTAGTTTAAATACCAGTCTACAAATGACCTTTTGGGATTATTTGTAATTTGAATTATCCCAGTTATTTTTCCCAAGGATAATCAATAGCTAATGCCATGTTGGACAGCATCCCCTCACTGCAGAGCAGAGGAAACTGGGCTGATAAAAAATCCACCACATAGAGATGTGTCTTCTCTGCTCCCTAATGTCAGGGACCATGTAGCTACAAAACCTATCAGAACTCTAGGGTGGCACATCCCAGCCAGGACATCACCACCTTCCTTCTCAGTTTATTCTCCAGATTCACACTGATGCTAGGAAATTCTTCCATTTATCAGACTCTGGCTCCAACAGCTGATTAAACCTGAAAACTGGATATGAAGCAAAAATATTTCAATTTCTTTGCCAAAATTTACCCCCAAATTGCCCATATCTTGGTGCAGATTCAGGTGTGATTTGTTTGTTGCTGCTGCTTATGGATCTCCTATCTTGGAAATGAGTGGCACAGGAGTACATAATCTGGCAGAATTTATTGCATCAGATAATAGGAATACATATAACACTTGTTGATACAATTTTGTACTCCTTTCTAGAACATTTTGCATGCAGATATATAGAAGTGAGTAAACCCTGTTTCTGACCAGGGAGTTGGTTGAGGGTGGAATTACTTTTCTCCTCTCTTTCAGAGCCTGCAGTGAGGCCAGGTTTAGCTGTCATGTGGCTATGGTAGTGGAGCTTCTCACTCATCAATCATTCCATAACCCCCTTCAGAGTGGCTCAGGTGGGGCACCCAAATGGAATAGGATGCGAGAGCTGAGTTTTAATGGCACAATTATAGGGCCTAGCAAGGAGGCATACAGGGGCCCATCAGCAAATTGAAGAGTATTAAAAAGAAGAAAACGGGTGGCTACACCCTCCCCCCACCCCAAATCCATTTCCTTACTTCTTTCTTTACTTCATTTCGCACCCCCCATCTGCCTCTACACACACACACACACACACACACACACACACACACACACGCAACACCCAGCTGCCTGTAAGGTGTAGTACAATTTATAAGAGCTTGTTAAGAAATACTGGAGCCCTAGAATCCCAGATGTGAAGAGAAGTAGAGCTAACTAATGGATCTAATGGTTATCAAATTGCTTTTCTATGGATGCCTGAGAGTGGGAAGTAAATCCCTAAAAATATAGAAACTTTAGTTTTAATTGTCAGATGTTGACATCCAATAGGATCATACCTGAAGACTGGAGCAGACCAGCAGAGTACTTTCAAAAGTCATGATCCTGGGTGGTCTATTCTATTGGAAGCAGGATTTCTGCCAACCCTTGGATAGTCAAGGGGTAGGGTTAAACTCCAAAGACTTGGCAAGGACTCAGTACCTTAGCTGTTCCTATATATTTTAACTGTGCACCCCTACCTAAAAAATGTAGCATCTGCGTCCATTTATTTTTAACTAAATATTTGTATAAATATTCTACTCTACCTCTTAGAACAAAACACCATGTATCTACATCATAAAAGAAAAGCACAAAGATGGAAGACTTTTTTTAAAAAACCATAAGAGACTATGGGCTACGGAGAAACAAACTGAGGGTTTCAGAGGGGAGGAGGTGGGGGGATGTGTTAGCCTGGTGAAGGGTATTGAGGAGGGCATGTACTGCATGGGGCACTGGGTGTTATAAGCAAACAATGAATCATGGAACACTACATCAAAAACTAATGATATACTGTATGGTGGCTAACATCATAATAAAAAAAAATAAAGGATCAAATTTAAAAGTAAATGTAAATGGAAGTTCTTGTGCTTTCTTTCTGTATTTCAGAGGATCACCTTGGAGAATCTGCTCCAGACAAGTGTTCCACAGCTCATCTGAGGTCTTGGTCTCCATGGGAAGACTGGATTGTTATTTGGAAGCTGAAGTTTCCGCCAGGCTTAGGGTGAGAAGATACTCCTGTCTTGGGGGAGCTGGTGGCAAAGGACCGTGGGATCACTCCCACAGAATAGATACTGCATTTACGACAGTAAAGCTGGTTCTATTTGCTTGGAATTATCATACCTGAAATCTGAATACACTCCTCCTCTGTAAAGTCTGCTCTAAACACTTGGTCAAGCTGAATATGTAAGAGGAAGACAACTAGGATGCAAGGTGAACGATATTTATATGTATAACAAACACCAATAGGACATATTTTCATGGTTGACTCTAAAATTAAAAAGGTCTCTTAGAAGAAACGCTATCCTCATCCTTTTCTCTCACCAATTTAGGCTGAGGAGGTGAATGAAAACTTAGGAAGTCACAGGAAAGAAATGATCTACCCCTAAATTTAAGAGTTCTTTAGAATTCCAAATAAAGTAGCCTGAAACTCAACCAAAAGGTTGGCCCAAAGGGAGACCAGGTACCGTGACACATTTTTTCCTCACCCAGGGAAGCAACATGGATTTCTAAGAAAACATATTTTATACACAATACCCAAACAAGACAGCCATGTTGGAGAGACATATTAGTCAGGGTTCTCCAGAAAATCAAAACCAGTAGGAGATTTATTATGGAGAATTGGCTCATGTAATTATGGAGGCTAAGAAGTCCCATGCTGCCAACTGCGAGCTGGGGACCTAGGAAAGCCAATGTTATAATTCAGTCTGTGTCTCAAGGCCTGAGAACCAGGGGGAACTGATGGTGTAAATCTCAGTCTAAGGGCTGGACAAGATGAGTTGTGCTGTCTTACTCAAGCATGGAGGCAGGAGAAAAGAAACAAATTCTTCCTTCTTCCTACTTTTGTTCTGTTGAGACCCTCAATAGATTAGATGATGTCCACCCACACTAGGGAGGGCAGCCTATGGATGCCACTGAATCAAATATTAATATCATCATATACACACACGCACACACACACCCCGAAATGATGTTTAATCCAAGCACCCTACAGTCAGTCAGGTTGACACAGAAAATTAACCATCACAGGAGGTAAAAGTTTCTTTCGAGCTGAGGAGATTGGGCTGTGCGCTCATTTCTCATACTTGCCCGCAGAGCTCGCTTTATGGTTGAGTAACCTCTGCAGTCCTACAGAGCTCTAAGCTGGGAAGGCCCTGTATTTGGCTTAATGTTCTACTATCTTGAAATTCTTAATAACTTTTCAACAAAGGACCCTGCATATTTATTTTGCAGTGGGCTCCACAGGTTACGTGACCAGTCCTGCTTCCCGCCATCTTGCCTCCACGTGTTGCCTTCTTACTGTTCTCTATTTCTCTTTGCAGTTCCTCTGTTTTGTTTTGTTTAGTTTACGATTTTATTTATTTATTTGACAGAGAGAGAGACAGGGAGGAAGAGATGGCACAAGCAGGGGGAGCAGCAGAGGGAAAAGGAGAAGCAGGCTATTCGTGGAGTGGGGAACCCGATGTGGGGTTCCATTCCAGGACCCTGGGATCATGACCTCAGCCGAAGGCAGATGCTTAACAGACTAAGCCACCCACACTTTCCTGTTTTTGTTTGTTTGTTTTGTTTTGTTTTTAATCTCCATTCTCCCCCTTATTATCTGCTAATCCTAGACTTACTTTTTGTTTTACATTCAGACAAAGCATTATTATATGTGGGATCAATGTGAGCACAGTAACCAAATTAGTAAAAAAAAAAAAAAGTAGTCAAATCAGTTTGACTTAATTTTGAGTTGACTTGGCCATGATAACATTTAAACATGTGAGAATAACAATATGGATAGTAAAAACTTTCAGACTTGACCAAAACAACCAAGAAGACTTTGTGGAACTGAAAGGCTAGGTGTAACATTTGGTTGTATTTTAGTTGACTTATATTCGGTTTTGAGAGCATGTATTATCTCGAGTCTTTAAAAAATATGAAGTAAAGCAGCTTATCAATCCGCTAAGATTGCCTTGATATAGCATTTGCTATTAAATTAGCTGTCAGGAGAGTTTTGTTAGAAAATTAGGTCCTTTGTTTCTAGAACACAGGTAAGATGAATGAGGAGAGAGCAAGTGGGATTGCCAAAGGCACGAAGAAAACCGGATTTTTGTACTGCTTGCCTTTAACACAGTAATTTTCCCTAATTGTGGCGTTACTGATCCTCTGGAGGAAAAGAGAAACAGAATATGTCAAGCTGTGTAACTCTTCTCAAATAAATAGCCAGTGCCATCCGTCTCCCCCTTCGCGATGAACTGCCAGCGAATACTAATGGCCGGGAGACCCGCATCATTGATCTTCATCAGGCGAGTGTATTATCCTTCGCGAAGTTCTCGGGACTGGCTGGGACACTGCCTCCCCTTGCAACCCACCCCTTCCTCTCTCTCTCTCTTGCCTGTAACTTTTATTTTCACCTTTAAGTCATTTTTCAAGGCAGTGACCTTGATGGTGGAAGTCTAAATGTGGTGGGGAAATGGGATGGAAACCTCCAGAAGCAGTAGCCTGTGCCTCACTTCTTGACAATGTTGGAGCTGAAAGGGTACCAGAGCCTGCAAGCTGCTTACACTGACCTAGTCTCAGCTTCACATTGTCTTCACACGATGGCGTTTAGAAAAGTAGTGTTAGCAGTCAGTACGTTTTATTACCCCAATCTTAAAAAAGGAGTCATTAAAAACACTGCAGGTGAATTTTACATAAAACTGTGAAATGACTTTCCTTTCCTTTGGTTCTAGCTGCAAATTTCTTCTCTAGAAAACGAAATGACTTTGGAATCTGGCAGATTCAGATTTTCATCCGGGCAAGGCTGAGCAAATTTGGGGTGGTGGCAGGGAATGGGGTCATTGGGAGAGACCCTACCTTTCCGCCTCAGCCCTGTTCTGCAGCAAGCTCTTCTGCTTGAACTGATGATCTGTGTAAGGTTTGTTTGCTGTGCAAACATGACATTCTGCAAGTCCTTCTTCAACCAGCTTGCTGCCCTGAGGCTATCCTGTAGGGAAACTTCGGAGCTACCGGAAAGGTAGCCTTAGTTTTTTTACTAACCTAAGTTTCAGTTTAACCTCTATAAACCTAGGATTCAAAATCCTTATATATATTTTCTGTGAAGATTGAATAGGGAACATTTATGGAAATGTCTAGTACAATGTCTGAGACTGGTAGGATTCTCTCTGTTTTCTATGCAATAAAATGGCAGTTATAAGACCAGGCACCGCAAGTCTATAAAACCTGTGTGATCTGAGGGGCTGTGAATGTATCATTACAGGTGGATTTCCTATATAAACTACAATGATTTCTTCATGATCCAAAAGGTATTATCAAATTTTATAATAATATTTCTTAAATTTAGCATACAGTTCCTTTTCCACACAAAATATACTGTGTAATCACGTGTGTGTGCGCCCGCGTGCGCGCGCATGCGTGCGGTGTTCCCACATGTCTCTCACCGTTGTGAACAGGAGTCACGGTACAACATTCTTTCTCCAGCTACAAGTGTTATGTCACTGAAAATCCTTTCGTAGAAGAATTCAAGGCCCAAGAGCTTATATATTTTATGGGGAAAATGGCATTTGGGGGACCCTCTTTATGTTAAAGGATTGTAATGTGTGAGGGAAACTGCAAGGACTTTAAAAAATAGTTTGATGCTCTTTAAAGTACTGGTACCATACCAAGAGGCTAGGCATTGGCATTGGCATAGCTGAGAATTACAGAGCTGGATATGTGACATTAAATGCATTATCATCTCTTGTTCACTAAACCTTCTACCTCAAAATTGGATTTATTTTACTTAATATATTAATGGAATGGATTTATTTTACCTAATATACTAATGGAACGTTTCATTGTTTGTCCCACCTGCTCCAAGGTCTTTCCAACTTCTGTCTCCAACCCACTGACATTTCCTTTCTTGGTTCTGCCATCTTACGCACACAAGTCTAGGGTCTAGGGCTGAAGGCCCTATTATATTTGTTTCAGGTGTACAACATAGTGATTCAACAGTTCTATACATTATACTCTGCTCACCATGCCAAGTGTAGTCAGCATCTGTCACCATGAAACAGAATTACCGTATTACGGACTCTATTCCCTGCGCTGTACTCTCCATCCTCATGACTTCATTGTTTAACTGGAAGTTTGTACCCCTTAATCCCCTGCACCTATTTCTCCCGTCCCTCCAACCCACCTCCCCTCTGGCAACCACCACTTAGTTTCTGTGCACTTATGAGTCTTTTGCTCTTTTTGCTGATGTTGTTGTTGTTCATTTGTTCATTTGTATACAGTCAAGCAGAGAAAGACAAATGCCATATAATTTCACTTATATGGGAAATCTAGGGCTGAAAGTCTTTTTTTTTTTTTTTTTAAGATTTTATTTATTTGGCAGAGAGAGAGAGAGCACAAGCAGGGGGAGAAGTAGATAGAGGGAGAGGGAAAAGCAGGCTCCCCACGAATCAGGGAGCTCGACACAATGTGGTGCTAGGGTTGAAATTCTTGACATTAGATCCAACCTGGGTCTGCAAGTTCCTCGACCTCTTCCATGCCCGGCATTCTGCCTGCTCTTGCCCTTTTCCAGATCCTACATCTTCTCTACTGCTACTTCCTGACAGGAGTTATTTTCATAAATTCAAACAGTCATTCCCATTATTCTGGGAAAAGTTGTGTATGGAAGGGCGTCTGTATTTATTAGGTTATGCACGGGGGGTGCCTGCCTTCGGGGGCTCTGTGGCAGCGCTGGGTGAGGGATGCCGTCCTGTGCTCAGTGGCCTACTGTGCGGTANTCTTTCCCTTCCCCCGTCCTCTTTCTAGAGTGTGCCCATCACCTCCACCGGTGCTGTTTCTTTGACATTTAACCACTACACACTAGTTTCTCCCACTGTCCACCTATATCTTTTGTTGTTGTTGTTGTTGTTTCCAGTTCTGGATTTAAAGTGTATTAAGCTCAGATCTCATTAGAAATTGCATCAACAAGTGCTTCCCTGTGTAATCAAACAGGCTGCATTGCAAGCTCAATTCATTTTTAATGATTGAAAGGAAAAATCTTGAAAAACAGCATTCCCAATTTTTTTTGCTGCGTGCAGTATTTATGATAGTAATTACATTGTCTTTCATTTTGCTGAGGGTCACAGGGACAAAAGCCATTAAAATACATTGGATCTGATGTGACTTCTCTGCTCAAGATTTCAAGATTAATTGACATTAATTAATTAATGTGCAGATTCTGATAAAATTGTGCCCCCTTCTTTTCTGTTTTTGTCACCCTCCTCACCACATTTTAGGCTCATGTTTTATTCATTTACTTATTATTTCTATTCCCATAGCCCACTCCCCACCCACCCACCACTGCAAACTATTCCAAGGTGTTAAGTGAGACTCATATTGTTTTGCTTCAATCTTGTAAATTATGTATAATTGTTTATGCATATAAATCTTAAATTAATGTGAATAACAAACAGATGTTAAAGAGATTGATCTGATTCTCACCCCCCCCCCCCCCCGAACTCCATTTTCCAGATCCAGCTATCCTGGGATGCACACAGCTGACCTGCTACTTCTAGGTGCTATGCAGAGCTCCGTCATGCATGGTCAAATTGGACGTGCTGGCTCCCTTCACTTTGGCACACAGCTTGCCCCCATCTCCCACCACGATAACTGGGTCTGTAACACCTTAGACCGTCTTGTTCCCCACTGTTGCACAGGCTTTTGTAAAACTCTTAAAATTTTTCAAAGGAAAGTCCATTTTAGTTCACTTAAGATTTTATAGTCCTCCAAATCAAAATAGTGAACAGAACGTTGGAATTTTAAAGATCAATGAAAACAAGCAAATCAGAGTACAACCACGTAACCCTGAAGATTACTGAATATAGTGGTCAGTCCTCACCATGAGTTCGCCAGTCCTTAACTGTGTCTGGGTCCCGACCAGCCTCATCCAAAGAGAAGCTATAAGGCTTATTAAAAGCATTTGATTGCCACTTCTTTTTTTTTTTCACCTAATTGCTTTTGGTGGGGTCTGTGTCTGCCTAAGGAACCTCCCTTATCCTCCTGACCATCACTAACAGGTTTTTGTCTTACTCCTGTGCTCTCAGGTCCCTTCTGAGCAGTGAGAGGGGAGGTTGCTCTTGCCAAGTATCTTCCCAATGGGACACTTGCATGAGTGAAAGCGATACTATGCAAAGTGAGTCTGGGGCAATAGAGAAAATTCTGGGTTCCTCTAAGCAGGAGAGGACAGGGGTGGAGAGGGTCGTTCTATTGAAAGCTGAATGGCTGATTTGAGCCCAGGGTTTATATATGTAACAACTTGGCTTTCAGTATCTTCCAGACCAAGATGCACGTGGAGGGAACGTTTCTGGCAGAGTCGGGGTGTCCCTCCCATCACATCACACAAAGAACTGCCAGTTCCCCTGTTTTATGTACACTCATCGCTGCCATTCCCCTCACTTTCTGGGTCCTCCAGCTCTGGGGGCCATGGGCTTTGCTGACACTCTGCGATCCTCAGAGAGAGCGAGAACAGGGGGTTCCTGGAGACACTCAAGTGTGGTTGTTCTCGTTTCTGTGTCCTCATAGCCTTTCTTTCACCCATGGCCCTGTTGGAACTGAGGGTAGGGTGGCCGAGGTGTCCAAGGTGGCAGAGCAGGCTAGGGTACAGCCGACGGCTTACTAGAGGGGTTCAGTCTCCCTCCAGCTGGACTGACTTTCAAAAGAGTCACACATCTCTTTTCATTTCTTAGAATCTCATTCTCAAAACCCATTCTTTATTCATCAGTCCATAAAAACAACTAGGACACATCCCTAAAATAATGGATACCTGATACATTATTTCTGTCTGATTAATCAAGCTTGGGTTTATCTAGATTTGTCAAACATCAGAAACACCCTCTATAGGGTGACAAAGATGGTTTTCCTGTCAAATCGCACAAACAATGCCTGCTCTTTTAAAAAAGCAGTTTTTGTATTGAGAAAAGTCTTTGGATCAGCTCTCTTATTTTCGATGTTAATTTAGAGACCCAAAGCTGTATCGATTCTCTCTAAACCTATGACTGACAATTTACTTGTATATGAGCTGGTCCTCATGCTGGGCTGACTAGCGGGGCAGGCAGTGAGTTCCTCGGCTCACTTGAACAGCAGGCACAAAGGGGTGGGGGCTGGGTGTCTCCATTGGTTAAACATCCACTCTTGTTTCGGCTTGGGTCATGATCTCAGGGTCCTGAGTCTCTCGTGGGACTCTGTGCTGAGTGCAGAGTCTGTCCCTCTCCTTCCTCCCGCTTGTGCTCTCTCTCTTTCTCAAATAAATAAAATCTTTAAACAAAAGGCACCAAGGGGGTCATGCTTGGTGGGTACTTGGTCTTGGGGATGGTGTCACAGTGCTGACTGAGCTGCTTTGTCTTTTTCCATCTGGCAGCAGCTAGGTGGTGACTTTTGTCTTACTCCCCAAATCTTACCAAATACATTTGGGACTTCCCAAGAAGGGTCCAAACACGTGTCCTCTGGCAACAGGCAATATCCACCATTTCTCGTCTCTAGCCTTTGGTGATGCAGCCCACCAAGCTGGAAGAATTCCTTCTCATAACCCTGCAGAGGCTGCTTGCTCTCCCCTTGTGCCCATTCTGTGGGGGCCTCTGACCTTGGACTATGCCAGAAACCCCGTGGCTGGTGACAGTGGGAGGACACCTCCCTTCTTACATGAAAACACACATCTGTTCCCTATCACCACCAAGATCCGAAAGGAAGGCTGTGTCCAGTCCCAAAGTGCCACAGAGATTTGAGTGCCAACACTGTGATTTCAGTTTCTCTTTGCAGCTCTTCTTTTCAGAGAACTCAGATGGAAGTCTGTACAGATTGGCCTAAGGGCCAAGCTTCTGGCAGACATCACATTGTTGTTCTCAATTTTTCTGCTCTCAAACATACACACGTGCATACACAGGTGCGTCCGCTGGTTCCATCAGAGGTTCTTTCTGCTGCTCTTGGTCTCAGCACACACAGTGGTTACCGCACATGTCCTGGAGAAGTACATGTGGCTTCAACCCTGGATCTGTAACTTACTCACTGTATGGTCTAAGATGAACTTCATAGCCATTCTGGGTCTTAGTCTCCCTACCTGTAAAGTGTGGATAGTAACAGTACTTACCTCATAAGGTTGTCAAAACATTTAAATTGCTTGTCACACATACACAGAACTTAGAACAGTGCCTGCTTTATAGTAAGTCCTCAATGAATGTTAACCACTGTTATTGTACACGCATCTACTCACTCCTAGAGCTCTAAAATGAACCCATTTGTATTATATGATCATTGTAATAGAACTGGAATTGAAAGTGCAAATCCTGGAAGATTAGATGAGGAGAGATTCAGCAAAAAGCTTAAATCAGTGGACAGAGAAGCACTTTGTAAAGACCTCTGTTAATTTCAGAATTGCAGAAATTGAAGAAAGGGAGAATTACATTTATCTTACTCAGCAAGTAATACCAAAAGTATTGTGGCAAATGCTATAGAATAAAAATGATATTACTAAAATGATGACTTTCAAAATTTCAGTGAAATGAAAATATTACTATTGAACCGCCAAATACTTGTGAGATCTTGAGCTCCACCTTTGTAGTCCTTTCTGTGTTTTGTGATGCACTGTGATGAATTATACAAGATGGGACATCAAGAGACATGAACTGAGGTTACGTAAGAGTTCTGCCATTAGATCAATGCACTTCATTCCTCTGAGCTTTCATTTGTTTTGCAAAAATTGGTAATAATAACATAACAGCTGCTACACAGACCTCATAGGGAGGTTGTGCAGGTCAGGTGAGGACATGTATATGACTATGTTTCTTAAACATGAGCTTTTTAGAAGAATTGTCCTCAGATCATGCTTTTATCTTGCTGCTTCTTCGTTAGAAACATTCTATCTCCTTCTTTTTTAAAAATAAAAGTAAAACCTGTAATCCCTACCCCAGCCTCCAAGACCTTCAATAATGAGACTCTTACCATCTTTCTGGCCGTGTGGCCCCAGTCAATCCACTCAGCTCATTGTTCCCTCTTATTCAGCTGAAACGCACACTTTAGATGCTTCCCAAGTGCCACACTGCTCTGCAGTCACTATTCAGCTTCTTTACAAAGTTCTCTTTCCTACTCAATCAGCATGAATGGCATCGTTAACCCTTGGCTATTCGAAGTGTTTTGCATTAATGTCTCACAACAAGAATGTATTTTTATTCCCTATGCTTTGTACATGGGGAAACTGAGGCTCAGGAGAAACCAAGCCAGGGCTGTTGGTTATAGACACAGCCAAGGGCTAACCTCAGCCTCTCTGGGGCTGGAAAACACACTCAGAACCACCACCTTTTATTGTCTGTGCAGATTTTCCTGAATACAACCTCGTTTGTTCTTTACGTAACTCCATATTTGCTGAGCATCTGTCCTCTGTCCGGTGGAAGGGAAGCCAGAGGTCACCCAGAGCACACTCTGCTGCGTGCGGGAGACTCTTCTGATGTGCAAGATGAGAGGCTCCTGTATTTCAAGGTAGTCCACTGAATTACGGGCCTGCCGTAATCACAGAAAAGAGTTTCCTCCTGTAGAACACACCCTTTTCTTGGTTAAAAAGTCCTAAATCTGTCTTCCTTAATAATAATGAATCCACTTCACCACTCCTTTCTATGGTAAGCTTTTTAAATAGCTAAAGGCTCTCATAAATTTTCTCATTAAATATGCTCTTATATTTTGAATGCCAATTCTGAGCCAGATACTCTATTAAATAATAACAAGAAAGATAATGGCTGACATTTATTGAATATGTCCTGTGTCCTCAGCATCTGCTATGGCTTTTCACGTCTTAGCTTGTTAAATCCTCAGCACAGCCCATGTGAGGACCTAATCACCAGATGTCTTTTGTTACCGGTGTCACTCTCTCATCAACTGGCCTGACCATGAACATGATACCCAGATAGGAGGACAGAGGTAGCAAAGGATGGGGCCCAGACTCCATGAGTGCTGGACACTTATGGCTCTTGCCACCAACTGAGATTTCCCTGACCTTCCTAAGGGCACATCCCACACCTCTTCTAATAAAACTCAGACCCATACTGGTCTCTGGCCAGAGCTGTCCTTTGTCAGGTACCACACACGGAGTGCTTCCCACACATTTTCTTAGTGCGTGAATTGTACAAATGGAAAAACCACGCACGGAGTGCTTTCCACACATTTTCTTAGTGCGTGAATTGTACAAATGGAAAAAAAAAAACCTCCGGAAAATTAAGAACAGAGTCCGAGGTGATGTAGGGCTGCAGATCTAGGATTACAAACAAGGCTGACCCCCTAGCTGCTCTAAGGAGCCCGTCCTCTGCCTGTCCTGCACGGCTGAGCTGTCTGGCTTAATAATGATGAATCCAGTGTAAACCTTCTGCAGTTTTCTGACTGCTTCCTGGATGTTAGCATTTCCATACACTCTCAAAGACAGGTTCTTGCTCCTTGCAGATATTTTTCTGTGCTAGCACTCCCCTCTCTTATCCACAAGAAGCACAGTGGTAGGCAGGAAACAAAGGACACAATAAATGTCTGTTGATTGGAATTAAGGAAATAGCGCCATGCCCTGCTTTCCTTTGTTTTATATGCAGAGAAAAGTCACTGTCTCAATCTCTAGTTCAATGATGTATGCTCAGAAAGACAAAGTAAAATTTTAAAACTACCTATGAGTATGGGTCAGTTTCTCCGGAACAGTCTTTTTTTTGCTGCATGAATAACTTTGTTAGCATTTTAGAAGACACAGAGGTGCTAATGAGGCACTAATCACCCCCCCCACACACACACCCTTTTAAGCAACTAATTATGACTAACAGCTATGAAGCTATATCAGCTTTAAAACCTAATTAATTCAACCTATGAAGAAAAATGATTAATGAATGTAGTCTGTACATAACTTAATAAGAAAAGGTCACGGTGGCTATCGAGAGTAAGATGTTGAAAATGTTGCAAATTGCGAAATGGTTTTAGCTCAATCTGTTATTTGAAATAAAAAGGGATGTCTTCATATCTCGTTTTTATAAGCAATCTGGAGATTCAGCCAGCACTCAACTCCCAAGGCCAAGGGAATCTTTGAAAATGTACACATTTCTCTCCTTGGAGCAGTCAAGGATTTCTTTCTCTCTGTAGGGTTGGTACCTCATTTGCAAGTTTTAAGAGAGCTTTGCAAGCTTGAAGAGTTTGGGACTCCGGGGCAGGAATGAACCAGGAGCTCACGTTTGTCCCCCTAGGTACCACCATCTAGATTCTGTGCCTGCTTAATGTCCTTTTCAATGACTGATTGCATAACTGCCCTTTGGCTACATATTAACTATTTTTTGACTTCAGGATTTCTCTCGGTTTCAGCTGCATGCTCACCGTTAAGTTTCCACAGTGTTTTTGAATGATAACATAGCAGCAGAATACAAAAGTTAATAGGAAATTATCCTTTTCTAAAAGAACTGAATGAACGTGATATTTTTACTTTAAGCTTTGGATTTGTAATAGCTTTCCCATCACACTGGTCTTGAAAGATAACTCACACAGCTAATAGGGTGATGTGCCCAGGGCTCACAACACAGAGCACACTGCCATTCCAGCTGCCTCCGTCCTGTTCCTAGCCATCCAAATTCCACTGTCTTGCCACCAACATCTCATGTGGAGCCCATCTCCCACAGTAGAGGCCCCCACAGAGGAGGGCTGCATCAGTGTTGCAGACACAGTGCTGTTCCCAGTGGGCACCCCCATCTCCTCCCTGACCCCTTCTGCTCTGCCAGGCACCTTATCTGTGGCCGGGCCGGGGTCCCAGAGTGCTGAAGCTGTGCCCTGGGCAGCCACTATTCAAATGGAGAACGTGTTGATGATTCCCTTCTAGCAGGGCTCAACAGATATGCGCGGCGAACAAATCTCAGGCCACTTCTGTGACACCCAAGCCAATGAATTGTCACTAAAAAACATTTCCTCCATAACCCTGACATTTATTAATCCGTATGCTCAGATTCGGTGTATGCCATATTTGGAATTATCCCCTTCACTCCTTCAACATCTGGTGGCTCTATCAATAATTAGTCTCTGCTACTGCTTTACTCCAGGTTAGCCTAGAAGATTCTGGCAATGATTTACATGCCAGTGTTTGCTATGGGGTCTTCATTCACACATGGGATGGCAAGCTTTCATGTAACTATCATCTTTATAGCAGTTAAACATAAAACATGCAGGTGCGTGTTACCGTGTGCCTATTTATACACATATGTGCAATCACAGCACCCTGTGTTTACCAAAGTACAATAACCTTACCTTTTACCTGCAGGTTCAATATTTAGCTATCCGCAGATTGCTAAATTCTGGAGGGTGGATAATATGTTTAACCCTATAAGCTACAGCACTAGCACCATCGTTAGCACTAGAAAAAGATGTCAAGTGAATCCTTTGACTGTCAAGATAAAAAGAATTCCATTATTGCTCATACAATAGTGTTTAAGGACATGAATTAGAGCCAAACTTCTCAGGTCCAAATCCCGGTTTTGCCCGTATTAGCTGCATGATGGTGATCAAGTTATGAACTCCTTTGGCCTCTGTTTTCTCTTATATAAAATTGGGAGAGTAAGAGTACATATATCATAGCCCTGTAAAGATTAAATGACTTAATATGTGCGAAGCACTGAAAACATTGCCTGCCAAAAATAAAGCTCAAAAATGTGAGCTCTTGGGTTATTAATTCTCACACGATTTATACTGACTGTTTTAAGATGACTTTTTTATTTGTTTATGTTTGGAAATTATTACTGGACACTTTCGAAGAAACAAAGAAGACAAGAAAACATGAAACATTGAACAGAAGGCCGTGAAGCAAAGCAAGATACCGCTATCAGTATCATAAACCAAGTACTCTGGTCAGAAACTACAACTTCAGGTGAATTAAGGGCTTTTTCCAAGATGTTCCTGATTTCGAATATTCTTTCCAGTTATTCCTATAATTCATCTATTTGAAACAATGTTCCTTGTAGCCACAACTCTAAATGAGAGCTACGGTCAGGAGCAGGAAATTACATTTAAGCAAACCGTAATGAGGGTGCTGAACCAGATCCACAAATCTTAAAGGAGTTTAGCTCCCCCCCACCCCCGCCCCACCGACACCAAATCAACAGGCAACACAGGCAGGCTGGGGTCAACCTTATACCCTACAAAGTCCTCCTTTCTTTTCTTTTCTAGTGGGACAATTAATCATTAGCTAAGGAAGAAAGCTGCAAGTCACTGTCACCTTATTAGTCAAAAGTTGGGCATTCATGGGCCAGACAGACCCTGACAAACAGACCCTGACTGCTCAGCTTCTGTTACCTATTAGAAATGATCTCATTACTTTTCAAACAATCTTCCCATTAACAAGTGTCATGAAAAAAATAAAAAACAGTTAAACATTTTAAAAACTGAAAATGTGGGTCTTTTTCTATCTTAACTTTCTACCAGGGAAGGAATGGTTGCTTTTTGCTTCATATAATGTATTTTCTGCATCAAAGCCATTAATCCACCAACCCAGAGGTCTGAAAAATCTATCCTGACATGAGAAGCCTAAAATAATCAACTTCTTTTGGAGCAAAATCAGTGGAGTACAGTCTAATGCATATTTTATATCTTAGTTTCATCCATGCACTGGTATAAACCTTTAATCCTCAATCTTCCCTCTCATTTAGGGAGTGCTTGTGGAAAGTTTTCAAAATCAGGATTATATGGCCTAATACTAAAAGCAGTCGATGCTCTCAAAGCATTTAGCTATTTGCACTGCGGGAGAATTGGGTTGCTTCAGCACTCAGTAAGTGCCAGATCCTGGTGATGCAAGCTATGTTTTATTGGGCAGTTAAGTAGGAGATTGGTTCGCACTTTTCCTGGAGGCCCCACCTGCAGTTGTTTGAAAAAGCTTTCCCTTCAGAGAATTAATGTGGCCACTTACAATACTTTCGCATCTACAATTTCATCCTTCCAGATTAAAGCAGTGTTAGGAGAGGCTCATGGGCAGGCTCTGTATCAAAAGGGAGTTGGATGTATCTGCAGAGACTCTCAAACTTAACACCTTCTCCCTTCCCATCAATAAGGGAAGCTAATTTCACAGTACTAACTTGAAATGTTTTGGGCTCCTTTGTTTGGAATAATTCATCACGGAACATCTGGCCGACTCATCAACGCTTTGCAGCTTCAAATAACTTTCCAGTCTAAATTGCTCTAGGTGTATCAGCATTTCTTCTGATATTAATATGATGGACAAGTTTCATATCGTTTAGTGCCCATGTGAAGGAACTGTGACAAATGAAATTTGTTCTCAATGTGTCTAATGTTGCAACAGTGAGGAGCTCTCTTCTCCTGAGAGCTTTATTTCCCCTTTTGGTGAACTTGACAGCATAAACATTTTGGTCTCCTTGATATAGCGTCTGGGTGAAATTACCGAGTTCTGCACTGAGCCATTTGAGGATTTCTCTTAAAGGCTTTCTTATTTGGATGTTTGTTCGTATATATTTTTATTGTTATTATTATTGTGCAACCATAAAAATGCATTTGTGGTTGAATTCAGTTCAATAGGAGAACAACAGACACTAAATGCATCAATTTTGATATAATTTGATAAGCAAATCAATCTTCCGTGAAGAAATGAGCTCTGCAATTTGGAGACTGGTGTCTTTCAGGATACAATCCACACAGCCTACAAAAACATGACTGCTACGGCATTGCCAGATGTTAAAAAATTATTTTGTACATGACATATTTGCCAAAACCCTCAAAACTTCAGGTTTGCTTAAAACAACATAAAATAAGAACATTAAAATTGGAACATAATGTGGGGAAATGAAGCAAAATAATGAAGAAAACAAAGTGTGTCAATTGTAGTTATTACATAGTAGCTTTATATGAGCAAAAGACTTTGGGCCTTCAGCTTTCTTTCAACCAGGGTGAGTAGGAAATGTGACAAATTATGTAACTCAAGTATCAGAAAGGAAGAAACGTGGTTTTCCTTGAAAGACAAATATCTCCTTCTGAGTGGCTCCATGTGGCCATTGAGAACTTAAATCTTGACAAATAAATGTATATATTAAACCCACAGATTTATCCCTCAAACAACAATCACCTGAATTGTGAATAATAATCAAAAGCCCGAGGTGTTTCAGAAGGAGCTAATTAAAACAAGTTGGCGGAGTATAGGTATGAACCTGAGAGTAAATACATATATTTTGTTGGTAATCTTCTTTACGAATTAAGTGGTACGGGTTGTCAGTTACAATATCATCATCTAATTATGGCATACTTATCACATAGTCATTATAATAAATATGTAAATAGAATGGCAATTGCAGCTGTAATCTTATGTCATAAATGTAGTTATGAGTTTGTAGAGAGTGACTAGAATAATTCATAGTAAAGACTCTCTAGTTCAGATTTATAGATGGAGATTATCACTAAAATGGCAAAAAATAAATCTAGACTAAACTTTTCATTAATCTATTCATTGCACCTAGAAATAGTATAAATCATAATTGAACTTGTATAGCATGACCACTGGTAGACTAATTAACGGTGCTAGCTTCATGTAAAAGAATCACCACCAAATCAGCACTCATTCCCCGCTAGACTGTCTCCCACCCTTCCTCATGTGCTGGTGTCCCAGGAAGCCGGCCCCCATGTTGGGTTTGGCCAGTAAGAAAAACTGTTCAAGGATAAAATTATGGGGATGAAAGGCACAGCACAGGGAGTCTAGTCAATAGCACTGTAATAATGTTGTATGGTGACGGATGGTAACTACACTCATGCTGAGTGTAGCACGACATATAGAGTTGTTGAGTCACCAAGTTATACATTTGAGACTGATGTAACATGGTGTGTCAACTATACTTCAATAAAAATAAATTAAATAAAAATTAAAAAAATAAAATTCCACTATGGCTGGGTGTTCATGCTATGTTTGGCTAGATAACAATAATAAACGTCAAACATCAACAGTTTTAACTACAAAACTGGTCCTGATTGATCATTTGTTTTTCATTCTTCCTCTTCTCTCCCGTCCCTCTTGGCCTCCTCTCTGGCTTCTTTGGTTTTGTGTAAGAGAAAGTAAGAATTGCAAGACCAGGTTAGATGAGGCTATTTTCAAAACCTTCCTAATCTCCCTCACTCTCCCCAGTCATACCTCCGTTTCTCAGTGTGTCTCCCTCACTACTATCTTCCAACCGTGCAGTTTTACTTCTTTTCACTGATACGCTATTTTTTTTTTAAATTTATTTTTAAAAAATTTAAAAAAAATGTTATTATGTTATGTTAGTCACCATACAGTACATCCTTAGTTTTTGATGTAGTGTTCCATGATTCATTGTTTGTATAACACCCAGTGTTCCACACAGTATGTGCCCTCCTTAATACCCATCACCAGGTATTGTCTCCCAGAGTCCATAGTGTCTCGTGGTTCATTCCCCCTTCTGTTTACCCCCCCTTCATTCGTCCCTTCCTTCTCCTACCAAACTTCCTGCTATTCCTTACGTTCCATAAATGAGTGAAACCATATGATAATTGTCTTTCTTTGCTTGACTTACATGACGCTCTCCTGCATCACTGTTCTCGTCTTTCTTTTCCCAAAAGCTTTCCTGCCTGGCATTGCTGGTCTCTGGCTCCACCTTTCACTTTCATTTGACTCTTCCCCTTCTTTCCAGGTCCCAGCTCTCCATCTCTGAGTTGCCAGAGGACCCAAGTGCAACATGCTGATCTGGACCCTTCCACTTGCCATCTACATAAACTCTCTCAGACTCAGTTTCTTCCTGTGTGAGACAGCAATGGTAACAGTGTATACTTCAAAGGATTTTGGTGAGGTTTAAAAGAAACAGAGTGCAAAGTGCTTTGCAAAGTGTCTGACATGTTAGTTGTTATTTTTCTTATTATTTCCTTGATTTTTTTGTTATCTCAGTCTCTATATAATAATTAAGATTAAGGAAACAAACTGAAAAAAATCCCACAAATTTTCAAAGAGATAAGTTTCAATATTGAGTTTAATGCCCTAATTAACATCAGGATCCAGGCAAAACAAACAAACAAAAACAACAACAAAAAACCATATCACTAACTCTAATTGGATAATTTTAGGAGAATTTAATAAAGGATTATTTACAAAAAATGGTCAGAGTATGATGAAATAAGAGTAGTGCAATACCCTGGAGTTGGCAAGATCCAAGAGCTGTTACCCAAGACCTCAAAGAAGCAAACAGTTTATATATATATCTCCTACCTTATATATATGACATTTCTTTATCAATTCATCTATCAAAAGACACTTTTGCTTCCATATCTTGGCTATTGTAAATAATGCTATAATAAACATAGGGGAGCATATATCTTTTCAAATTAGTGTTTTCATTTTTGGGGGGGTGTTTTGTAAATTTTTGTAAATTCCCAGTAGTGAAATTGCTTATCATATAGAGATCTGTTTTCAATTTTTTGAGGACCCTCCATACTGTTTTCCATAGTGATTTTATCAATTAACATTTCCACCAGCAATATATGAGGGTTCCTTTTTCTCTATATCCTTACCAACACTTGTTATTTCTTGCCTTTTTGATTCTAGCCATTCTGACAGGTATAAAGTGACATTTCATTGTGGTTTTGATTTGATTTGATGATGAGTGATGTTGAGCATCTTTTCATGTATCTCTTGGCCATCTGTATACTTTCTTTGGACAAATGTCTATTCAGGTCCTCTGCCCATTTTTAATCAGATTATTTGTTTTTGGCATTTGTTGTATTGATTTAGTTCTTTATATTTTTTGGATTTAACCTCTTATCAGATTTTTCACTTGCAAATATCTTCTCCCAATCAGGAGATTGCCTTTTTGTTGTGTTGATGGTTTCTTTCACTGTGAAAAATCTTTTTATTTTGGTGTAGTCCCAATGGTTTATTTTTGCTTTTGTTTCCCTTGCCTAATGAATCATATCTAGAAAAATGTTGCTAAGGCTGATGTCCAAGAGATTACTGCTTATATTTTATTCTTGGAATTTTATGGTTTCAGTCTCACATTTAGGTCTTTAATTCACTTTGAGTTATTTTTGTGTATGTTGTAAGAAGTAGTCTAGTTTCATTCTTTTGCGGGTAGCTGTCCAGTTTTCCCAGTACCATTTATTGAAGAGACTCTCTTTTCCCCGTTGTATAATCTTGCCTCCTTTGTCATAGATTAATTGTTCATACAAGCATGGATTAATTTTGGGGCTCTTTAGTCTCTTCTATTGATCTAAGTGTCTGTATTTGTGCCAAGACCATAGTATTTAATTATTATAGCTTCGTAATATATCTTGAAATCTGAGATCGTGACACCTCCAGCTTTGTTCCTCTTCCTCAACATTCCTTTGGCCACTCAGAATCTTTTGCGGTTCCACACAAATTTTAGGATCATTTGTCCTAGTCTACCCTTAGTAGAATTTTAAATGAGAGGAAGTTCTGGTGGTAGGAAGCATATTTTCAAATGAAATATACACCATCTCAAGCAACTGAATATTCACTTCCAAATTGCACAGATTGGTACACAGAAAGTCATGGTGAAAGCAATTACTGTCAGGGCTGCATTTTGTCCAGTTTTGAACTAGATTGTCTGATATTTGAGCTTGCTACTGAGGAAAAAGTTTTAAAACTATTTCACAGTTGTTGCTTGACATTTTCAAATCAAGAAAGTTTTTATCGTTGTATTTTAACATAACTTGAACATTAATGTTATTGTTCACTCTTTAGACTTCCACCATTTGCTGTTATGACGGTTTGCTTATTAAGTAAAACTGGCACATAATGAGCCTTTATACCATGTGACAGGTATTTTTGTTAAAACCATCTGCCAACCCTAGTGTGTACCCTAATTGGAGTTATGCCAGTTATTGATGATGGCAGGAGGCATAGCCCACTCGTACTCATCTCTCCAAATTTTTTTTCCTCCTTATTTGATTGTTTCTATTTGTTTCTATTTCCCTTCCGAGCAGAAGCCATCTGGGTTGTTTTCTTCTACATCCACCACCTCCTCTGCCTTCTCCTTCGATATCTACTACTCAAGGGCTTGTGCCCACCACCCCACTAACATTTTCCTTATCAGTATCACCAGTACTTTACGTTCCACCCAGTCCAGGGGTTACTTCCTAGCCCTCATCTCACCAGACCTGTCAGGCATTTGACAAGTAGGACCACTCCCTAATTAAACCCTTTCTCTCTTGGCTTCTAGAATACCATACCTTCTCAATTTCCCTCCCACCTCACTGGCTGCTCCCCTGGATCACTTGTAGTGGATTTTCCTCTTTGCCCTAAACTCAAAATGGTGGAGTGCCTTCAAGCTCAGTTCTTGAGTTTGTCCTCACTGCCCAGTCCCATATTTTAAGATGTCATCTCGCACCTGTCAGAATGGATAAAATTAACAACTTGGAAACAAAAGATGTTAGTGAGGATGTGGAGAAAGGGGAACCCTCTTACACTATTGGTGGGAAAGCAAACTGATGCAGCCAGTTTGGGAAAGAGTGTGGAGGTTCCTCAAAAAGTTAAAAACAGAACTATCCTATGATCCAGCAATTGTGGGGTGGCTAGGTAGTTACCCAAAGGATACAAATTACTGATTTGAAGGGGTACATGCACCCTGATGTTTATGGCAGCATTACTAACAATAGCCAATTATGGAAACAGTCCAAGTGTCCATTGACTGATGAATGGAATATTACATTGGAATATACAATAGAATATTACACATGTGATATATATACAATGGAATTTTACTCAGCCAAGAAAAATAATGAAATCTTGCTATTTGCAATGATGTGGGTGGAGCTAGACTGTATTATGCTAAGGGAAACAAGTCAGTTAGAGAAAGAGAGATACTATATGATTTCACTTATACATGGAATTTAAGAAATGAAACAGATGAACGTGGGGGAAAATAAAGGGAGGCAAACCATAAAAGAGACTCTTAACTGTAGAGAACAAACTGAGGGTTGCTAGGGGGAGGCGAGAAGAGGGATGGGTTAAATGGGCAACGGGTATTAAGGAGGGCACTTTTGATGAGTACTGGGTGTTATATGTAAGTGATGAATCACTAAATTCTACTCCTGGAACTAATATTACACTATATGTTAACTAGCTGGGATTTAAATTAACACTTGAAAAGAAAGTCAACCCTAGCCTCAGGGCTTCCAAATTCACATCCCCATATCCAACTTCTGCCCTGAGCACCAGACTCACATATCCAGCTGTCCACTCTGCGTTTCCCACTTGGGAATCAAATGTGCATCTCAAATTCTCCATGTTTCAAACTGAAACTCTTGATCTACCCCACTAATCATTCCTTTCTCAGGCTTCCTCTTCTCAGTAAAGGTACCAAAAACCTAAGAATCTTTCCTAATTCCTTTCTTTCATACCTTCATCAAATCCATTAGCAAATTCTGACAGCTCCACCTTTTAAATATATCTTGAATCCAGTCACTTCCTCTCAAAGCTCCTACTACCATATGCACTAACTGATGTCCCTCGCTTGGATAACCACACTAGCAATATGGCTGACTGCCTGCTTTGACTACAGTGTCTTGTCTAATTAGCACCAGGTTCTTTGCTAAAAATCACCCAATAGCTTCTATCACACTGGGAAAGAATGTCGAAATCTTTATTATGCTTTAAAGTATCATTCAATGATCTAGTCCTGCCTACTTTTCCAATCTCATTTGTGGCCACGTCCCCCTTATTCCATTTGGTCTTTTTCACCAGTAGTTGAAAGTTTCAAGCTTATTTCCAACTTTGGGTCTTCTCTCTTCCTGCTTTTTCTGCCTGCAAATCTCTTTGTTTTGATAGTTTCGTGGCTGCCTCTTAATTTTATTCAAGTCTCTCCTCAAATTTAACTTCTCTGGCTGCCTTATCTAAAATACAGTTTCTTCTTTTGGCAAATCTGTGCTTTGTATTCTCATTATGTACTTAAGTATTTTTTCATAGCACTTCTAATTATCTGATATTATGTTATACATTTCTTAGTTTATCACCTCTCTCCCATACTAAAACATAGCTTTATGTGGGCAAAAACATTGCTGTTTTCATTTCCTTCTCTCTATTACTGATACCTCTTCATGGTGGACGCTCAATAAATATTTGTTGAATCAGTATCTCTCTATTGCTGATTGTCACCACCCTTGAATGGTCAAGTGCAGTGAGAATATAAAGAAAAGGCATGTGTGTATGTGTGTGTATGTATACATGTGAGTTTGTGTGTTGATATGTCTGTGATACCCCAGAACCATATACTGAAAGACCTGAAATTATACCCCAATATCATTGGGCACACCTTTTACCCATATATTGGTTTCTAAATTCCTTTCTCCACTTAAAGAACCAGAAATTCTTAAAGAAATGTCTGAATCCTAATCTGCAGAAGAAAAGTATTATATGAACTTGGACTATCTTGATAAGCCAGAAAGCAAGAAGTGCTCCAAAACTAACATGAATGTCTCAAAAAACACAGGGGCCATGTTGAAGAGAGTTCCACTGGCCAAATATGAAGAAATTAGAGAGTCAAAAAGAAGAAATATTATTATTTATTGAAATACATGTTCAAAATGTCAAGGGGGATTGAGAGATAGAGACAGAGAGACTATCTTTTATAACAGATCTTTTTTTTGGCATCATAATTTAATCAAATTTCAGGCATTTTATTTGATTATTCATTAAAATAAGCAAATATACTAAAAAGTTGAAAATATTTTCTAAACCAGAGCTTGATAATATAACGGTAGGACTTGCTGGAGAGGATCCTTTCTTCACTCTTCAGCTGAACATTTCAAACTTGGGGATATGAGGAGTGGTTGCCATGATGCAGATTAGTAACTCTGGTGGGAAAACAATACCTATTGTGAAGCAGCAAATTGGCCAGTTACAGAGAACTACCATGGGTTCCAAGAAGGTGAAATTTGCTCTGGGAGCCAGCCAGAGATAGGGTGAGGCTTGAGGGGTTAGGTCCAAGGTTTTACCACTCACTACGATTACTAGGACCCATGTCCACCTTCACTGAACACTGCCCAGTTGATGATGCTGAAAACATGGAGTTTCCAAATAACATCTTGTAATGATGTGCCATTGACATGTAAGACTGGTACATATTTACCTTGTGCCTTGGGGTAAAATGCATTTCCCCAGATGTTCTACCCTTCAGAATCCCAAATTACAAGGAGAGAAGGGGAAAGCTCAAACTGGTGTTTAAGGGACTATGAGTTGCAGCTCCAGGCAACAGTGGGTCCCCATTGTGTGCCAGCATTATCTGGGTGAATGTAAAGTGATGGTAATTTGTTCCTTTTTTCCTTCTCTGTAATTCAAAGAACAGACTCCTAGAGCCAGACAAATGCATTATGCATCTTCTTAAAATGAGCGGCCAAAAATAACTCAGTGAGTAACCAAACAAAGAGAGTAAAGATTATTAAGAATTCTCTCTTTTTTTTTTCCTTTCTACACAAGCACAATTTTTTAAAAAAGGAAAAAATAAAAATTGGCAGCTTTTTCCCACTGCTAATTAAAAATAGTTATTTTAATGGCATGGAACAGTATTTAGAAATAGTTATAGGATGAAGGAACGTGACAGAACTGAATGAGTACCCACACATCTTTATAACGTAACCTAAACCCCACATGAATGTTTTAAAAGGCATTTAGTGGGCAAAACTCTAAATTGCCCTGATGTGTACTTCCCCATGCATTAAAAACATAATGAAGTGGAATTCTTAGAATATAGGTTGGTCTCATTATTGAAAAAATGGAATCCTTTTTTATTTCCTTTATTTCTATTTCATATTTCCTTTTGTAGTGTGGTAATCATTGTAAAAAAAAAAATTAGTGTGCTTAGAGTAAGTATGATCTAGTGACCATGAATGGATTCAGTGACAGTTCATGATCTTGTACTGCCCCAGGGTTACTACTGCTCCTCTTCCCTCTGTGCAGTAATTATGCATGAGTGTGTGACTGTGGAAGGTGGAGGGCATAAAACCAAATGACTATTAAACTCAGGACAAGTCATGGACATCACTTCCTCACATGAACTGTTTTTCTTAGCATTTATCTGTTTCTGCAGGCGAGCCAGATAACAAAATCATTTTTGCTAAAGCACTGCTTTCTATTCTGATGGGTGTTTACCCACTGGTCCTGCTCATCCTGCCTTGTCCCTGGGGCACTGTAATATCTACCTGTCACAAACATCTTCACGACTCCATGTATTTCTCCTTATTTATCCTCCACACTGTGAGAGACTTAGTCAAACATACAGGAAGGACATCCACCTCAGTCTGAATTCCTGGTTTCAAAGCCAATTTGCTCTACTTAGAAATCAATTCAATTGAATTGCAGGAAAAATTCTTATTTAATCCCATTTATTATATAATATGTCAAATCTTACCAGAAAAATTAGTAAATTGTTTACTGACCTCCTGTTTACTATGGGTTATTAATAAAGAGTCATTAGTATTCCTTAGTCATGGTGAAGATTTACAAATAAAGCCACAATTCTGTTATGCTTTAGGTCCAAAGTCCTTTATAGAGAAGGCTACATGTACGTTTCCAAGGATGGTAATCACCAAGGCGAGCAGGGCCCAGAGTGCTCCCAATCTGCAGACAGCTGCTCCGTGATGATAAGCTTTGGTTTTGCTCTTCAGCTTGATGAGGCTGTCAGAACGTCCTAGTGAAATAAGACTTCTATATAATGATGTTCTGCTTGGTTCGGCTATCAGAACGGGGTCTTGTACTAAGACTTCTATATAATGATGTTATCATGGGTTCTGCTACCACTGATGGGTCTAGTCCAAAGACTTCTATATAATGATGTTATCATGGGTTCTGCTACCACTGATGGGTCTAGTCCAAAGACTTCTATGTAATAATGTTATCATGGGTTCTGCTACCACTGATGGGTCTAGTCCAAAGAGAGAACTTCTTGCTCTTCAATGATCTCCCTTACACAGTGGTTACTGTGATGTGCTAGTGCTTAGATTGCCTATCCATGAGCAGGATTTTGTTGCTTCTGCTTTAGGTGTCATGTTCAAAAAAATCATTGCCAAGACCCACTTCAAGCAGCTTTTCTCCTATGTTTTCATCTAGGAGTTTCATGGGTTCAGGTCTTACATTTAAGTCTTTAATCCATTTTGAGTTAATTCTGTAAGTGGTGTGAGACAGGGAGTCTACCTTCATTCTCTTGCGTGTGAATGCCCAATTTTCCCAGTGCCGTTTATTGAAGACAGTCTTTTCTCCATTGGGTATTCTTGGCTCTCTTGTCAAATATTAGTTGACCATATATGCATGGGTTTACTTCAGGGCTCTTGATTTTGTTCCACTAATCTATGTATCTGCTTTTATGCCAATACCATACTGTTTTGATTACCATAGTTTTTTAATACAGTGAGAAATCAGGAAGTGTGATGCATCACACTTTGTTCTTCTTTATGAAGATTGCTTTCGTTATTCGGGGTCTTTCATGGTTTCAAATGAATTTTAGAATAGTTTTTTTTTCTATTTCTGTAAAAAATGTCACTGGAATCTTGATAGGGGTTGCATTAAATCTATAGATGGCTTTGGGTAGCATGGGTATTTTGAAAGTATTAATTCTTCCAGCCTGTGAATGTGTAATATCGTTCCACTTATTTGTGTTCTTCTTCAATTTCTTTCATCAACATCTTACAGTTTTCAATGTAGAGATCTTTCACCTCCTAGGTTAGACTTATTCCTAAGTATTTTCTTGTTATTGATGCTTTTGTAATGAAATAGTTTTCTTTTTTAGTTAATTTGCTTAGTGTATAGAAACACAACTAATTTTTACATGTTAATTTGATCCTGCAACTTTACGTAATTGATTAAATATAACAGAGTTTTTGGTGGATTCTTTAGGATTTTTCATATATAAAGTCATGTTATCTGCAAAAAGAGGCAATTTATGTCTTCCTTTCTTATTTAAATAGCTTTTATTTCTTTTTATCCCCTGACCCAGCTTCTCTACCTAGGACTTTCAGTATTTTCTTGAGTAGGAGTGACAAAAGGGACCATTCTGGTCTTGATCCAGATCTTAAAGGAAATGTTTGCCAATGTTTTGAGTCTTTTCACTATTGAGTATGACCTTAGGTGTGGGCTTGTTCTATATGACCTTTATTATATTGAGATATGTTCTTTGTATACCCAGCTTGTTGAGAGTTTTTAATCATAAATGGATGTTGAATTTTGTCCAATGCTGCATCTATTGAAATGATCACACAAATTTTATCTTTCATTCTATTAAATGTGATGTATCACATTTATTGATTTGCATGTATCGAGCCATCCTTGCATCCCAGGCATGAATCCCACTTCAGAAAAGACAACTAATACAAATTCAATCTTCTAAAATTTGCTAAGACTTAATTTGTGACTTATCATGTGCTTTATCCTGAAGAATCTTCTATGTGTGCTTGAGAAGAATATGTATATTGCTGTTGTAGGGTGGATCATTCTTTATATATCTGTTAGGTCCATTTGATCTATAGCTTTGTTCAAATCCACTGTTTCCTTATTGATTCTCTGTTTGGATGATCATTCATTGTTGATAGTGGGGTACAGTTAATATTGCACTGGTATTTATTTCTTCTTTTAGTTCTGTTGGTATCTTCTTTATATATTTAGGTGCTCCAATATTTTGGGTGCATAAATATTCACAATTGTTGTATCTTCTTACTAATTGTTGTATTTTCTTTTTTTAAAAAAAGTATTTACTTCTTTATTTGAGAGAGAGAGAGAACAAGTGGTGGGGAGGGGCAGAGGGAGAGAGAGAGAGAAGGAAGCCCAATGTGGGGCTTGATCCCAGGACCTGGAGATCATGACCTGAGGTGAAGGCAAATGTTTAGCTAACTGAGCCACCCAGGCACCCTTAATTGTTGTATCTTCTTGATGGATTGACCCTTTTATCATTATGTAATGACCTTATTTGTCTTTTTAGACAATTTTTAGCTTAAAGTCTATACTGTCTATGAAAAAAAATATGGTTATCCTTCTTTCAATTATCATTTGCTTAAAATGTATTTTCGATCCCTTGTGAGTGTGTGTGCCTTTGAAACTATAGTGATTCTCTTATAGGCAGCATATCATTGGATCTTGATTTCTGTCCATTCAGCCTTTCTATGTGCTATAACTGGAGGTATTAATCCATTTATGTTTAAAGTAAATATTGATAGATAAGCTATTACCATTTTGCTAATTGTATTCTGACTGATTTGCAGATCCTCTATTCCTTGCTTCTTATCTTGCTCTCCTCTTTTGTGATTTGATGACTTTTTGTAGTTGAATGATTTTTCCTTTGTGTTTACAAAATGTATCTTATATTTATAACATCCTATTTTAAGTTGATAACAATATAACTTTGATGGCATACAAAAACTTTATACTTTTAGTTCTAGCCCCTTAAATTTTAGATTATTGGTGTTGCATATTTTAATTTACCCATTTTTATATTGTGTATTCAAAAATTATTATATTTATGGTTGTTTTTAATATGTTTGTTTTAAGTTTTAAACTAGAATTATAAGTAAATTATACATCATCATTACAATATCAGAGAATTTGACTTCGACTATGTATTTATCATTACCAGTAAGATTTGCACTACATTCATATATTTTTACTATATTAATGAGCATCATTTTATTTACACTTGAAGAACTCCCTTTAGCATTTCTCACAAGACAAGTCTAGTGGTTTTAAACTCCTTCAGCTTTTGTTTGTTCATGAATGTCTTTAGTTCTCCCTCATTTATACAAGACCACTTTTCTGGGTATAGTATTCTTGGTTGACAGTTTTTCTTTTAGTATTTTGAATATATCATCCCATTCTCTCTTGGTCTACAAAGTTTCTGTTAAGAAATCTGCTTGTAGTCATATGGATGTTCCCTTGTATGTGATGTACTGTTTTTTCTCTTGTGGCTTGGCTCTGTAGCCAGTCTGAGACACTGGACTACATACATAACTACCAGGTGCTCTGGACAGGTTTTCTGCTTGGGCAGGGATGGGGGCTGCAATAAGTAGCAGATGGTGCTATAAATTAGCTTCCCTGCCCCACACAGTGCAGCAAAATAGGCTGTAAAGCCAACAAGGCTCATTGTTTGAAGTCCTAAATCAGAAAGAAGTTTATACCGAGGTCCCTGGCCAGATGGAACCACTGGTTTGGCTCTGCAGGTAGGCCAAGCAATTGGCTGGGATTTCTATTTGGGTGTTATTGCAAGGATGAACTTTATCTGCCAAGGTCCTAATACCAGTTGTTGTAAGGTCTGCTGTCCTCCATTCCGGTCTGATTTTCACTAGTCAAGACATGCAGATTTCCCAGCAATCTCTGTGCGGTGAGACCTGAATCGGCCTCCTGGGAAGCAACCCACATTGCTAGGAGAGCTAGATGTTCACCATGGCCTCTCTTTTTCCTATTGGAGAAATATTAGTCCTCAGGGAGCCCTCTTGATTGGCCCCCTGTGCCAATCTAGGGGATGAAAAAGAGGGCATAGTGCAGCCATTCCTCTTAACCTTCTAGTGTGATCTTTCTCAGTATCTGTGATCCATGGTAGTGTTTTAGCCTCATCCTCTCATTCTGAGATTTTCAGTGTTCCCTTGTCTATGGAAATTTGTCAATTGGTTTTATGAGGAGGCCTGAGTCAGGAATGACTTATGTTGCTATCTTGATGATATTACTCTCAATAATGTTTTCTCACGAAAATGCTTAGTTCAAATTTGATTTTGCCTAACATTTATTAAGCACTTAGTCTGAAGAATAATGAGGCAAGGAAGGGGCATGGAGTTTGGAGTTGGACAGATCTTCTGAGTGATCTCATGCTGGGAATGGCAAGGATAGAAAGAAATAACTTACAAATGTGAGCTTGTCAGAACAGAAGCATCAGGGGGAAAGGGATTTTGAGTTACCTCCATACCTTGGCACCTGGAACAGTTCTTGGCATAGAGTAGGAAATCAATAAATGCATCTTCTGCACTAATTATGTGTCATCCACTGTGTATGTATGTATGTATGTATGTACTTACACTTCCTAATTGAAACAATTCATCTCTGTTTTATCTGACAGAGTTTGATGGATGAATTGATTATTTATAAACCAAAGGAATAAGACTAGGCCTTTTATTCTGTACTGTAATAACCACCGACTTGGTATTTTTGCATGAACAACCATACCAAAGCAGGCATTTATTGTTTTGATTTGTTTTATTTCTTTTCATTTATTAGTTAGAAGTTTCAAAAAAAGAAAAAAAAAGCTAGTGAATTTTCTTGATCATAGGCTATTAGATACAACACAGAACACAGCAAATTGCTACTTTACCATAGTAACACAAATGCTCTGGAAATTCCCTAAGACCATGTCAAACTTCAGTGACTTACCAAGTAATAAGAAGATTCAGTACAACTATCTCTTCATATTCTTTTGGGAACAGCAAGGGGTCTGGATGTGCCCTCATCATGCATACATATGGATCCAAATTGACAATTTAACCATGAGTGATCAGACCTTAGTGAAATAAATCACTTAACCAGAGGCATAGGAATAAAATATTACATTAAAATTTCATAATTAGCAAAGTAACTGCCAAGTGGACAAAAATACTCTTGCTTGTAGATTGCCTCAGTCCCATCCAAGGGGCACAGTAGGAGTACCAAAATACTTGGGGTGCCAGGTCAGGGGCTCTGAACAATGCTGACAACATACTGAGAAGTTCCCACAACTTGCCTTTGCCATTTCTAGGTTTCTGCCATAGTACTCTTTCTATATTTCCAAAATCATCGAAGAAAAGTTCATTTAGTTGTGTCACAACCTATCATATATTTGCTATATTTATTCCGTTTTCCAGAAGTTGGAAAGATAATTTAGTTTGGGAGTTTTTAAAATTTTTGTTTCTGGGGCCTCTCTTGGAATCTTTGATGAAGCTGTCATTCCAAGAGGGCACACATTGGTGTCACGTTGCATTGCACTGCTGCCTGCTTGCTGAGGTTCCTGGATGCCTGATGCTCATCTATGGACCCTCAGCCAGTCTCAGCTCTTCCAACACACTGTGGCAAAATATAATTTATCACTGGTAAAGAGACCATTACAATAAATCACTTTCATATTAAAACTTTAATAATTTACTTCATCAGTTTAAGCTGAGATTCACCCTTTTCTTAGAATGAAGGCCAATAAGAAATACTTAAATGGTAATGCTTCATTTTTAATATTGGCAATTTATAATTGATAACATAGTTGTTAATGTTGTTAGCTTATGAGTAAAAAACAATGCAACTGATTATAATATTTCTGTTTTTTCAAAGTATTGCTCCAGTTTGCTTGCTCTAACACTAGAAACACTCAGAGAGTAGAGAGTTAGAATTTAGCTTTGGTTAATGCCTTGCACATAATACAATGAGCCACCATTTCATGAGAGTTTACTTGTGATTTGACAGTTTCCTTGCCCTATTTCATGTTATCCTTACAACAGCTCTGTGAGCTGGGAACCATAAATGTAAGCTGCACTGAGCAAGGATTTTTGCTGGTTTTGTTGGCATGTACTCCTCATGCCAAGCTGACTGCCTCGCTCATGTGGGGTGTCTGATACATTTTTGCTGAGTAAACAAACCATCCCAATGAAAGCTAGGCTTAGAAAGTTTAAACCATTAAAAGCCCATCAAAGAGTAAGTGCTAAAACTAAGTTCAAATCCAGATGTGAGTCCTTAACTACCAGGCAATGCGTCCTCCTGATAACTGGAAAAGCAGAACAATGACCTCACCTTTTGCCTTTGTAGTGCTTTCATTCCCTGGGCCTTTTCACATTTGGGTGTCTTTCGGTCATCAGGGCAATGAGGTCAGCTGTGGTTACCTGAGGTAACTAAGCTGGAGGTGGGGAGGTAAGCAGGAGTCAACAGCTGGGGTGGCTCACACACGAGGAAGCAAGTGGGGGAAGGTGACTGCAGCTTCATGAGAAGATAAGGATCTGACGTAACAATACAGACAATAGCAGATAATAAACAATAAAACTCTCACTTGCTTTCTCTGGCCCTGAAATCGTAGCATTCCCCAGTCTTTTGACTCCCCCGTATGACTACACCCACTGCCCTGGCTTCCAATCCCTCCTACATGCTAACAACTCCTAGATCCATGTCCCCAGATCTCTCCCTGGAAGCATAGACTTATATTTCTAACTGTGTAGGAGGAGACTAGAAATATTTATTTGAATGATCTGTAGCCATGGCAGCTCATCCTGTCCCCTGTCAAATTTATTATATCAGGTCTTTTTACAGCCTGTCCCCAAGCTTATCCCCATCCTACACTCACTAATTTGACTTGTGCCAGCCATATCCATCCAAGCTTCCAAGATAAAGCCTCACAGTCATCCCTTATCAATCCTCCACTCATCCAAACAGTTGCCAAGTTCTGATTATGTCACCTTCTTTTTTTTTTTTAATTTTATTTATTTATTCGACAGAGATAGAGACAGCCAGCGAGAGAGGGAACACAGCAGGGGAGTGGGAGAGGAAGAAGCAGGCTCATAGTGGAGGAGCCTGATGTGGGGCTTGATCCCATAACACTAGGATCACGCCCTGAGCCGAAGGCAGACGCTTAACCACTGTGCCACCCAGGCGCCCCTGATTATGTCACCTTCTAAAATTGCCCCTAGCTTTGTATCTCCAGGGCCACTGAATAATTTGGGCTGACTTTGTCTCCTACAGATCCACTGCACACTCCTAAAGGTACATCTGTCACTAAACCCTCCTGTCCTTGCCCAGCCTCCATGTACCATCTGCCTGAAACCATCTGACCATGTTACAACAGTCAGAATGACCTCTCTGGGCTCCATGTTTCCTGAAAGACAGAGCCCAAGTTCCTAGTCTTACCTTCAGGAGTCTTCACGAAGGCCCTAGTACATCCCACCAGCCTTAAAGCCTACACCCAGGTACCACGGACCTTGACCTGGGATTGTTCTGGGCTGCGGGTGACAAATGCTGTGGTGTCTTTTCATGCCTTTGCCATTCTTTCTGCAAGATTCCCCTCAAACGTCACCTCCTCAGTGAAGCTTTTTTCTACACTTCTATGTAGACATAGTGTTCTTTCCATTGTTTCCCAAAAGTCCTTCTAACACATTTAAAAATTATTAATGTTATTAGAAATATCTATGAATCAGATTTTTTTTTTTACCTCTTTTTCTTTCTTTTGATCATGTTTCTTGACGTGCTTAAACATTTTGTTTTGAATGTTGGACATTTTATAAGTTTATTAGTTGCAAAGGCTCTGATGATGTTATTTTACTCCAGAGGGGAATCCTTTCTTTTATCTGGAAGGCAGATAGATTAGGGATATATGATCTTATTCCAAGCAGGAACTAATTTGACTGGAACTGGGTTATAGCTTTGTGAAGCTACATCTACCTCTAGTTCATCCGTGTCCTGTCCAGAGTTTCCATTTGTGTTCCTGAGGTGTCTACTAGGACCTCTTCTCTTTGATGGGATCCCCCTAAGTCCACTGAGATAGGAAAAAACTTCATTCCACTCATCAGCCTATTTTTAAAATCCTTTTGCTCTTTGCAATTCCAAATTTTAGCACATGTCTCAAGGAGCATGAACAAAGTGTAGAGTCACTTCCTAGTACTTCTTTTATCACTTGGGCTTGGATTCCCAAGTTTCGCTTGGCTTGGCAATCTTAAATTTTCAAATCTCAAATTTGCATCTCTCCTGCATCATGAATTTACCAGAATTTCCACTGGTTTCTTTTCCTCCTAGCAGTGGTCGTATGCCCAGCCCTCTGTTGCATGCTTAGCCTCCCAACTCCTACTAAGAATTGGAAATGCCCCCAGAGAAGACAAGAGCAGCTGCAGAACTTCGGCTCACCTTTCTGAGATCACCCTCTTAGAGGTGCTTGGCCACTTAACCCCTTGGTCATTTCAGTTAATCATCAATACTTTCAAATGATTTTTTTTTGCTTTTTTCTTTTTTGGTATTTTATCCAGTTTTTCTTAGTTATTCTTAATGAAGTGTTGGTCTCCTGCAACTGCCTCACCATGGCCAGAAAGCAATTGTTTTAAAGCTATAATATTTCAAATCAGAATGCACTATATTTTGTAAGTTACTTTTGAAAGAATCTACTACCTGGTTTTATAGACTGACGTTCTCTCTTCATAAACCTGTAATGGGGGACTGCTAAGAAACGAGACGAATGGTCACAACTGTGTAGTTCTTTATGTTGTATTATATTTTATATAATCTGGAAATCTTTTGTGATTTCACACTATGTTAAATGTCCCAGAGGCACAGAAAGAAGCCAAGCAAATAAGCCCTACTGAAACTCAGTTTGTATACTCGAATCTGTTGTATCACAGGGCCCTAAGTATAGTCATGCCTAGCAAAATTTTATAGCAGGCACACATAGTTTTATATTAGCATTGGAAATAAAATTGAAATGGTATAAAATTGTGGTATGGGTATAATTATTGGAAATTCAATGTTAAAATGTATCAATCAAATGAGAAAAGAGTCTATTAGTTTTAAAGCAGCGTTCATTATACTACCTTAAAGGAAACAATATCTGGTTTTCTGGGATAAAATTCAGAAGACCTGGATTTCTGACCTCATTATTTGGCTCTAAGTGAGTAGAATTTTCCCTAGGTACATTTTCTTCTTTGTAAAATGGGCCAGAATTTTATATATATATATATATATATATATATATATATATATATGCTGTGAAAAGTTAAATGTGTCCGAAATTATGTGTTATCATTAGTTTTTAAAAGTTTTGAGGCATTAACAATACCTGAATAGAGGAATTCAGACAAACTCACCCCTGGGCATCTGACTCAGGAAATGGCTTTTCAGAAAAAGTAAGCTGGAACACAAAGCAGAATGAGGTTCCCAGAGTTCAGTCTTAGAGTAATGTAGGTGGCCACATACCTATTCTGATTTTGGAGCAGCCAGGATCATTTCTGCTCCCAACCATGGCCCTCTTCCCTCTCTTCTCATTCCCACCTTACCCAAATACAAGCATTCAGCCACACATGCACACACATGAACACACACACACACTCACACTCATCACCTGCCCTACTCTAAGACTGGGGCCAACCTCAGGTGTGTGGAGGTCAGAAAGGGGCAAAAACACTTGGATAGGATTGCTTTAGCCCTATCTGCAAGGTCATGAAGAAATAAATACCAGCCACTCTACTGGATGCTTCCTCTGGGCCAGGTTCTCTGTTGAGCACTTTTTACAGACATCACTTCACTTAATCTTCATAGTAACTCAATATCTTTCTTCTATACCATAGGTGATGGGATAAATAGTGTCCCCCTAAAATTTATATGTTGAAGCTCTCACCCCCAGGATCTTAGAACATGACTGTATTTGGAGACAGGTCTTTAAAGTAATCATTAAATTAAAATGAGGTCATGAAGCTGGGTCCTAATCCAATATGACTATGTTCTTATAAGAAGAGGAGATCAGGACCCAGACACACACAGAAGGAAATCCATGCAAAGACACTGGGAACCAGTGGTCTTCTACAAGCCAAACAAAGGAGTCAGAAGAAACCAACCCCACTGATACCTTGATCTTGGACTTTTAGCCTCCAGAACTGTGAGGAAATAAATTTCTGTTATTTAAGGCCCCCAGTCTGTGGTACTTTGTTAGGGCAGTCCTTGCAGACTAATACACCATAGTGCCTAGCAGAATATGTGGCTCAATTCTGAGCAGGAGAAAGAGACACTTGCCATTGTCTTTTTAACTCTTTTCTGGTATGACACACAAATACTGGAAAAAAATTTTCTTCATTCTATTGTCAATTTTGAATAGATACTTCTTTTTTTTTAAATGATTTTTTATTATATTATGTTAGTCACCATATGAATCATCGAGCCTTACATCGGAAACCGGGGATGTACTGTATGGTGACTAACATTGAATAGATACTTCTATTTAACTTTTATAGCCAGAAGAAACTATTTTTTTAATCCCACTATCTTAGTGCATGCTTTGTAAACAAATTTAGGTTTTATTGGTAATCTTCCCCCCCCCCCTTTAATTTGGTCCTCTAACTTCAAAAATCAATGGAGAAAGTTCACAGGGGAATCTTCTCAGTCCTGCTCTAATCATCACTATGAAAACTGGGCTAGAATTTAAGACTTGTTTTGTTTTGCTCTATTCAGTTTTCCCTAGTAAAAATTCAACAGCAGTCATAGTGATGGATAATGATAGTATTGTGTCATTCATTGTGTCGAGAAATTGAAATGTATGACTTTATTTTAAAATAAACCACGTTTTTAGAACAGTTTTAGATTTACAGAGAAATCATGAAAATAGCACAGAAAGTTTTCATATACCACACACCTACTTCCTCATTATTAAATTTTACATTACGATAAGCATTTGTTACAATGAATACACTGATAATCATACATTATTATTAATCAGAATCCATGTGTTTTTTTTTTAAATATTTCTAGTTTTTCTCCAAGGTCCTTTTTCTGTTCTAGGATCACATCCAGGATTCAGTTATTCATCATGTCTCCTTGGGCTCCTCCAGGCTGTGATAGTTGCTCAGACTCTCCTTGTTTTGGATGACTTGACAGGAGTGTTGGTCAGGTATTTGGTAGAATATCCTTCCATTGGAATTTCATGTTTTTCTCTTTGATTAGACTCGGGTTAGGAGTCTTTGGGAGGAAGAGCACAGGACTAGAGTGTCATTTTCATCATATCATGTCAAGGGTACATACTATCAATGTGACTTATCACGGTTGATGTTGGCCTTGATCACCTGGCTGAGGTGTGTCTGCCAGGTTTCTCCACTGCAGAGTTACTGCTATCCTCCCACCTTCCATACTGTCCTTTTTGGCAGAAAGTCACTATATTCAGTCTATACTTAAGAGGTATTATCTTTTTGTTTTTGGTTTTGTGCGTGTCCTTACTTTCTGCCACCACAAGATGCTCCAGGCTCTTCTTGAGTATTTTCTGCTCCAGTCCTAGAATCTACCATTGCTCTGAATGAGCCCTGGCTCCTCTTATTGGAAACTAGTACTAGAAACCAAACTTTGGGTTCTATTTGTGCTGCTACTACTGGGAGCTCATTGCTCCTAAGCCCTCTCAGTTGTCAGAGGAAAGAAATAGACTTGTGTATAATAATTCCTGTGTGTACGCATACATATAGCTCTTTCCATAGGTAACCATCTGTATGTATATTAAGCTAAACATGAGTTCATAAAGTTGTCTCCAGCTCCAATCACTACCACATGGATCATTCTAACTTCCTCTCCTTGCTATCCATAAATAACATCAGCCATCCATTTATGTAATTGTTCAATTCCAGAATACATGCATAGCAGTGTCAGAATTGTTGACCTGTGTCTGTGGGGAAAACTTTTTATCTGGAGGACAGTGCTTATGTACAGTTCCTTTGGGCTTTGGTCTTATACATTCTGCCCCTCTCCAAAGCTACTCAGGTCAACACCTCTCCCCCATCCCCTTCAGTGAGGTTGTCACACTTTAGTAACTCAGACCGTTTTATCACAATCTGCATTCCTTCCTGGCACCCTATAATTTCATTTCCATCTTCACAGTAAATCTCTGAAGTAGGAATTTTAATTATCCTCATTTTGCAGATGAGGAAATTGGAGCACAGAAACCTGCTCAGGGTTTCACAGCTAGTAATTAGCCTGGAGGTTAAATTTCGGGTCAGATTTGTATTTCTAATTTGAAGATTAATATTCTCCTAAAAAAGGTAAGCACAGCACTTCAGTTAAAAAGCAAACCCAAATACATGTGAGTTAATGAAGGGAGGGCTGGAGGTGAAGATAGAGTGTTGTGGGTGAGGGTCATTTTTGTCATGTCTGAGGGCTCAGCCCCTTGTACACAACTGAATGCTGGAAGAATTTATCTCAGGAAGGCACACGGCTTCCCAATATTGCTATATCAAGTGACGATCTGAGATGGGGCCTTTCTTTGATGTATGAGGGTTCTCCAGAGAAGCAGAACTAATAGGACATACATACATATTCATACCCATGAGATTTGTTTATTACGTCTAACGAATTGGCACACACACCTGTGGTGTCTGGGAAGTCCAAGATCTGTGTGTACTGGCAGGCTGCAGACCCAGGAGAGCTGAGGGTGCAGATGAAGCCCAAAGGCAGTCTGGTCGAGAATTCCATCTCGCTCAGGGAAGCAGGTTTTTTGTTCTATTCAGGTCTTCAACTGACTGAATGAGACCCACTCACATTATGGGAGGCAATCTGCCTTACCCAAAGTTCATCAATTTAAATGTTAATCTAATCCATAAACACTCTCCAAGTTGACACATAAAATTAACTATCATACTTGAGATGGCTGCACAAAGCCTGTACTCTCTCTTAAAATTGGGGAAAAATTAGGAAAAAGAATGCTTTTTATGAACAATGAGCACATAGGTCCCTATTGAGTAGCATTAGTGCACCTTTAATCACAGATACTTTGGAGGACGTCACGAAGGTTTGGGCCAGTGTCTGCTAGAATTAGATGCATATGTGAAGGAAGAAAGCACTTGCAAAAGAAAAAGAAAAAAAAAAGAGCAACTTTCTTGTCATGCCTAAGCAGCTGTGGCTTCTATTCTTAGCAGACAAGGGGATAATTTACTAAACAAAATATATTGAGGCATCAAAGCATCCACGCCTGACAAGGTGAAGCATTATTGCGATGACAACTTTATTGCTTTTTATCCTTCACCCTGAGATGCGTTTCCCAGGGATGAGGGGTGATGCCTTCCGTTCTCCAGCTGCCATGTGCTCGCTCTATCATGCCAGCGATAACTGAGAGCTACTGTAAGACCATGGATGACAAAATCTGATTATGACTTACTCATTTTGGGGATTGGTGGAACTATCATTCAGATTTCCCCAAGATCGGGGGTGAGGCTGACAACCTGATTTGCTCAGAGGCACTATGGGTCCAGTGGATTAAGATCATGGTTTCTGAATGATGTTATCGGAAATAGCTATGACCAAATACCTTTCTTTCCTGGCTCCTGGATGGAGCCAGAAACAGGCTGAGCATAAAGCGTGAGTGTTGAGATTCAGAATCTCCAGGGCCTTTTTTCTACTGCTGGGAGAGCAGCAAGGCTTGGAATTGACAGTGGACTTTATTCTTGCTTTTATTTTTATTTTATATTAATAAAAATTCCAAACATGCACAAAAGCAGAGGATAATGTAAGGAACTGCCCATCACCCACTTCAACAATTTGTTTTGCTAACCGCGTTTCATTTATAACCCTCTTACAGACCGCACCTTCCCTACCTTCCCCCGAGGCATTTTAAAGCAGATCTCAGACATAATATCACTTTATTTATAAATACTGCAGTCTGCTTCTTTAACAGATATTTTAAGACATAACCAACATTTTCACACTCAACAAAACTTAAAATAATTCCGTATTATTGTTATATATCTAGTCTCTGTACAAACCTCCAATTTTCTCAAAAATGTCTTTTTTAGAGTTGGCCTGCTTAGAATTAGGGCCCCAAAAGTTTCTACACGGCATTGGTTGGCACGTTTCTTGTACCTTTTTTTTTTTTGTATTAGTTCCTTTCCCATCTCTCTATTCCCCTGGCCACATAGTCACTGATGGGAAGCAGATGATTTAAACAAAGTAGAATTGGCTGCACTCTGCATTGATGAGGGCGTCTTCCACATGTTGGAACTTGTGCTTAGTAATTAGGTATAGGGGCTTGATTAGAATAAAGCACTTCCTTGTTTTTGGTGAGAATACAGCTCGGGTGCCATGTGTGTTTCCTAATTGCATCACAGTGGGGGGGGGGGTACATGACACCCCGTTGTCCTACCTTCACAGATGTGGGTCTGAGCGGTGGGTTCAAGTCTGCCTAATCACACAGCCTAATGTTGCCCTTCAACTTCTCACTGAGTGGTGGTCACAGCCACCTGTGACCATTGCCTCACTCCATTGCCTCGTTAGGCACGGCCAAGTGGTGCTTTTCTAATGCGTCACTCCTTCTTTATTTAATAATTAGAATTTTTCTTTGAAGAATTTTCCACTTTCAACTATAAGCATACTTAAAACATGCTTGTATGAAACAATGTAGAATTTTTGGTTCTTGATTCCTTTCCTTCATGGATCAGTTTTCAAAAAGAAGAGCTAATGCCTTACAAATTCCAACAATGGCCAAATACAAATGATTCTGTTTCTAGATCATTATGAAGCATGAGTTTTTATGGATTTGATGTTTTAACCAATTGCAAACTTTTTCCCCCCGCAGTGCTCAAAACAGCTCACTTGATTGTTGGGAACTCCTTCAAGCTGAGTCCCTGTCATAATCCCCATGGCTGTCACTAGCTCTCTTGCTTTCTGGCCACCCAAAATGTGCTGGGCTTATCTTGAATACTCCTTCCTTAGACTTGGACATTGGTTCCTTTTAGTGGGAAATGGTACTCACAGGCCACATTTGTGTGCGAGGTTTCCTAAATGCTACTAAATTGTCATTATATCTACTTGGCCTTTAGAGTGGACAGAACTAGAAAATATGTCCATGTTTTATAAGAACAAGAAAAATAAATCGAGCCCATAGAAATATTTCTAATTCAAATTTAAGATAGAATTTTTATATTATTTGTATTTATACCTCTTTTACACTAAAAATCTTTGTTCTTAATTGTATTAACATAATTGCTTACTTGTTCACTCATGTTTAATTATTTGAACAATTAAATTTGCTCACATATGTATGAATTTCAAAATAACATCAGTACTATAACTATAATTACTAAATGTGTTTGAAATTTCTCCATGTATGTTTTGTCCTTAGAATATATTATTGTAAAATGACTGTATTTTAGAGTCATGAAAAGATTTATTTTCTTTATGGTTAGGTTACTAATCTGGTATATAGTAAAAGTCATTTGCTCCATTAATTTTCAAATTTGTACTTTATTTAGGTTTTGGACTATAGTAGGGGTGGCAGAAGGCACATACAAACCCCTCCCCTCCCTGAAAATGACAGTCCTTGTGGCACCAGGTGCTTCTGTCTCTGGGGGGAGTGTCCTGGGCATGAACACTTTCTCGGGGTTCCGGCTAGGAATAGCACTATGCTTCCCATCCTAACCCCCTCAAGGATCCCCTGGTGAGATCTGGGAGAGGCCCCATAGTGCATGCAGTTCACTACTTTCCTATACTGTTTGCACATAGCCCATTTGTAAACCTACTACAAGTTGTACTTGAAACTGAATAGTAAAGCTGATTCTCAGTTTACTGCCAAATCCAGATCAGCCAGAAATCTCAAACTTTTTGCATAGCACTGTAAATTTAGCATGCTGTCTGCCTTGGAGTCCACCAACATGCCATTATTCTCCTGAATGTTCTCTATTTTCCCAGCATCCGAACAACTTAAATGGAGGTTGATTTCACAGTTTCTACTCCAGTCTGGACATGCCCTGTAGACCAATTCATAACCCAAGGCTCTCAGTATTCTCCTGATTTTACCCTTCCTACCCCTTTGCTAAGACCAAGTTCATAACATGGTCATCATTGCCCTTGGGTCTCCTCCTCACCCTGGTCTGGGTGGAGATTTCCTGGCCTGGAGCTGGAGGGAGTAGGAAAGAATGGGTGGTCACCTTCCTCCTTCCTGTTTCCCCCCTCAACTTTCTGTATAAAATCCTGAGCTTGTTTTGTTTTGTTGCCCCAATATGAAGTTATAAACTCAACCAGGTTCCAGGGCTGCAGGTGTTTTTCTCCGTCACCCAGTGGCATTCCTCTTCATCCATACCTGAGAGTTCCTTCCAGATTCTTCTTTGGCTACTGTAAGAGGCCCAAGGATATTTCTGCCTCAGTGCTGCTGTTGAGTAGACACTCTCTGGGAACCTGAATCGGTTTTGCAGATACCTTATCTGCCTGGACAGAGAGGGAGGATGTCAAGTGGCTGGATACCACACAGAGGTTGTAATAAAAGCCATTTTACTTCCAAAAATTTAGAATCTCTCAGGTATATTTGCCAAATATAGACTTTGGGTGATAAATAGTTCTTTAAATGTTCAAACTTTGCAAGATTCCTATCGCTGGAGAATAACTTTGCTAGCCAAGTAGTCACCAGTTTACACTAAGGATTGCTTCTCTTGGCCATAAGTAGGAGACATTTATTATTTGTTATCTTTAGACCCTCTCCCTCCTATCTCAACTCTAGAAATATATTTCACCAAAGAGATGTCCAGGTAAATGGATGATGTTTCTCCACATTAAATTTATGGGCTCAATTACAATCAATCTTACACTATCAGCTTTCAGTGCCTGTATATAATTAATATAAACAAAGTAGTGAACCATCATTTCTTATGCCACCTTGTTTCATACTGAAAAAAAATTGAAATCAATTCCTGCTTTATAAATAATTGGCTCCAGCATATAATCTTAGATTGTCCAGGTAGGAATAATGGGAAAGAGAATCATTCCTTTGGGCATAATTCATTCCAGTTTTGTGGGTTTATAAGCGACATTCACCTTGGTTAAGTTAACAGTTCAGATCATTGTTTTCTTTCTACCCCACCATTCCTGGCATGTTAATCGGGTCGGGGAATCAAACCTGCAGAAGTCAGCTTCTAGAGCTGCCTTCCACCTGCAGTATGGAAAGTATAGCGCCCAGGTGAGCTGTGTCATTTCAGGATGTCCAGGACAAAGTGACTGACTCTCTGACCATATAGTTACATGTCGCTCATGAGCCATTGTGGATGAGCATTTATATCTTGCCACATATCTGTCATGATAGATCATTAAGGCAAAGCCTTGTTAATGATTTGCCTTTTAAACCAAAAAAAAAAAGTTATGCATTAAACCAATTGAACACATTTCTCTTATTATAACAAGGCCATTCAATTAAAACAAAATGGCTCCCACAGAGTGACTTCCTGGCACTTAGATATTTAGGATTCTAGATCCATATGCTCAGCTGTTTACCATTTATGGTCTACGGCATTTTAGGGTCTGTAAAAGATATTGCACCCCAATTTCTCCACTGAAAACTTTATTAAGTATTCTTTTGTTTGGCCAGATAGACATCTGTGTTTCCAGATTAATGTATGAGGAATTTGTAAATCCTAGAGACACATTTAGCTGCTTTGCAGACATTTCAATATGTGCCCAAAGGATTATCACGGATCCATAGAGGGTATTATTATGTATATTCATTTGCTTGCCCTGCGAAAGACTGAGCCTTACAGCAAATCTTTATAAAAAACAGCAGAGTTTGCGTATTTTGGCAATGGTGTGGATTGTTTGATAATAGGTGTCACCTTGGTACTTCACTCTGAGAGTTCTCAAAATGTATTTCCTCCTGCATTTAAATGGCTGCTATATGCAACGTGACTATATTTATGCTGCTTTAAAGAACAGCAGCATATTTAATGGAATAAAATTAAACAATTTAGAGTTAACTCAAATATATAAAAGTGAAAATCAAACAGAAAACCAGCATCAAACTGTAACATATACAATAACGTGTGCACTTCCTTGATCCGTAAAGCGTCTATATGAGTTCAGAAAATAGTGCACGTCCTAGTTCGAAAAGGTTGCGTGAAGAGCATGAACAAGTGGTTTAAACGCAGATAAGCAATAAACACACAAAACATGTCAGCCTTGTTGGAAACCAGGAAAAGGCTGATTCCACAATGAGGATCAGTTGTTTTCTTCTGAGATCCCACCATGGGGAGTGTGTGGGGACACACGCCAGCTTCCACACTGCTGGTATGAGCACAGAACTCCCCCAAAGCGTGATTTCTCAGCCTGGTTAGGGCTCTACAGGACTGAACGTTTCCTCCATCCATCAATTAAACAAGATCCAAGAGCATATATGTGTAAAGTGTTCCTCTATCACAATGTTTCCGAGAGGAGGAGAAAATAAAAGGAGCCTAAATCTGTCGTGATGGGACATTGGTTAGAAAAATGACGGTACAGTCATGTAACAGCACCGTGGTCAGGTAACGTCACAGGAAACACCTTTGTGTAGACATCTCCAAGCATTTTCACTGCAAATATTTTCATCATATAACTAACTGGCCATAAGGCAATTTTTCCATAAAAGGAAAACAAAAGTAACTGTCCAATAGTTTGGTTGGACAGTTTGGTTTCATTTCTCCATTGATGCAGTATTCCCATTTTTTATATGATATAAATCTTAGCCCTTGGTCTATGGTCTATACAGTGGTATGTTTGATTTTTTTGAACCCAAATTTCCTGTAAAACTTTGGAATATTAGCAACAGACATGTGACCATATGTCAAGAAGGAACAGCAATGTAGAAGGCTTTCACAGCACAGACCAAAGCCCAGTTACAAGTACATATCCTCGTATCTGGAAACTGAGATCTCCCTTAACGAAGAAAGATATTTTACTGAAACAGAACTCTTACTGTGTCGAGCACTGAGTAATGCACGGAATTGTTGAGTCACTATACTGTACACCTGAAATGAATATAACACTGTAGGTTAAATACATAGGAAATAAAATTAAAAAAAAACTTAATAAAAACATAAAAAGTGGGTTGCTGAATGAGAAGAATCAACAAGCAGAAAAAAGAGAGAGAGAGGAAGAAGGAAAGAGAAAAAAGAAAAGAAAGAAAGAAAGAAAGAAAGAAAGAAAGAAAGAAAGAAAGAGAGAAAAAGAAGGAAGGACGGAAGGAAGGAAGGAAGGAAGGAAGGAAGGAAGAAAGAAAGAAAGAAAGAAAGAAAGAAAGAAAGAAAGAAAGGAAGAAAGAAAATAATGAAAGCAAGTGCGGCTTGGGTACAATCCACAAAATAAAATGAGTAATCTGAGCAGCATTGCCATGAACTTACACACATTATAAATGTATTCAAATATCTTGTATTTTGCAATAAAGTCTTCTTAATTTTATTATTCATTTTTCATGTTTCATTATGTCCTTGTTAATGAATGGCCCTTTTTTATTTTTCATGATTTTACCTTTTACAGCAAAATTGCCTTATAGCCACTTAGTCATGCGGCAAGAGTATTTGCAGCAAAAATGCTGGTGGCAACAATGCTTGGGGCAGAGATGGTTATGGTGAGAGTACCTAGATCTAATAAGGTGATAGGCAGCTACTAAAATGAACTTACAGAAACTTATTTATTGACATGAAAAGAGGTTGATTGCATATTTTACTGAAAAAAATAAGTTATAAAATAGCTCTGCAGCACAAAACTATTTTTAAATAAATTGTAACATCAAAAAATATTAAAAAGTCTGAAAGCGTATATACCATGTCAGTGGCAGATTGAAGGATAGATTTCCTTTGCTCCATTTGTCTTACTGTTTTTTTTCTCTCTCTCCTTCTTTCTTTAGTAAGCACATAGAATTTTTGCAATATAAAAATAAAAGTTACATATTTTAAAAATAGAATGCATGCATCCATATAAGCATTATCTCTTATTGTCATCTTAGGAAACTATAAAAATCTAAGGATTTGGTATAAAACTACTTTGTGCCTCTTCACTAGATTCCTGTTCTGTACTGAAAAAGGATCAGTTTCCACCAATCTTGCTAAGATGGCATCTTAGTATTTCTTATTTCCTGTGTTTTCTTGCAAGAAGACCTCACCCCTAGGGTAACCTGTGTACATATCTGTCCTTAAGGCTGCAAAGATCTTAAAACACCTGTGTAACCTGACTAAGAATGGTAAGTTGCAATGATGAAACCATCAATAAGAGTCCTTTGATAAGAGCTGCATGTATTTTCAACATCATTTTTTATTGTTTTTCTGATAAATGTAAGTGTACAACTGTTATGATTTTTTAAAATAAACATGTTAAAAAAGAACCCTGAAGTATGGGATGATGAACCAAGGTTCAACAAAAAATTACAAAGGAATTGAAATGAAGAGGTTTATTATTCACATGTCCTAATGGAAGTATATAGCATGCTTTGAAAGGCCACACTGGGAGGCTAAGGCAGGGTGCAGGCAGAGAGAAAGGCAGATCCTGGGGTGTATGCTTTTACTAGGGTCCTGGGCTAAGGCCAAATTGATGGAAACCCCCAAAGAATGAGGTTTTGGTAAGCTCCACAGGGTCTCATCTAAGGGGCATACAAAGGGAAGGTCCTGGAAGGCAGGGGAAACTTGGTCACAAGGACCACTGGGGAAGTCATATCTGAAACTTATATTTACATGTGACCCTGTGGCTGCTGTCTAGGGCATGAGCTTGCACAGGGGCTGGTGTCAGTGTCACATCCCTGCAGGCCACTTGGCCACACATAATGGATGTTGACAGAGCAACACCATGGAGGAGCTGAGCTAAACTCTTGACCACAATCATTTAAGATACGTTTTGAGGTATGCTGCTCATTATTTAAGTTTTAAAAATGAATACATAGAGATTGTGGGGAAAATGGTGATGTTGGGGAACCCAGCTTCCCTGTCCCCTCACAAAGATCAAGGAAGGATTAAACAGCAGCTACTGACCAAAACAGTTCTGGGAGACCTCTAGGGTCCACTTCAGGACTTTTAGCAACACCATAGAACAAATTACTGAGAATCATTGCACAAGAACAAAAAGCAGACAACTTCATGTTTTGCCTGCTTCATCTCATTCCCGAACCTGGCATTGTTCAACACCAGAGAGAAACTTCCCAGCTAGAAAGAGTGCCTCTCACCAGGAAAAGAAGACCAGGGTGAGCCATCAGCTTGTCCAGTCCCTCAGGGCACTGTGTGAAGTTCCCCCTTTTAGTTTTACCCCACTCAGACTGGCAAAGCTGGGATATATTGAGTTGATTAGGAACAAGGAAGAAAAGCAGAACCAATTATTAGCAGACATGCAGTGGGAGTACTTGCGGTTCACTGAGACCTGCTCTGCAGACAGACTCAGCAGATTTGTCACTGACGAAGCCAATGGTCAGCACAGCCACCACAGATGCCCTGCAGATCTCACTAGCTTTTGCCCCAGAGTTATTCACATTTGTTGACACCAGCCACCTGAGTCCTTCCCCACTCCCTGTTCCCTCCACCCCCGCTGGAGCCTAGGACCTTCACCAGGAGCTGTCCCACTTCTCTGTGGTTGTGCAAGTGTAAGACGCCAGCCTCCTGAGTCCTAGTCCCCCTCACCAGAGCATGAGAGTAATGCTTATAGTCAGTTTGGGCTTCTCCAGCTACATGAGTATAAGCCTGGCCCCAACAGCAGACTCCCACCAATGTGCCTATGCTTTGGACTAGACCCTCCAGCTGTGCACCAGTACTCTGGCAGCTTAACACCCCTCATTGATCTCTAATGTGGTGGACAAGCATGAGAGGACAGTGTGCAGTTGCAGGAGAGCATGCGCCTAGCTAGGGCCCCTGCTGCTGCTAGTGAGCCCAGATTAGGCCCCGCCTTCTATCACGGGCCACCACTGTGCCTATCTGTAGCTAGTCCTTCTAGATGTGCACCTGCATGCCTCAACCCAACTACCATCACTGGCTTCCACTGCAGTGTGCATGCCTGGATGTGAAGTATGCAAGCTCCAGAGAGTGTACCAACAGCCAGGGCCCTAACAGCAACTTATAGGCTTGGATCACACACTGTCTTCTGTCACTGACTGGCACCACTGTGCCAACCTGTATTTAGTTCTTCCAGCTGTTCACCTGCATACTCCAAACTTGACCCTCATCACTGGCCTCCATTGTAGTGTGCATGCCTTGAGGGAGAGCATGCAGTCATAGGAGAACACATCAATATCTGACTGGCTCTGGCCAACACCACTGCAGACCCTGGTCTCTAGCAGCTGACCTGTATGTCTTCATTAGGACACCAACAGCCTTTGCAGCCACCACAGACTTTCTACAGTGCTCACCAAGAGTTAAACAATTGTTGATACTGTGGATCCCAAAGGCCTGAGTGGAAGAGACATCATGCCCCCCAGACCTGATGACACCACATGCCCCCACACTTGGGACACTGTACCACTAGACCTAGGGTTACAGCATGATCCAGAATGCCCTCACCAACAAGAGAAAGTCTTCTTTTATTTAAATCAGTCCACAAAATCTGGAAGAAGTGACTACTTCTTCAAATATACAGAAACATATGCAAGGCAATAGGTATCACAGAAAATCAGAGAAACATGTCTCTACCAAAGGAATTCAGTAAACTTCTAGTAACTTTCCCCCAAAGAAAGGGAGTTCCAGTATTCCCTCACAAAGAACTTAAATAAGAGTTCTACAGATGCTCAGGGATCTACCAGAAAACACATATGACTTAGTAACATCACAGTACAAGGCAAAAAAAACCAAGTTCAACAAAGATACAGACAAATATTGGAGTTGAAGAATATAATGGCTGAAATAATTCAATAGAGCTTCAACAGCAGAACAAGCAGAAGAATCAGTGAGCTAGAAGGTTAATTGAAATTATCCAATCAGAGGAGCAAAAGGCATAAAGAAATCTATGGAAATTGTGGACCCAGTTAAAGTAATAATGCATGCATCAGTGGAGCCTCAGAAAGAGAAGAGAGGAGGAAAGTGGGTAGAAAAATTATTTAAAGAAATAATTATTTAAAACTTCCCAAAGGTGGGAAGAAATTGAGACATCAAAGTTCATGAAGCTAATAGGTCACCTCAAAACTTCAATCCAAAATTATATTCTCCAAGACATGTTAGGATAAACCTGTCTAAAACCAAAGACAAAGAAAGAAAGCAGCAAGAGAATAAAAAAATCTCATAAAAGAGAACATCCAGAAGATTACTGACAGATTTCTCAGCAGAAACCTTGTAGACAAGGAGAGAATGGAATGATATATTCAAAGTGATAAAAAGAAAGAAAGAAAAAAAAAGAAAGAAAGAAAGAAAGAAAGAAAGAAAGAAAGAAAGAAAGAGCCAACCAAGAATACCCAGCAAAGCTGGCCTTCAGAATGTGATATAAATGTGATGTGAATGTGATGTAAAGACTTTTCCTAATAAAATATGAGGTAATTCATCACAAACCTAAAATATCTTACAAGAAATAATGAAAAGAGTTCTTCAAGCTGAAACAAAAGGATGGTAATTAGTCAGATGAAAACATATGAACATATACAATATGCATAAGCATATAATCATAATCAGAATACCCCAATACTTGGGGGCGCCTGGGTGGCACAGCGGTTAAACGTCTGCCTTCGGCTCAGGGCGTGATCCTGGCTATCTGGGATCGAGCCCCACATCAGGCTCTTCTGCTATGAGCCTGCTTCTTCCTCTCCCACTCCCCCTGCTTGTGCTCCTTCTCTCGCTGGCTGTCTCTATCTCTGTCAAATAAATAAAATCTTAAAAAAAAAAAAAAGAATACCCCAATACTGTAATTTTACCATGTGTTAACTTCTTAACTCTATATGATGGAGAAAGACAAGATACTAAAAATAGCTCTAGGGATTGGGATAGGCCAGTTATGGGTATTGAGGAGGGAGCATATTGCATGGTGCACTTGGTGTTGTGTGCAGGTGATGAATCATGGAACACTGCATCAAGGGCTGAGGATGTACTGTATGGTGATTAACATAACATAATAAAAAATTATTTTAAAAAAGTAAAAATAACTCTAGCTTCAACAATTTGTTGATACATACACAGCATAAAAAGATGTAAAATGGTAATATCAAAAACATAAAAGGTGGAGAGTAAAAGGAGAAAGCTTTTGTATGAGATCAAAGTTATATTTATCCATGTAAAATAGAGTGTTAGATATAAAATGCTTTATGTAAGTCTCATGGTAACCGCAAATCAAAACTACAATAGATACACAAAAGATAAAGAGAAGGGAATCAAAACATACCACTATGGAAAATCATGAATTTACAAAAGAAAATAGCAAGAAAAGAAGAAAAGAAAATGGAACTACAAAACAGTCAGAAAACAATAAGTAAGATGGCATTAGTAGTCCTTACCATCTATAATTAATCTAAACAATAATGGATCAATTTGCCAATCAAAAGGCATAGAGTGGACAAAAAACAAAATAAAACAAAACCATAAGACCCAACTGTATGCTGCCTAGCAGAGACTCACTTCAGCTTTAAGGACACACATAGGCTCAAAGTGAAAGAATGGCAGAAGATATCCCATGCGAGTGGGAAACAAAAGAAAGAAGGGGTAGCTACTATATTTGTATCAGATGAAATAGACTTCATAACAAAATAATAACAAGAGACAAAGATGGTCATTATACAATACAGTCAGGTGGTCAGTTAATTAAGAAGTTATAACAATACATATGCATCTAACATCAGAGCACCTAAATATGTTAGGCAAATACTAGCAGATCTAAAGGGACAAATACACAACAATAAAATACCAGTAGGGGACTTCAACATCCAACTTTCAACAATTGATAGATCATCCAGACAGAAAATTGGCAGGGAAACATTAGATTTGAACCATACTTTAAACCAAATAAAACTAACAGACATTTGGAGAACATTCTCTTCAACTGCAGCAGAATATACATTCTTTACAAGTGCACACAGAACATTCTCCAGGATATATTACATGACAGCTCACAAAACAAGCCTTAGCAAGTTTAATATTGAATTCCTATTAGGTATTTTTTTCTGACCACAGTGGCATGAAGCTAGAAGTTAGTAACAGAAGGAAAGATGGAAAATACACAAACAAGTGGCAGCTGAATAATGTGCTCCTGAAAAAACAATGGGTCAAAGAAGAAATCCAATGGGAAATCAAGAAATATCTTGAAACAAATGAAAATGGAAGCATAACATATCAAAATCTATATATGCTGCACAAGCAGTTCTAAGAGACATTTATAGTGATAAACGCCTATAGTGAGAAACATGAAAGATGTAAATAAACAATCTGAATTTGCACTTCAAAAACCTAAAAAGGAGGAAGAAGAAGGAGGAGGAGGAAGAAGAAGAAGGAGAAGAACTAACTAAGAAAATTTAGCAGAAGGAAGGAAATAGTAGGAATAAATGAAATAGAGATCAGGAAAACAATAGAAAATATCAATAAACCTAAGAACTGGTGTTTTGAAAAAATAAACAAAATTTTCAAGCCTTTAGTGAGACTAACTCAGAAAAAAGAGAGAAGACTCAAAATAAAATCAGAAATGAAACAGAAGATATTACAACTGATATCATAGATATATGAAGAATTTTGAGGTGTTAACAATTATATGTCAACAAACTGGATAACCTAGGGAAAAATGGATAAATGTCTATAAACATTCAACCTATTGAGTTTGAATCAGGAAGAAGTAGAAAATCTGAACAGACTCAAAACAAGTAAGGAGATTGAATCAGTGATCAAAAACCTCCAACAATGAAAAGTCCAGGACCAGAAGTTTTCCACCAGATATTTAAAGAATTAACACCAATTCTTCTTAAACTCTTCCAGAAAATTGAAGAGGAGGGAATACTCTCAAACTCATTTTACAAGAACAGCATTACCATAATACTTGTAGATGAGGACACCACAAATAAAGAAAACTATAGACCAATATCTCTAATAAATATAGATGCAAAAATTCTCCACAATATATGGGAAAACCAATTTCCATAACACATTAAAACGATCATACACCATGATCAAGTGGAATTCAACCCTGGGATGCAAACATGGTTCAACATATGCAAATCATGACACACATTCATAGAAAGAAAAATAATCATATGATCATCTCAATAGATGCAGGAAAATATTTGACAAAATACAGCAGCATCTTTTCAAGATAAAAATTCTCAGTACTCTTATTCAACTTAGTACTGGAAGCCCTAGCCAGAGCAATCAAGCAAGAAAAAGAAATAAAATGCATTCAAGTGGAAAGAGTGAAACTGTTTTTGTTTGCAGATGATATGACCTTTTATGTAGAAAATCCTAAAGAATGCAACAAAAAGTTGCTAAAACTAATCAATGACTTTTATAAAGTTACAGGATTTGAAATCAACATATGGAAAACAGTTGTGCTTTTATACTTTAATGACAAAATATCTAAAAAAGAAACAAACAGCCCCAATCACAGTCACATTAAAAAAATAAAATATGTAGGAATAAATTCTACCACAAAGGTGAAAGATCTGTAACGCTGAAAACTATAAGACTTTTATGAAAGAAATTAAGGAATACACAAACAGATGGGAAGATAGCCTGTGTTCATGGGTTGGAAGAATTAATTCTGTTAAAAATGTCCACATTACCCAAGGCAATCTATAGATTCAATGCAGTCACTATCAAAACTTTAGTGGTATTTTTTTCACAGAAATAGAAAAAAGTCCTCAAATTTTCATGGAGCCCCAAAACACCCTAATGGCCAAAGCAATCCCAAGAAAGAATAAAGCCAGAGGAGTCATGCTTCCTGATTTCTAACTCTATAATTTCTAACAAAGCTATAATAATCAGAAGAGCATGGCACTGGTGTAAAAATAGACACATAGATCAATGGAATAGAATTGAAGAGCCTAGTATAAGATCTTGCATATGTGGTCAACTAATATTTGATAAGGGAGCCAAGAATACTCAGTGAAATTGGACCCCTCACACCACTCAAAAATTTAACTTGAAATGGAGTATAGACTTAAACATAAGACTCAAAACTGTAAAACTCCTAGAAGGAAACATAGGGGGAAAGCTCATTGGTGTTGGTATTGGCAGCAATTTCTGGATATGATACCAAAAGCACAAGCAATGAAAGCAAAAATAAGTAAGTGAGACTACATTAAACTAAAATGTTTCTGTGCAGAAAGAGAAACCATTAACAAAATGAAAAGCAACTTATGGAATGGGGGAAGATATTTGCAAATCATGCATCTGATAAGGGGTTAATATCCAAAATGTATAAAGAACTCATCATCCTGGGGGCACTTGGGTGGCTCAGTTGTTAAGCATCTGCCTTCGGCTCAGGGTGTGATCCCAGGGCCCTGGGATTGAGCCCCGCATTGGGCTCCCAGGTCTGCTGGGAGCCTGCTTCTTCCTCTCTCACTCCCCCTACTCGTGTTCCCTCTCTCACTGGCTGTCTCTCTCTCTATCAAATAAATAAATAAAATCTTAGAAAAAAAAGAGCTCATCATCCAGTTCAATGCAAAAAAACAGCACAAACAGAACAACAACAACAAAAACCCCACAAATAATCCAACTTAAAATGGGCAGAGGAACTGAATAGACAGTTTTCCAAAGAAGACATTCAAATGGCTAACATGTACATGGAAAGATACTCAACATCACTAAATATTAAAGAAATGTAAATCAAAACTATAATGAGGTTTCACCTCACAACTGTTGGAATGGCTATTATCAAAAAGGCAAGAAATAACAAATGATGAGGATGTGGAGAAAGGGGAGCCTCAGGCACTGTTGGTGGGAATGCAAACTGGTGCAGCCACTGTGGAAAACAGTATGGAAATTCCTCAAAAAATTAAAAATAAGTAATCTGCCAATTCCACTTGTGGGTATATATTCAAAGGAATTGAATGGAATATCATTCAGTCCTGAGACAGCAGAAATACTGCCAATTGGGGTAACTTGGATGAATCTTCGGGGCATTATGTTCAGTGAAATAAGCCTGGTAGGAAAAGATATACTCTATGATATTACTTTATATATGGAAGTGGAATATAAAAGATGAACTCAGAGAAACTGAGTATCATGGTGGTTACCAAGGGCTGGGGAGCTGAGGAAATGATGAGAGATATTAGCCAAAGGGTACAAACTTTCCATTATAAGTCTAACAAATTCTGGGGGTCTAGGGTACAGTATGGTTGTTTTAGCTAATAATACCGTATTAATACCTGAATGTTGCTAAGACAGTAGCTCTTAAATGACACGAACATCATAAAGAATGGTAATTATGTTGCAGATGGAGGTGTTAAGTAATACTATGACAGTAACCTCTTTGCAATATATAAATATATCACAACAATATGTCGTACAGTATAAATTTACAGAATATTATATGTATGTCAATTATAGCTCAATAAAGTTGAAGAAAGTAAAATACAATATAATACAATATAAACAAAAGAACGTAAGCCCATCTTGATTCTAAGAAAATACGCACATAACGTTTCACTATTAGCTATCTTTAGATTATATCAACTGAAGCCAATGATGTGTCCCATGAGATTTTGAAAATTCTATAGCAATTCAACATCTGAACACTGGAGTGATATCAAACCAATCGGATCACATGTGTCTTGGAAAAAAGATAAACGGACTGGTATTAGCTACCATTTATTGACCATATGCTGTGTGCCATACCTTTAATATTCATAATCCTTTTTATTCTCATGATAATCCTGAGAGATAAATACTGTTGTCCTCAAATGCTGAAGCTTACAGAATTTCAGTGACTTGCTCAATTTCACATTCTATTAAGTGGCAGAACCCAGGAAAGTCTGACTCCAGAGGACTTGCTCTTCACACTACATTAAACTACTGGTGATGAGGAAAACACAATTAGGAAAGTCTCTCATCTCCTATTTGCATTTCTCTTGTTGTGGTCTTTTTTTTTCTTTCTCTTAGGGAAAAATGTCTTCTTTCCTTAAAATTAATAACATCTACAAACAATGACAGGGTAAGCACATTAGACAAGTGTATTTAAATCTAAAATGTTTATTTTCTAATGAGAGATTTAGCAGGAGTCCATTCATTTGTTACATATATGATATTCTACTGATACCTACCATCAGGACAATTATTTGTTACACACACAAAATTAGGCTGTTATCTATAAGCTAGGCAGAGAATTTTCTGCAAACTGACAAGTGATTACATTTTACAGTAAGAAAACCCCCTGGGGTCCAATAGAACAGTCCTTAATTATTTCTCTACCATTTTACTTAGAATATCCTGTCCTGAATTATAGCAATGTATGTGAATGTCATTTCAAAGCTTATTAGGTTCGTGATGGTAAGGCCCAGTCTGTTCACTTTTGTATACCCTAGAATATCCAGTCCCATCCTTTTCCCAAAGCGGTGGCAATTGGGGTGGTCCCCAAAAGTCTGGCATCATCTGGGAGGTAGACAGATGGAGGAAGATTTGTCATAGTAGAGACTAATGTTAATAAAGGTGATCTCATGTGAAGTTGAACGGCATGTCAAAGCAGTGTGGGTAAATCTGTCTGCTGGATGCTGAGGATGTTTCATCTGGGATAATTGCAGAGCAACGGACATAGCCCACCATGTCTGTCAATATATGCTGTACGTGGAAATGGAAACATTGATTGTACAGGCGATCTTTGAGATGTAACCAGAATAACAGTGAGCAGTTACAACAGGCAAACCTGTCCAGTCAAGTTCTCATGGAGGGGTCCAAAAAATATATATATATATCAATGTAGATTTTGACCAATGTTTCCTGGTTGATCCCAAAGAAAATTCAGGGGTTTGGGAGCATAATGCTAAGCATCTTGTATTGTAGTGAAGACCTATTAAGTACATGCCTACTTGATTGTTTATAAACCAGAAAATTGTGAAACATGGACTGCCTCATTTAGAAGCACTGTGACAAAACCATGAATGCACTTAAATTTGTGTCTGAACATCTATTGTATGCACAGTACTCCCTGTTTCTAGGCCAGAGAGCAGCTCAGTGGCTCCAAGGGAGGGCGGCGAGTCTCAGGGAGGCTAAACCAACCCAGTCACTGGATATGCTGGGCACAGTCCTGGTGTCTGGAAAGATTTTTATTTTTTTCTTTAAAAGAGATCTGTAGTTACTGTCTTTCAGTACTAATATGATTATTATATGATTATTACCTTTAGTACTTGAAAGACATTGATTCACTCCTTCACTCAGTAGATAATCGTTGAGCTGATGTGACCAAAACCACCATTAGAACAGCAACAGGACTTTTAGGGGTCCTTGTCATTTTGCATCATGAGCCTTTATTCTCTCTATTAAAAAAAATTCAAACATTCTATTTTATAACTACACTGGTATAAAATAAACATAATCCAGGCTGGATTCATTATTATATACCTATTAAATTATATTCATTTATGTCTTCAGATTTTAAATAAGTTAAAATGAAAGTCTTTTTTGCAGACCCTCAAAGTATGGAAGGCCCTAGGCACTGCCCTGTGTCTAACAGAGAGGTTGGCCCTGACCACAGTGTTCACTCCTCTGTGTTATGAATGAGATCCAGTCTCTTGCACACTCAGGGCATAAGTGGTAATACTTAACCACAGGTGCATTATTTCTCATGGTCATACATATTTAATTTAGCAAGTAGATAGATAATCTGAAAGTGAAATTCACTCTTTCTGTGGATTTTGTGGATGACTTCCTCCTATTGTCCAGCTATGTTTCTTTATGGATAGAAGTGAGTTTGTGAAGAAAAAATCAGGGTCAGGATTAGGCCATTTCCTCCACCTTCTCTAGTAGTTAGATGGTTGGGAAGATACAAGGGGTGACTGGGACCAAAGCAGCTCTGTGCATTCATTCTCTTGTGACATCCCTTCTGCGCCATGATTGATTTTCTCAAGTGGGAAGAAACCAGTCTCAAAGTGCAGGGGTGACTGCTTTTGGGGACTGATCTGTGCTACCCAAGCCCACAGGATGCTAATTCATAAACCAGACTATGTCACTCTACCAAATTGCTCTTTGTCTCTGTCATGATACTTGTCATTACCTGAAATCATCACACGTATTTCTGTATTAGTTCTTATGCTTCTTCCAACTAGAATGTCACCTTCTGAAGCATCTTATATTTCTACCATATGAAATGATGCCCCCCAAATAGTAGGCAATTTGTTATTATTTATCAACTATTTTACTCAGATATTCATGTATGGAAGTGTTAAAGAACTATCAAAGGAAACGTAACAGTTCATTCTGTGTTAATCAGGGCTTTGTCAAAATGCAACTTTGTTTCTGAGATCCTTTCAAACACCCTCTTTCTGAAGCTCTGAGGTGTTCCACAGATTCTAGGAATTTCAGGTTAAGACCCTTAATTATGATGCACCTTGACAAGTGATGACTGTTGGAGTTCTTGAAGTAGCATCATCAGCGATCAGCTGCTCCGAGGTTGGGCAAGGTCAAGACTTGCAAAGATGTGATGTTCTGTACAAACAGAAAACACTGATTGCAGGCATGGAGGAAGGGCCTGGTGTGTGAAACTTTTGGGGGACATTTGTGATCTTCAAAAAATCTTTCCCTGTCCACTAGAGTTTGTGCTGGCAGACCAATATCATCTGAGGACATGAGTGGGCTGGCCCAGGCTTAACCTCAGTGGGACAGAATAGGACAGGACAGACCAGGACAGGCTCACTGAGTCTGTACCAGTGGTAGATTCTGGACTTCCTATCTGAACGAAAAGCGGTAACAACAGACAGGGGTAGAGTGTCTCAGAGTAGATGGGAGACTCAGCACTAGTAACCTAACATCTTGAGAGGGTGGCAGGCATAGAAAAATATGCATGATCTGGTTAGACAAATAAATACTAAGACCAAAGCCTGTCAGCCCTTAGAATTAACAACAAAACATAGCAAATGAAATCAAACAAGCAAAATAAAACACCCAAATCAGACATCTCAATGAGGAAGGCATGGGTCTTCCCTTGGAAATGGCCGGTTTCTAGTTGAGTGGGCAATTCTCAAGGCTAGCATGGAATTGCTAGAGATGACACAGTTGCCTTTGCTGGCATGGGCTCTTTAGGACAAGATGTCTCTGTTGTAGAGGGTGAGTGACCCTATCTTTCTGCATAGACCACGTCAGAGAGCCCATGTTTGTGTAATCCCCTTCCCTGGCTCCTGTAATGCCTTGTGTTCACCACTAGTGTTATACAATACCCTGGAGTGTGTTGGCTTATTTACTTTCCTTCTCAGAATCTGGGAGTATGGGTTGGCTCAGGGAAGGGGGCAGACCTCTATGTACGCAACATGGTTTAATGCTCTCCTGCATTAATGCTTTCCCAGGTGTTCCAGGGAAACCATCTGCGGCAGTCCCCACCATTGGCCAGCCAGGTTGCTGCCTGGTGGTTCCTGACCCCTCTTGACATACTTGTCTGCCTCTGCTAACAGCAGTTTACCCAGTGAAGGCAGTTATCCATCTGTTATTGGACCCTCAAGACCAGGTTCTTGAGTCTCAATGTCATAGAAATGAACACTGAACTTGAGAGAAAGAAAGCAGGCAGAGTTTATTAGAAATAACTGTGTACAAGGGAGCTGGCAACAAAGAGGAATGTCACTCCCCGAAGGGGTAGTATGCCAGGCTTAAAAGGCACTTTTCCAAGGAGTGATGGGCCAGGAGTAGGCAAGCATCTTTCAGTCCCACTGTCATTATCTTGTGGTTGTTACTTTTTAGTGGACACAAGACAATCACAGGATGCCTTTCTCCATGGTCGACATTCTTTTAGAGCTCCTGGAAAATAGGAAGACTTGTGCAAGCAGGCTTAAAATTGTTACTTCTAATTTTGCCCAGACAACCAGTACTTTCAGATGGCTGTTGTCACTCATTTTTCCTTTTTCCCAGAAGGAGTGTTTGTCTTGAAGCCTATGGAAACTTTTAACCCTTGCCTCAGACCAGTGAATTCACAGGAGTTAAGCTCTTGCTTTCCCCTTACTGTCTCACATCGGCCCACCATCCAGCCTTTTGTAATTCATTCACAGCTACCATTCATTCGTTTGTCTGTTTACCATGAAGTGTGTCAACATTGTGGGAGGCAGCATAAGATGGTGATAGGATCTTGAACAGACCTGGTTTGAATCCTGGTTTGGGCCATTAGACCATCACCCCAAGATGGTAGTCCAAACTAATTTGGGTTATGGACAAATATTAAATATATTTTCAAAGTATGGAGAGCAATAAAGAAATGGAAGGAAACATGCTGTAAGTTTTTAAAGACAACATTCAAATAAGCAACGCAAAATCCCGAGTAGCTGCAGTTCCATTACAACGAGGAGCACATCCCCTCAAGGTGACCCAAGGAAGGGAGCAAAATCTCTTTGGTTGTGAAAAATCAAGCCCATTTGTTTAAAAAAAAAAGGTAACAAGGAGAAAAAAGTCAGTCATCCTACTTTATAGAATGCCTCATACATTTTCTGTTTCAGATCTCACTTATACTAAAAGATAAATGTTTCTTTGCACCACTCCAAAAATGTTTTACATTTAAATGTTGAGTGCTTAGCTCAATCCAGTTTTCTACTATAATAAATAGCTTTTAAAAAATATATGGTGGATGAAAATAGCTATTACACTGTCCAGTGTTTGACATAAATCCACTCATAAGATTTGGGACAAAATATAGTTAAATTTTCCTTTCAAATCATAAAGTGGGACAAACTGCTCAGAATTAGCTTCATGTTTAGAATGATACTTCTTTCCAGAAAGTGCACATATGTTTGCAGCCTGATCAGGGATTTGCCTTTGTGCCATCCTTGTTTCCCTGTTCCCCTAATGATCCTTGAATTGTTAAAAAAAAAAAAAAAAAGAAAAGAAAAGAAAGAGAGAAAAGAAAAGAAAAGAAAGAAAAGAAAAGAAAAGAAAAGAAAAGAAAAGAAAAGAAAAGAGAAAAGAAAACAGAGTGAAAGTGCTTTAGGCCTGACTCCTTTCCAGTCATCCGCACATTGGTTGACAAACCTCCCACTAACCTGCCCTCTTCTCCGTCAGCATTGATCTCCCAGACAGAAGTCAGAGATTGGAGCCCAGAGACCACACCCACCATTCACAAAAAAATGTCTTAAACAGTATCGGTTTTCCATGTTTTTAATTTTTGTGTATGGGTAATACATTTATGTGGTTTAGACATCAAAAATTTATAAGAAGAAAGACAATAAAAAGCTCCTTTCCCACCCTCCCCATGTTCCCTATCTGTTCCAACACCCACAGCAGGTTAATTACTGTTCATGGTTTCTTGGTGATCCTTCTTGTGAAATTGTATATGCAAGCCTTTACAGGTATGCACACCCTCATAGACACATAAGTTCATAAGATTAGTTTTCTCTTGCTGCTATATCAATGGCTTAAAATACTCACGTATACTCTCTCATAGTGTTAGTGGGTCAGGAGTCTGGACATGGCTGACCTGGGTCCTCTATTCAGCGGCTCACAAGGCTGCAGTCAAGGTATCAGCCAGGCTGTGTTGGGAGCTTGGGGCCCTTCTCTGAGCACCCATGGCTGTTGGTAGACTTCAGCTCCTTGTGCTTCTGTGGGCCTCACCTCCAAGGGGCTGGGTGAAGTCCTAGCATGTGGTCTTGTCTATAAGCAGTTCATATCATGATACCTCCTGACTACAAAGCCAACAAGGAAGTCTTCTTAATTCTTAGGGAGGGTCCAGTCTCTCTTTTAAGTATTCTGCCTCATTAAATCAGACCCAATCAGGGTACTATCCCTTCTGATGGACTCATAATCAACTGATTTGAGGTTTGCATTTTCTTTTTTATTTTTTTTAGATTTTATTTATTTATTTGACAGAGAGAGAGACAGCCAGCGAGAGAGGGAACACAAGCAGGGGGAGTGGGAGAGGAAGATTCATGCTCCTAACGGAGCAGGGAGCCTGATACGGGGCTCGATCCCAGAACGCTGGGATCACACCCTGAGCCCAAGGCAGACGCTTAACGACTGAGCCACCCAGGTGCCCCGAGGTTTGCAGTTTCTGCTTTGATAGATGAAATGCTTGGAAATCACTTATATTTTAACAACAACTAAAAAACATGAACAAACCAAATTAACACTTTTCTGAGATCAATCAGAGAGTTGAGGTTACAGGGCAAACTGCCACCCCCAAAATTGGGGAAACAGGTTACAGTGAAACACAGCATGCTGGGAGCAGAAGCCTGGGGGTGAGGGGGCAGTATAAATTGAAAGGAAGCAGAGGGAGAGAAATAATAATAGAGGTCTAAGATGGTGGCGTACCATCACCTCCTCCCATGGACACACAAAATCGACAGCTATATATGGATCATTTCTTCTGATAGAGAACTGAAAACTAGTTGACCTACTTCTCCACAGCAAATAATAAAAGGAGCACATCAAGATGAGTAGAAGAGGCAGCAACGTGGTCTCACAAAAATAACTTCAGTCTCTGCATAGAGACACATAATAGGGAGGCATCTCACTGGTTTGGCACTTACTTCTCCTGGAGGAAGAGAAAGGGGTTGATGCTGCACATCAGACGCTTAGGCCCATGGGATCCCCACTGAAAAGCCAAACCCCCTAGAACATGTGGCTTGGAAAAAACAATGGGATTGATGTCCAGGGGTCCCAAAGTGCTAGAGGATACTGAGATTCCTCTCTTAAAGGACTCATTTGAGGTCTCACGCACCCCAAGGCCCAGTAAAGAAACAGCAGTTTAAAATGCCAGGATTGTAAGAGAGAGGGATTCATTTGCTAATCTGAGGACATCAGCTGGAGGGGCAGGGATAGTTGAAATGCTCCCTGGAGGTGGAGGCACTGGCAGATGCCATTGCTGCAAGCTCCACATAGCCCGACAGCATGGGCTGGCAAGCTTCGACATGGCCCTAGTGTTCTCTCACTGCCTAGCTAGTATGTGAGCTCAGGCAGTTGTGACACTTCCCTGTACCCAGCAGGGGTTGGCAAGCATGAGTGATAGCAGCATTCTCCGGCTTCCAGCCTAGATCTGGTACTCGAGCAGACAAGACACTCTCCAGCTGCATTCCTGAAGCCCACGGGCCATACACCAAGATATTTTCTCACTGTCTTTCTGAAGTTTGCAAATGTGTCCCAGCCCATACATTCTTGCTAAAGCCAGCAGGAGTGCACAACCCACACAGAGGATGCCCCTCGATATCCTGGCCCTGGTGATCAAGGGGGCTAGCATTCTAGAGTGCCATGGAACTGTAACAATTGGAAAAATGGTTGTGGCAGGCCACCACCACCAGGGCACTACAGACAAACTAAACTACAGCTCCTGTCTTCCTGTGGAAAAGGTGTATTTACCTAGTGTGGAGCTTCAGCCTGAGGGACAGGCTTTAGGTTTCCCACACATCTAGAGGCTGAGGAGGTGCTCCCAGGGAATGTAACCTGGGAGACACCATGATTATGCACTCCCTTAGCTTCACTACAGCTTGATGAGACTTCCCAGAAAGAAGCTTATTCACTTGTCTGGAGCCCTGATTTTTGCAACTGTCACCCAGGAGAAACCTCCAAATCACCTTGTCTGGATGCCAGCAGGGATTATAATTGCAGCCCCACAGGACTGTATATATTTGCATGTATTAAAACCCTACTGCCTGAGGGTCTGACTTCCAAACAGCCTGAAGCTAGGTGCTAAATGAGATTTCTCCCCTTGGATCACTGACAGGTCTTGGCACACCCTCAACAATGGAGGTATATCAAGAATAAATCAGGGGGTTTAAACAATCACAATGGTTCAAGAGACAACCAAGAGCTAGGGAAAGTTTGAATGAGAGGACCATCATATGCACAAGCCCATTCCTTCAAGACAGAGAGAGGTAGCTGTTTTCACTTAGTACATACAAACATAGAAAGTCATGTAAAATGAAAACATAGAGAAATATGTTACAAATGAAAGAACAAGACAAAGACCTCAATGATACAGAGATAAGTAATTTATCTGATAAAAAGTTCAAAACAATGGTCCTAAAGATGCTCACTGAATTTGGGAGAAGAATGAATAAACTTCAACAAAGAAGCAGAAGATATAAGAAAATATAAGAAAGTACTAAGCAAAAGTCACAGAACTGAAAAATACAGTAAGTGAACTGAAAAATACATGAGAAGGGGTCCACAGCAGACTGGATGAAGCAGAAAACAGATCAGTGAGCTGGCAGATAAAGCAGTGGAATTAACTCAGAGCAGCAAAAAGAAGAATTTACAAAGATGAAGATGGCTTTAGAGGTTTATGGGAAAACATCAAGGGGAATAGTACTTGCATTATAGGGGTCCTGGAAGGAGAAGAGAGAGGGAAGGGGACAGAAAACTTATTTGAAGAAATAATGGCTGGTAACTTCCCTAACCTGGGAAAGGAAACAGACCGCCAGATCCAGGAAGCCCAGAGAGTTCCAAATAAGAACCCACAGAAAGCCACACCAAGATACTTTGTAATTAAAATGTTGACAGTTAAAGAGAGAATCTTAAAAGCAGCAAGTGAAAACCAAGTTGTTACATAAAGTTAGAAAATACGTAAGGAGACATTGGCCTTAAATAACACATTAGACCAAATGTACTTAATAGCTACATCAGAACATTCCTCCCCAAAGCAGCAGAATACACATTCTTCTCAAGGGCACATGGAACATTCTCCAGGATAGATCACATGTTAGGCCACAAAACAAGTCTCAATAAATTCAAGAAGATAGAAATCTTATCAAACATCTTTTCTGAGCACAGTTGTATGACACTAGAAATTAATTACAAGAAGAAAACTGGAAAATTTTCCAAATACATGGAAATTAAATACATTTTACTGACCAACAAATTGATCATAGAATAAATCAAAAACAAAATAAGCAAAATATCTGAAGACAAATGAAAACAGAAATACAACATACCAAAATTTATGGGATACAGCAAAAATTGACTTGGAAGGGAAGTTCTTAGCAATATAGGCCTGCCTCAAGTGACAAGAGAAATCTCAAGGGGGGCGCCTGGGTGGCACAGCGGTTGGGTGTCTGCCTTCGGCTCAGGGCGTGATCCCAGCGTTCTGGGATCGAGCCCCACGTCAGGCTCCTCCACTATGAGCCTGCTTCTTCCTCTCCCACTCCCCCTGCTTGTGTTCCTTCTCTCACTGGCTGTCTCTATCTCTGTCTAATAAATAAATAAAAAAATATTTTAAAAAAAAGAGAAATCTCAAGGAAGCAATTAAACTCTACACCTAAAAGAACTAGAAAAAGAACATATGAAGCCCAAAGTGAGTAGAAAGAAGGAAATAATAAAATTCAGAGCAGAACTAAATGAAATAAAGACCAAAACAACAAAAGAAAAGTCAGTGAAACTAAGAGCTGGTTCTTTAAGAAGACAAACAAAATTGACAAATCCTCATTTAGACTCATCAGAAAAAAAAAAAGATGAGACTCTAATAAATAATAATCAGAAGGAAAACAGAAGTTATAATTGGTTATGACAGAAATACACAAGATTATGAGACTACTATAAACAATTTAACATCAACAAATTGGACAATCGAGAAGAAATGGATAAATTCCTAGAAATTTAATTTCTTCCCCCACAACTACATCATGAAGAAATAGAAAATCTGAATGTATCAATTACTAGTAAGGAGGATTAAATTAGTCTTCAGAAACCTCCCAACACAGAAGTCTGGGACCAGGTGGCTTCACCTGGTTTTGACCAAACTTTCAAAGATATAATAACTATTTTTTTCAAACTCTTTTAAAAAACTGAAGAAGAGGGAAACATTTCAAATTAATTTTATGAGGCCAACATTATCCTGACACCAAAACCAAATGAAGATACCACAAAAAAAAAGAAAATTACGGGCTAATATTACTAATAAACAGATACAAAATCCTCACAAAATATTAGCAAAATGAATTCAGCAATACATTAAAAGGATCATACACCAAGGTCAAGTGGGATTTATTCCAGAGATGCAAAGATGGTTCAACATTCATAATCAATCAATATGCTATACCACATTAACTAAATGAAAAATAACAATATGATCATCTCAATAGATGCAGAAAATCATCTGACAAGATTCAACACCAATTTATGATAAAAACTCTCAAAAAGGTGGGTGTGGAGGGAAAGGACCTCAATATAATAAAAGCCATGTATGACAAAACCACAGCTAATATTCTACTTAATGGTGAAAAGCTGAAAGCTTTTCCTGTAAGATCAGGAATGACAAGGATGCCTCCTATCCCCACTTTTATTCAATATAGTATTGGAAGTCCTAGTCACAGTAATTAGGCAAGAAAAAGAAATAAAAAGCATATAAATCAGAAAGGAAGAAGTAAAACTGCCACTATCTGCAGATGACATGATACTATACATAGAAAATTCCAAAGACTCTGCCCAAAAATCTATTAGAACTAAAGAATAAATTCAGTTAAGTTGCAGGATACAAAGTTAATATACAGAAATCTGTTGCATTTCTATACATTATTAATGATCACAAAGAGAAATGCAGAAAACAATTCCACTTATAGTTCATCAAAAAGAATGAAATGCCAAAGAATACACATTGATTTAAAAATAATATGATCATTTCAATAGATGCAGAAAAAGCATTAAAACACTGAAAACTATATGACACTGATGAAAGAAATTGAAGACACAAATAAATGGAAAGATATTTTGTGCTCATGGATTGGAAGAATTAATATTATTAAAATGTCCATACTACCCAAGCAATCTATAGATTCAATGCAATCCCTTACCAAAATTACAATGACATTTTTCACAGAAGTAAAACAAATAATTCTAAAATTTATATGGAACCATAAAAGACTCCAAATAGCCAAACCATCTTGAGAAACAACAAAGCTGAAGGTATCTTGCTCTCTGATTTCAATCTATGCTATAAGGCTAGAGCAAACAAAACACCTTCATGCTCCAAACTCCTAACACATGCTCCATTGTTTCAATAGATTTCACTTACAAAACACAAATTCAAAGATAATATTATTAAGAATTTCAAGATGGTTGACCATTAGAGCATTAAACCCCAAGTGTGAGGCTCTTTTGAGTTGTGGGGGTGGGGGAGGTGGTCTACATTGGTTCCGTGGTCCATGAAGCCAGCCCATAACAAAGTAGTAGTTTATAAAGTGGTTCCCCAGGCCTATTTTGGAAACTATGTCAAGGTGTTTAGAACTGTCACAATAATTTTGGGGTGTGATTGGCATTTTGTGTGAGGTGTTATGCCAGACACCAAACATCTTGAATGTGCAGAAGTCTCACATGATAAACATTTGTCCGTGCCCCCACATCATGAATGCCGATGGTCCCCAGACAATCACGTGGATGAAAACCTACTCACAAGGATCTGAACCTAGAACGTAACTCTGTTTAGCATACATATTTAAAACATTTTTGCAATTTTAATATCTTTTGGGTTTCCAAAGAAAGCAACTGCCAAGTAAATTGAGATAAAATTGTACTTTGTGTTGTTTGGAATTTCCTTGAGTTATTTATCATTTTGGAACATCATATCTCCAGGGACACTGATCCTCAGGGTGTTTGAGTCACCACCTTTCCCGGCTGTCACACCTGCAAGGCCATAGAGACTTATACCCATATGGACACGAGTACGCTTATTTATCCCTTATATCAAAATGTCAAATATAAAGAAAATTATTGACCATATTCAGTTCAATATTTGTATTCTTTCCATTTACAAGTTATTTATTATAATTGGGCACGTACCTATGAATATTTCATTTGCCTTCAAACAGAATAGTGACTACCCATTTGCATAGAAAATACAAACCGTGTTTTAAATGTAAAATTTTATCACAGTATGGGCATAACACTGACTGACATTTTCTTTTGAGCTTTTGTGTGGAGGTAGATTATCATGTCTGAATTACATTCCGGGGTGGGTTAGACTGCCACACACCCAGCATCCATTTCTCCATCCTGACTTGAGTGGGAAGGCTTCCATGTTTCCCCATTAACAATGTGCTGGCTTTGGGGATAAAAGAGCTATATTTTATTTGTTTTATTGAATAAAATCTTTAAAATCAGGAGTGAATATTGAGTTTTGTCAAAACCTTTTTAGCCATCGGTGGAGATGATAAAATGCTTTATATCGTTGATATGCTGAATTATATTAGTAGATTACTCAGTATTGAGCAAGGTTTCCTGGTTTCTCTGGTATAAACCCTATGTGAGCATCCTTATCAGGAGAAAAATAATGCAAAGGGAGAAGCTGGTGTGTTCATGGTATTCCAGCACACCAGTTTCTAAAATGCAACATGTGACTTGGTAAATTTTCAAACACTGGTCCCTCCCAGGATTTGGCTATTAAATCTGCAAATGTTCCAGAAGTTGATGACATATGGGATAAAGACAGACCATCTACTGACAAAAACGATCTTAGAGGGAGTGAGAATGTCTTTATGCAATCCCCTTACAAAGTCCCTAAGATATTTTCCCTGGGATCAACTTCTCTGGGACCATTTCTCTTCTTTTCCCTCCTATGAACCCTTCACTGTTTGCAACCTCCTTGCACGACGCAAACAAGGAGAGTGGAGAGAATACATCTACTCCAAACAACTCAGCCAGGTGGGAGGCACTTGTTCCTGCACACGAGGCCTAGAGAAGAAAGACAGACAATGAGCCAAGCAGCCGCACGACTGGATGTGAACAGCCAGGGTGTTTACAGAATGCCTTTCCAGGCAATACTTGATTTTCATTCACAGCAGCCTCTGCATAGGTGCTCTTACGATTCCCAAGTACCCATCCAACATCTGAGACTCAGGGTTCTTTTGAGCTCAAGAACACGGTTACCAAAAGGCAGAGCTAGGCCTGGGCCCTGGTCCAGACTCCTGCCTCAAGAAGCATTCCTGGAGTATACACTGTGTTGCTGGCTGATGTAGTCTTGGTACCAAATGTGAACAAACCACTCAACTTGTGGATGGGGCTTCTAGACAGTGCAGAGGTGACAGTGGCAGTGGAAGGGAAGATCATGGGACCCCTGCTGGGGGAGGACGAGAGAAAGGTGAGGGGAGGCCCTGCCTTTCCCGAGCCAGTGCTGCTGCTTCCCATCCTGTGGGTCCTGGGAAGGTTTCCATGGCTCTCTGTCTCCATCCAGAAAGGAGGGAGCAAGGTAAAAAAGGGAGGAATGAATACATACAATGAATTCTGTTACTGTTTTATTTTATTTTTAACATATTACTTAGAAATAATTTCATAGAAAAGTTGTAAAATAACATAAGCCACACCTATACATGTTTTCCTCAGGTTTAACTTTTGTCATCTTCAGTTGCTTTATCATTCTCTCTCTGAATGTATGCGTGTATGTATGTGTGTGTGAATACATGTTCAGAGACTCACATAGCATGTTATGAACCACCTGAGTGCAAGCTGTACCATGGCCCTTCACAGCTAAGTAGTTCAGGGTATATTTTCTGCAAATAGAAATATTCTCTTGTGTAACTATAGCACAGTTAACAACCTCGGTAAATTCAATAGATTTAACACTGATGCAACATTTTCATCTAATCCATTGTTCATATTCCAGTTTTGCTCACTGACTCAATAGTGACCTTCAGAACATTCTCTCCCTTTCCTTGTTATGGTTGTCAGGACTCTTTAGTCTCTTTAATCTGGACTTCTTCCTCAGCCTTTTTTCTTTACAATATTGACATTTTTGAAGTATCTCTGATCTTGTTTTTGTTAGAACAGGCCTTGTCTCAGGCTTGTCTGATGTTTGCCCCTCATCCGAGTCACGTTGTGCATTCCAGACGAGAATCCTGCATAAGTGACACTGTGTCCTCAGAGTACTGCATGTGGAGGCTCATGGTACAGTTGCAATTCCATTTTAAAAGGAGCTGAAATAAAATTTTATTTAAAAGGGGAGGTGGGGAGCACCTGAGTGGTTCAGTCGGTTAAGCGTCTGCCTTCCACTCAGGTCATAATCTCAGGGTCCTGGGATCCAGCCCTGCATCAGGCTCCCTGCTTAGCGAGGAGTCTACTTGCCCCCTCTCTCTGCCCCTCACCCTGCTTGTGCCCTCTCTCTCTCTCCCCCATTCAAATTAATAAATAAGATCTTAAGAAAATAATAAAAATAAAAGGAGAGGTGGAAAGGAGTCCCTGGTCTCCTGGTTCTGCTCACCCTTCTTGTAGGTGCCCACATGATCTTTTAAAAATACCAAGTGACAATACCCTCCCGAAATCCCTTCTGAGACCTGATCCCACACTTCCTGAGTCAAGTCCTACATTGGCCAGGCTTCCATTCCCCTACATGCATCATTCATGTTTGTCATTTTGGCACATAAATTAATAAATTGAATGTATGAATTAATGAATGGACAAAGCCGCACCAATGGCTAAGTTCATCATTGGGCTCAGGGTGTGCTTTCTTCATCTTATGACAGAAGAGGGTGATTGCATCAATTTGTCTGGATGAAATAGCACTGGGGACAAAAAAGAAGGAATCAGCAAGAAATAGTCAATTTGGCCCTACATGTAAAGAGTGCTGGAGTTACAGTTAATGCTTTCAAGTAATTTCATGGTTTCAGTGGCTTTACATCTAGTGATAAAAACTTTTTATGTACTTATTTTTTCTAAGAAAGCTCATCATAAATTCAGTACTAAACTTCCTCTCTGGAAATACTATTGTAACAGCCACTTTCTTGGTTGGGAAATGTTTATGTTATGCCATACTCATACCTGACTAATTCTAACACAGTGACCAGGTTATTTAAAGAAGGAAACTCACCTTCGTGCACCGTTGATGAGATATAAATTGGTGCAGCCACTGTGGAAGACAGCATGGAGTTTCCTTAACAAATTAAAAATAGACATACCACATGATCCAGTAATTTCACTACTCATTACTTACCACTCTCCCCAAAATGAAAACACTAATTCAAAAAGATATGTACCCTTATATTTATTGCAGAATTATTTACAATAGCTAAGATATGGAAGCAGCCCATATGTTCATTGATAGATGAATGAATAAAGAAGTTGTTGGATATACACACAATGGAATATTACTCAGTTATAAGAAGGATAAGATCTTGCCATTTGTGACAACATGAATAGATCTAGAGGGTATAATGCTAAACGAAATAAGTCAGACAGAGAAAGACAAATACCATATGATTCCACATACACATAGGATCTAAAAAACAAAACAAAACAAAAAACAAAACAAAACAAAAAAACAAAACAAAACCTGAACAAAGAAACAAAGAAACAAAAAACTTACTCAAATACAGAGAACAAACTGGTGGTTGCCCGAGGCGAGGAGGCTGGAGGGATGGGTGAAATAGATAAAGGGGATTAAGATACAGACTTCTAGTAATGAAATAAATAAGGCATGAGATGAAAAGTATAACACAGGGAGTATTGTTGATAATACTGTAATAACGTTTGGTGACAGATGGTGGCTACACATACCTGACAAGCATTGAGTAATGTATTGAATTATTGAATCATTATGTTGTACACCTGAAACTAATATAATATTGTATGTTAATTATACTTTACTTAAAAATAAAAACAAATAAATAAAAATAAAGAAGGAAACTCATTCACTTGTACAGACCTTAAACAGCAGCTAGCTTCATTGTTCCAAACTAGGCAATTCTCTTCCTTTTATAACTCTGAAACAGCTTGGACTGCTTGGACTGAGGTTTCTTTGAATGCACACTTACCTGGTCCTGCTGCATATATATTCCTCCCTTGTTCTCCCCTAGAATCTACAGGGTCCTCTCTCTCAGCACCTACCTTACCACATTTGTCTGTTTATTGATGCTTTCCCAAACTAAACAAAGAGAAATGCCAGGAGACAATTGTTTTTTTTCAGTTTTGCATCCCTTGTGCTGAGGGGGAGCCCAACTGGAACAGTGAATATTTGTTGGTTGAATGGATGGAAGGACAGTCAGTGTGGGACATGAGATGAGTCTTAAACGATCATGGAGGCAGTCTGCCAGAAAAGAGGGAAAGATGAAAGGCAAACGCAGAAGCTCCAAAATTTTTTTTCTTTTTTTTTTTTGAGAGAGAGAGCAAGTGAGCAGGGGGTGGGGGGAGGGGTCAAGGGAGAGAAAGAATCCCAAGTGGGCCTCATTCCCAGTGCAAATCCTGGCATGGGATTCGATCTCATGACCCTGAGATCATGACCTGAGCCGAAATCCAGAGTCCAACGCTCAGCTGACTAAGGCACCCAGATTAAATCCTATAACCCTTGTTTGCAGGCACGACTCTAACATGGATGACTGTGCAGACCAGTTGTCTGAGGAGGCTGTCTGCTCACTCCAGGATTCTGTCATGCTTCCACACGGTTGGGGATCACCTCTGGGAGAACTGGTTCTAAGTCTTTAGCACATTTTTCTGAAAGTTCTTTTTGCTGGCACATCTTTGTTCTTTGAGATTTGATTTAAATTTTGGAAACAGGTCAAAGACATTTCATGCAGAAACTTTTTTGCTGCGGAGTTCCTAATACTTAGAGTAGTGCTGAGCACATGGTGGGTGTCCAAAAATGTTTATTGGATATATGAATGAAAATATTCTTTTACTCCAAAATCAAGCTTGACTAAAAATAATTATGCTGTTTTTCTCTTGTGACTCAGAGGCTCAATCCTAAGGCTGTTCCCATGGAAAATTCCAAAGTATTTGAGGAGAAAGAGTAATTGAATAAGACCGTAACCACCTAAGTCATTTCAAAGAACACTCAGATAAATGGTAACTGAAGAAATATTAGTCTTTGTATATTGTAGTTGCACCTATAAGTCAATGTTTAATATCCATTTTCAAGGTACAAATGAATCACTCAACACTAGACCTCTGAGTGGGTGGGCTGAGGATTTCTGAAGTTACAGGTGGAGGTGGAGGTGGAGTGGCCTTTGATGCATTTTCAGAAAATGGTTTCACTGTATGAGATCTTTAAAAGTTAATTTCTTTACAGAGAAGGATCTAGAAAAGGGAGTAAGGACTCAGAGGCAGGTAAAGGTAAAAGGTAAAAATGCGTAAGTGAATGCAGACATAGACTTTTTCTACAGCTCCATCCAGGAGAAATGTACAAACACCTTTCTTGACATGAAGGAGAGAACTAGACTAAGAATTGACTACATTTTTTGGATGGTAAGGATGCTAATTGTTCATGCTATTACTGGTTGTAAAGAATGTTCAGATAAATCATTCACAGTCATCCTTTACTCCTAGCTTTCTCTCAAAACTTGTATGGAAGGCATTAGAAATTCTGTTAGTACAATCTTAAAAATAAATCAGACCACTTTAAACCAAAATTCCAATCCATTAACATTGCCATTTAGTTTCATGACCCGAAGTTTGAAAAACACTGCTCTAGACTAAGCACTTTATAGAATTGTCTCCTTTTTAAGCTTTATCGCATGACCTAGTGTCATCTTTTTATGATGTCCTTAAGAATCCTTATACCTCCTGTCATTTCCACCTTCAAATGGTGTTTGTGCTTAGCAAGTATAAAATCAATTGCCCTTCCTATAGTAAAATATTTATTTCATCCAAAGAATATTCTTAGGTGGTTTTTAAAAGGTATCCTGAGTTTGTTAATGTATTTAAAGTCACGTTCTGCCTCTCCACTTGTTACAGCGGGAAAAAATTTTTTGAATATTGTGTTTTCCCAAGTGCACAGCAACAAGAGACTGAATATCTTTGCAACTCAAGCCCCTCAGACTATAAGAGCATCATTTGGTGTATTCTCTCAGATCTAATTAGACTTCTTTCTCTCACTACTCATCTATTGTTTGAAAAAGAAACCTGTGATTTCCTATGTTGAAATTACTTGATTACTGTTTGAGTAGAGGAAAATATTTGTTTCGCCATTTGCTGGTATAAAACTGCCCTTCACACTCAGGGGAGATTTTAAGTATTTGGATTGCTTTTCTCCTGCTTCCTGTGTAGCCATTTGCCTAGCTTCTGTGAAGAATGTAACACATTAAAAAATACTTTATGGAAGTCAACTAGAAGGAAGGGAATTTGGAGGACGAGAGGCCCTAGGACTAGAAAAGGGGAAGCCAGGGACCAGGAAGACCCCAAGGTGGGGAAAGCCTGGGGATAGTGGCAACTCCTGTCACTCCCTGATGAGAGGCAGCTACCAGGTCTCAGATCCTGTCACTCTTAATGACAACACTTCATTTCTACAAGTAATGCCTTTTGAGAACTCCTCCAAAAATATTGCGTTATTAGGCAGGCTTTGAGGGAATGGATTATTTGGGGGAAAGACTGCATGTAGAACCGAGGCTCTTTTACGAAAGCAAGCAGGAGTCTGCAAAAGTAGGAAAGGCATTTGCAAAACCAAAACAGGAGGATTAGGATTTTTGTAAGGCTTGGAAAAGGAAGTTTCAAGGTGTGAGGGTGATCAAATCTAATGAAAACTAGATTTCCAAGGAATTCTGGGCCTTAGCTGACAGAAGACTGCACAAATGTTTTGTTTTACTAAATACTCAAGGATCTTGGCTCTTGTGGACTTTCAAAAATTTTTACTGAGAGGTAGAGTTTTAAACGTACTTTTCTTTATGTTATAAATAGACAATAGGGCTCGGGATTTCAGGGAACACTGGGATCCTTTAATCCAATGTCGCTGCACATCATGGTCTCAGCCTTTCATTGGCTATAAAATGAGTTAATGGGTCATCTAACCAAAGAAGACAACAAAATGGGAAATGTCAACATTCATCCCACATGGTAAGAGTAAATATTGTTTAAAGAAATTTCCATTTCCTTTACATACATGTGTTTATACATGTACATATGTGCATGTACATATGAGCTCAGCAAGGCATTTTTCTTTTGGCAAATTGCCAAATGTTAAAAATCAGTATTTGCCTGAAAGAGATAAAATTTGATGACACCATGAAAAATAAATTTCTGATATATAAGAATAAATCTTAATTTAAAAATAGAGCATTCTCTATTACAAGCCTTTCAATGGTCATATTTTTTAAGGATTTTATTTATTTACTTATTTGAGAGAGAGAGAGAGAGCTCACGTGCATGGGGGGGAGGGGCAGAGGGAGAGAGAGAATCCCAAGCAGACTCTGTGCTGAGCACAGAGCCTGACTCAGGACTCCATCTCAACACCCCTGGGATCATGACCTGAGCCAAAATCAAAAGGTCAGAGGCTTAACTGACTAAGCCATCCAGGTGCCGCAATGTTCATATTTTTAAGTTGGGCGTTAGGTACAGGAACAAATGTTGAGCATCACCAGTGGCTGGACTGCTTCTGAATTCACCACACTGCACATTTGCAATACCAGAAAGGACTAACTGTAATTGGGGTCGGTAGATGGCAAGCTATTTTTGGGTACCATCATTTCTCCTAGCAGTCTATTCTTTTCTTTGTTTTCTTATATTATTTGTGTTGCCTGTGTACTTCAACTGACTGAGAATGCACCATGTCCAGGGCTCAAGGACGAGTCACATCTGAATACCTGGGCAGTTTTAGAAGAGTGCAAATAAATGATACCACAGTGTTGGCCCCCACACTGAGGGAAGGGGTCTGGTACCTCTGTGTCATTCAGTTGTGGGCAGTGGGCTTGCCGCTAAGGTGGCGGTGTGGGGGTGGTAGTAAAATACTCTCTGGGACAGGGTCTCCCATGTGGATAAGTGCATTCTCAGAAGAATCGGAGGCATCTGTGATTCCTCAGTCAGTTAAAGAGGACAGAACAGGGCACTGGTGATGTCATGGTGGCATCCCCCACCTTTAATTCATCTTTACACTCCTAGATTGTGAATCATCCTAGCTTCCTGTTTATTTGCCTCTCTACCAATTTCCTCTTATGGCTAGGCACCAACCACTTGCCTGAACTTCATGTGAGAGCTGTCTAATCATGTGCAGACTGATGGTGTCTGTTGATGAGGTGCTATATTTTAATTAATGCAGCCCATGAGCTCATTCTCTTTTTTGGCACCCCCGCATCAGTAAACACAACCTTTGTTTTTGTGTACTGCCGCAAAGCAATATTGGTGCCATCTTCCATTTCTAGAGCTATGTTTTGGATTCAAGTGCAAGTCTTGTCATCTTTTCCCTATTAAATTTCAACTTGTCAGATTCTGCCTATCGTTTTATCCTGGGAGCCCTGATCCAATCAGCCAATGCATTTGTTATCCTGTTGAACTTTAAAAAAGACCAGGAATGTGATGATCATTTCTCTAAATTTTAATCCAAGCCCTCTTTCCTTTTCTACATACTCATACAATGTTCTGGACAGTTAACTTAGTTATAGTTTATGCCCACCACTGTCTCCTCCTTCAAAGGCAAAGCCACATCTATCCATCAGCAGCTAGGATGTGTCTTTCCCATTCTTTGCCCTCTAATAGGGATCATCAATAGAGATTTCATTCACAATTTCCTCAGTGACTGGCATATAATCCATTTTTGGCATCGACATCAATCTGTTGGGTGTTACTGGGTCCAATCACACATAGGCAAACACACGTACGCACACGTGTGCACAAACATATTCCATGTAGCTTATATTTCGATTCTCCTTTATAAGTGATTACTTCATTCCCTCTAATCTCTAAGTCATTTTCCTCAACATGGAAGCTATCAACAAAATAGTTAAGATACAAGTTTTCTTTTGACATCAATCAGACTTCTTCTAACAATGGGACATCTCCATCTTTGTTATCTTTGTTCCGAATATAACTTCTAAGAAGTAGTTTTGAATTATTGGCTTGGTGATTTCGGATAGTCTTTTCATTCTGTCAATCCTTATGACCATACTTCCCTTTATTTTTTATCATTGTATTCTTTCTTTCTATATTCTTCTTGGGCACTGTTGAAGCCCTCCTTCTCTGTTAGTCCAAGTCTTTCCTCCTAGTTTTCCAACTGTCTTCCTTGGACCAGCTAGGGGGTTCCCATGTTGGTTACTTTTCCAGCCCATGTCTGTGACTTGCCCGTTTGTGTGCGTATAACCTCACTCCTAACCAGGAAAACGGTAACCTGAGAATTCAGTTGCCTCTTCTTTCCAAACCGTTGCCTCTCAGATGCATTATCTTTGTCTACAACGTCAAATTAATCCCTCTTCTCTGAATTCTTTTGCTGCACTTGATTTCTGCTGTCAGTTGATCTCCCAAAACAGCATGGTATAACCCTTCTACAAATCAGGTAACACTGCTCATAAATAAACATTGGAAATGAAATAAAATTTATGTAATTGGGTAACCCCTTTGCTTCCTTTGCATTTATCACATTTAGACTATCCTTTTGTGTCAATGCCAGAACTAAATGGGAGTTGGGGAACAAAACAGAGAATCGGTACTAGGAAATTCATTAACTAAAGTCATGTTTGCATTCTTACTGTCAATTTTATTTGAACCAAATTCTCCTAAATTTAATGTGATTTTTAAGCTTTCTTAATAAGAAATAGTATGCCTGAGTTTTTGATTTTGTGTGAGCTCAGGAAGCTTGCATTTCTAACAGAATATTTAATGAATTACCTGAATACTTCAAATAATCCCTGATATGTGATAAGTGCTCAATAAAGGCTAGTTTTTAGAATAATAATTTTTTTACTCCATTGGCATTGTCACATTATGAAAGGTTGTCACACTTTCATTTAATGATGTATACAGTTGTTTTAACAACAGTAGAACAGGAATCTACACAACGACTCTGCTGATTGACGTTTTCCTATTCTGTCTTATGTTGCTTATGACTCTTAATAGAATATTGTTATAATCTATGCTAGAGTTAAATATAATGTTTTTAAATGTCAATTGTTAAAGAAATATCCTTGTCCATGAAGACTTATGTACTGAATCCAAGAATAGAAAATATATAACTCACACCAAAGAAGAATTTTTTACTAAGAAAATTTACTTTTGGATTTATCTAAGTAACCATGTCTACCAGAGTAGCACCCAGTCCTTGAAGTCTGCAATCCTGGTTAATGTGTAGTTAGGGGACTTAGGTCAGAATTGCAATCAACACACTACTTCCTTCATCAAAAGGCCTCTCTTCTAAAGAAGTGTCAGTTAAATAAAGAGAGTGCCTCGTGATGAAGTTGATTTATATGAAACCAGTTAGCAGTAACAAACCATTGAAGAATTGGCAATGGTCTGCAGAACACACTTTTGAGTAGTATTGCACTAGAAGATTTGAAATAAGTCTATTTAAAAATTTGCTTCTTAGATAATTCAACCTGTAAGATGTATGCTGAGAAGCAATAAATAGTTTGTATAATAATTAAGCAATAAAATGACATGACTTTTTTTCTTTCTTTGTTTGAACAGCATTAGACTATGAATTTTATTACTGCCATTCCAGGTTTGCTTATGATTATTACACAGGAAGGGTTGCTGGATATAGAAATCAAACTACAGAATACCCAGTTAAATTTGAATTTTAGATAATCAATGAGTACTTTTTTAGTATAAATTGGTTCCATGCAATATCAAGGACATACTTTTACTAAAACAAAAAAAATGTTGTTTATTTGAAAAAGAAATTTAACGGGGCATCCTGTATTTTTATCTGGCAAACTTATACATAGTCCTATGAGCCTACTCTTTTATAAATGGTCAATGGCCACAAAAATACCTTTTTTTCCCTCTAAAATCTCTGGCTTTAATTTCCTGGATTGACAAGAAAGGTTAATTCTTTGATGTTAAGAGTTAAGAAGGATGGGTAAATTGTGATAACTTTCATGAGAAGGAAGTTTCTGTTTTATTATCCATTAATCTTGATATGGCAGGTAACTAGGGAGATTCCTTTCCAATATTGTTCAAGCATGAAATGACAAAGCTGATAGACAATTGAAGCAAATATCATCTTTGATTGCATAATGAGTTTTGGGCATATTATTAATAACCATTTTACTTACATTAATTACAGGAGCTTTATTTCTCCTCCTGGGTTTTCAGGATAGAGAGTATGCTCTAAGATTCTCTTTCAATTTAAGAATTCAGTTGAGTGAAATATGGAACACAGAAATCTGAACATGATCCAACTAATTATATTAGTTAATCATAATTGAGGGTAAATAGAAATGAGATGAGATCTTTTAGTTAACTTATTTCTATTCATTTATTTTAAAAAATCTACTATGTGTTAGACAGTTTCACCTGTATTTATTTTATTTAAATGCATAACACATAGAATGTAATTAGCCAATATTTAGACTTGAATCCAGCTATGACTGCTTTAGAACCCACACTTCAAACCATGCTGCCTCCCTACATCCTTTCCTTCCGCTAGAACAGCAGCTGGTTTTAGTGTTACTAATGGCAATAGCCAATGATCTTCATTTCCTACCTCATTCCCCTAGAATCATGGCATTGTGCATGTACTCTACCTTCATGCTTTCCACGATTCCCTGTATGCTTAAATTACTTACTACCTCAAATTAGTCTCTGAGTCTATTCTTAAAAATAAATCAAAATCTCATGGTAATCTTACAGAATAGGAATTTTGGGCTACGTGACCAGTCTAAACTTAAACTGTTTATCATGAGGCACCAAAGTCCATAATACGTGGGAGGGCCTGGATGGCTCAGTTGGTTCAGTGTCTGATTCTCGATTTTGGCTTAGGTCATGACCTCAGGCTCCTGGGATTGAACCTGGAGTCCGGCTCTGCACTCAGTAGGGAGTCTGCTTGAACTTCTTTCTCTCCCTCTCCCTCTGCCCTTCCTCCTGCTTATGCATGCATTTTCTCTCTCTAAAAAAAATAATAATAATAATTAAAAATAAAAATAAAATGAAGTCCAGAATACCTAACTCTATTAAAACAATAACAATAACAAAGCCCAATGGGTTATATTTACTTATACTGTAAATACATTTTATTAGAGAAAAAATATGCTTGGTGAATTATTCGTAAGTGAACACATTCATATAACCTTACCTACATCAAGAAAGAAAATAACCAGGATGCCAGAGGCATTCTCCTATATCCTCCTGAATCCTACTTATCCAGCTTCTCCAGAAAAAACCACTGTCCTGATGTTTTACTCTGTAGATTAATTGCTCCTGGTTTTGAACTTTTTAAAAAGTGGAATGATGCATTATATATTTGTAAAAAGCCTCTTTTACTCAGTGTGATATGTGTGTGATTCATCCGCACTGTTGCATGTAGCAGCAGTCTGTTCGTTTCAATTGTTGGGTGGTACCCTATCATAGGAATGTATCAACCCTCAGTAAATCTGTTATGCTCTTTCCATTTTTAAGGCACTATAAGTAATGTGGCAGTGAACATTCTTCTACTTGTCTTTTGGGTATAAATATACACATTTATGTTGATTTCATATTCAGAAACCTAGTTGTAAAATAACAGGATGAATGAGTTAAGGTTTGTGCAAGAAAAAAGATGGCACAAATGAACTGGAGATAATTATTGGTTTTTTTATTTTCATATGATTTTAGGATTTGCTTGTAAAAAATGCTTGATGGTATGATTAGAATGGCATGAATCTATAAGTTAATTTGGTGAGAATTGATACTTTTATAATATTTAGTTTTCCAACCCAAAGAACATAAATTATTGATTTATTTATTTAGTTTTTTTTTTTAAATAACGCTTTAGAGTTTTTTCTGCAGGGAAAATCTTTTATTTTCTAATTGATTCTGGTTTATTAAAATATAGTTACTATTTGTGTCTTGATCTTGTGTTTAGCACTCTTGTTTAATTCATGTGTTAATTCTAGCAGTTTACCTATGAATTCTTTTGAAATTACTATATATGCACAAACTTTCGTTCTGTAAAGAAATGACAGTTATATGGGGTGCCTGGGTGGCTCAGTCGGTTAAGCATCTGCCTTCAGCTCAGGTCATGATCCCAGGGTCCTGGGATCGAGCCCCACTTTGGGCTCCCTGCTTGGCAGGGAGCCTGCTTCTCGCTCTCCCCCTACCTGTGGCTCCCCCTGCTTGTGCTCTCTCTCTCTCTGTCAAATAAATAAATAAAATCTTAAAAAAAAAAAAGAAAAAGAAAGAAATGACAGTTATATATTTTCCTTGTAGGTGTCATTTCTCTTCTTTCTTTCTTTCTTTCTTTCTTTCTTTCTTTCTTTCTTTCTTTCTTTCTTTCTTTCTTTCTTTTTCTGCAATGGCTAGGGCCACCAGAGCAATCAATGTTGAAGAGATACTATGATGTCAGACAGTCTTATCTTATTCTTTGGCTTAAGGGAAAAGATTTTAATAGGTTACCATTAAGTATAATGTTCACTTCAGGGTTTTTGTAGATATCTTTATTAAATTAAGAAAATATTCTTTACCAAAATTGTTTTTCTGCATCACTGCAATAAATACACATACACACACACACACATAGAGTTAGTAAACGGTGAATTATATTTATTGGTTTCTAACCTTGTACTTGAGGTTATATCTTTCTTGGTTCTGAGGTATAATTACTTTTATATTACAATACGTTCAGTTTGTTACTATTTTCCTTAGTACACTTCCATATGGTTTCGGGAGAGTACACCTGGATTTAAGCATTCGATTTTTTAAAGTTTTCTTTAAATTCCAGTTAGTTAACATACAGTGTAATTAATTTCAGGTGTACAGTATAGTGATACAACACTTTTGTACATCAACCAGTGCTCATCACAAGTGCACTCTTTAATCCCTATCACCAATTTCACCCATCCCCGCACCCACCTCCCCTCTGGTAATCATCAGTTTGTTCTCTCAAGAGTCTGTTTCTTGATTTGTCTCTTTCTCTCTATTTTTTTCCCTTTGCTTTCTTAACAGCCTTAGAATGTCCTTTTCAGAGATTGGTACCAAGGTTATGCTGCACTTATAATAAGTTGATAAATGAGCCCTTGTTTCTATTTCCTAATGGAATTAGATAAGGCTGGTGTGATATCTCTCTAAAGCATTGGGTACCATTCATCAGTGAAACCAACTAGGTTTATATTTTCATTTGTAAGAATGCTTTAAATTATAAATTCAATTTCTTCAATAGATAAAGCATCTTTCAGATTCTGATTTATTGTGCTACTCTAGGACTTTGTTTTATTTAAAATTTCACTAAATTGAGAGTAAGAAAGTTTTCATAATGTCATTTTATTATATTTTAGGGTCCATAGATTATCTCCCTTTTTATTCCTGATATTGGTTAATTTTGTATTCTTATTTTTATACTTAATCAGTCTTAAAATTGGTTTATCAATTTTATTTGGCTCCATAAATAATTGTTTTTGCCTTTCCTGTCATGATTATATATTTTATTTTTTCTTCAATTATATTCTTATCTTCATCATTTTCTCCATTTCTATGGCTTTAATTTATGGTATTTTTGTTTCTTTTCTTTCTTTTTTATTTTTTCTAGTTTCTTGAGATGCAAATTAGGTCATTGATGGCCTTTCTTTTTCCAGTATATGCATATAAGTTCAAACATTTCTCTCAAAATACAGCTTTAGCTACATCCATCAACTTTTGATATATTATTACCATTATAATAATTATAATAATATATTATATTAATTATAATAATATATTATATTAAATAATTAAATAATCCACTTCAAAGTATTTTCTAGTTTCCATTGTGATTGTTTCACCTGTGGATTTTTTAAACTGCTGATTTTATTTTGCAAAACATGGGGATTGTCTTGACAAGTTTGTGTTAATTTCTTTTTACTAATTGTGTTTATTTTCACTAGGATTAGAGATTGCATTTTATATAATACAATTCTTTAAAATTTGATGAAGCTCGCTTCATGACTCATGTATGGTCAATTTCAGGAAAGGTTTCATGTGCAGCAGAAACAATGTGTATTTTGCAGTCTTCTTTTTTTATTTTAAAGATTTTATTTATTTATTAGAGAGAGAGAAACAGAGAGAGCACAGTGGAGGGAGAGGGAGAGGGAGAGGGAGGAGCAGACCCCCCCAGCCGAGCGTTAAGCCGGAAGCCCAAAGCAGGAAGTGGGAAGCCAGAAGTGGGGCTCAATCCAGGCCCCTGAGATCATGACCTGAACTGAAGTTAGATGCTTAACCCACTGAGCCACCCAGGGGCCCCTGTGTACAGTCTTCTACGTAAGTGAACTACAATAAGAATTGTAAGGTCAAGTTGGTTAATGGTACATTTCAAATCTTTTATGTACTTGGTCTTTTTAAATTTTTCTGTACTTCTATTATATACTAAAAGGTATTTATTAAAATTTCCCATAATTATGGATTTGTCTATTTCTTTTAATTCTGTATATATTTGCTAAATGTATCTTGGACTATATAATTAAGTGCCTATACATTTAGAGTGTTTTTGTCTTTCTAGTGTTTCAATGATTTTATCTTATGAAATTTCTTTCTTTTTCTCTAGTAATACTTGTTACTTTAGTATTTACTTTGTTTTGAGTTAATTATAACCACATCAAATTTCTTTCTTTTTCAGTCCTTTTACTTTTTACCTTTCTATATCCTAATATTTTTAAGTAACATATGGTTGTGTTTTCTAAAATTTTGAATCTTGTCAGTCTGACAATCTTTGTCTTTTCTTTAATATGTTTTATTTAAGGATAACTTACATACAAGAAAGATGCTTGCAACAGAAGTGTATAGCTTCCTACAAAAATAAACTACTGGGACTACATCAAAATAAAAAGCTTCTGCACAACAAAGGAAACAATCAACAAAACTAAAAGGTGATGTACTGAATGGGAGAAGATAAATAAAGTGTTAATATCCAAAATATATAAAGAACTTATACAACTCAACACCCCCAAAATAAATAATTCAGTTAAAAAATGGGCAGAAGGGGGCGCCTGGGTGGCACAGCGGTTAAGCGTCTGCCTTCGGCTCAGGGCGTGATCCCGGAGATCTGGGATCGAGCCCCACATCAGGCTCTTCTGCTATGACCCTGCTTCTTCCTCTCCCACTCCCCCTGCTTGTGTTCCCTCTCTCACTGGCTGTCTCTATCTCTGTCGAATAAATAAATAAAATCTTTAAAAAAAAATGGGCAGAAGATATGAATAGGCCAACAGACACATGAAAGAGGCTCAATATCACTCTCATCAGGGAAATACAAATCAAAACCACAAGGAGATACCACCTCATACTTGTCAGATTGGCTAAAATCAAAAACACAAGAAACAATAAGTGTTAGCAAGGTTGAGGAGAAAAAGGAGCTCTCTTGCATTGTTGGTGGGAATGCAACTGGTATAGCCACTGTGGAAAACATTATGGAAGTTCCTCAAGAATTTAAAAAACAGAACTACCCTATGATTCAGTAATCACACTACTGGGTATTTACCAAAAGGGGAAAAAAAAACCCACTAATTCAAATGGATGCATGCACCCCTACGTTTATTGCAGCATTATTTATAATAGCCAAATTATGGAAGCAGCCCAAGTGTCCATCCATAGGTGAACAGATAAAGAATATATGGTACAGGGACACCTGGGTGGCTCAGTCAGTTAAGTATCTGCCTTAGGCTTGGGTCATAATCCCGGGGTGCTGGGATCAAGCCCCACATCAGGCTCCTTGCTCAGCGGGAGCCTGCTTCTCCCTCCACTCCCCACTTGTGCTCTCTTTCACTATCTCTGTCACTATCTGTCTCACTCTCTCAAATAAATAAATAAAATCTTGAAAGAAAGAAGGAAAGAAGAAAGAAAGAAAGAAAGAAAGAAAGAAAGAAAGAAAGAAAGAAAGAAAGAAAGAATATGTGGTACAAGAATGACTGGGTGGCCCAGTCAGTTAAGAGTCTGCTTCGGCTCAGGTCATCATCTCAGGGTCGTGGGATCAAGCCCCACATCAGGCTCCACACTCAGAGGAGAGTCTGCTTGTCCCTCTCCCTCTACCACTCCTCCTGCTTATGCTTTCTGTCTCACTCTCTGTCTCTTTCTCAAATAAATAAATAAAATCTTAAAAAAAAAAAAGAAGATGTGGTACATAGACACAATGGAATACTATTCAGCAATTAAAAAGAGAAGGAATCTTGCCACTTGCAGCAACATTTATGGAGCTAGAGAGTATAATTCTAAACAAAATAAGTCAGTCGTAGAAAGACAAATTTCATAGGATTTCACTCATATGTAAAATTAAAAGAAACAAAACAAACAAGCAAAGGAAAGAGAGAGAAACCAGAAAACAGAATCTTAACTATAGAGAACAAACTGATGGTTACAGAAGGGGAAGTGGGTGGGGAGATGGGTGAAATAGGGGGTGAGGATTAAAAAGTACACTTAAAGTGATGAGCTCTGAGTAATGTATAGAATTGTTGAATCACTATATTGTACACCTGAAACTAATGTAACACTATATGTTAGCGATACTGGAATTTTTTTAGTAATAATAAAATAATACAATAAAATTCAAAACTTAGTTAATTAATTAAATATTTTAAAGGGTATAGCTTCCTGAATTGTCATAAATAGGACACACCTGTGTTACCATGTCTTAGATGAAGGAACGAAATATAACCAGCACTTCAGCAGTCCTTCTGTGCCCCTTCCATTCACTACCCATCTAAAGGCACCATAGAGTAAGGAAGCCATAAGCTGCCACTGTCGATTCACCATTCCCTCCAGGGTTTTCAACTCTCACCAAGTTTTTCACACAGACCCTTGTCCATGGAGGGTCTTGGTTTCCCCAGCACTGGGCAATCTCCACTTTTCCAGAAAATTCCACTCTTCCTCTGTTAGGCCAAGTCCAAATGCCCAGAATCAGTAAGTGCAGCCAAAGGGCAACTGAAGTTTCTCAACACACCTATGAAAGTTTCTCCTCTCTCTGGAACCTGTGTTCCTCCAGTTCTTGTGCAAACAACTTTCAAAGTAATGTGATTTTATAATGGAATCAATCGTTCTCATTGGGTCTGTTAGAATGCCATGACATATTTCATCCTACCTGACAGCATAAGCAAATGTACATTTCTCATCTTTTTGTCTATTGTTTAAATTGAACAAAATGACACATAATTGGTTTTAGACCTTCTATCTTTCTACCTGATTTTTATTTCGCCCATCAGTTCAATATCCTATAGCTATCATTCTATAGCAATCCCTTCTTTGGGATTATTTAAGCATATTTTATCATTATGTATTTTTCTTCTAGCTCTATTGCCTTTTTAGTTATATAAGTGTTTATTATTTTTTTAGTTATTACCCTATGGATTTCCACATATATTTTCATGACATTTTGAGCAATAGGAGGACCTTAATAAACTTAATCACGTTTACTCTTCTCTGCCAACTTATGTCTGTGCTTTTCATTCTTTTATCATTTAAATGCCACAACATTATCTTTGTATTTCCTAGTAAACATACAGATATTTTTACATATATTTACCCTTTCTGTCACTTTTTATTGCATCTCTGAGCTGCCATCTGGGAACATTTTCCTTCTGCCTGAATTTCATCATTAATATATCCATTAGTGCAGGTCTGCTGGTGATAAATTATCTGACTTTTTTGTTTTTCTGAACAAAATGTTCTTATTCCATTTTCAATTTCAAGGGATGTTTTCACTCTAGGTTGCTGCTATTTTTTCCCCCAACAGTTTGAAGATATTTTACTGTCTTCTGGTTCCCTGGTTTTCTCTTGGAAGGTTGGATATCAGTTCTATTGTTTCTCTTCTGCATTTAATTGGATGCTTTTACATTTTTTTCTTTGCCATTGATTTTTAGTAGTTTAGCTACAATATTCCTAGGTATAGCTTTTGTTTTGTTTTGTTTTTTGTTATTGTTTTCTTGTGTGTATTTATCTTACTTTAGAATTAGTAGAACATTCTGAACTCATTTCTAGGTACAGTGATAGCAGTTTGGAAAAATCTTAGCCATTAAATCTTTAAATATTGCTTTGGTCCATTCATTCTTTCCTTTCTTTCTGGAATCCCGACTATAGATGTTATAGAACTTCCACCCTTGAGGTATGTCTGCTCTGCTTTTAACTGCATCCAATAAGTTCTTCATTTAAGAGTTTTAATTGTTGCATTTCTTTAGTTCTAGAATTTCATTTGTTTTTTTTATAGTTTCAATTACCCACCCCAATACCCTTGTTTTTTAATTCCTTGAGCATATTCACTATTGTTTTATGCTCTGTTCTGAAAATCTTATCTAAATTTTTGTAAATCTCTTTTATTGTCTGCTTGTTCTCTTAATTTCTGTCATCTTGTTTTCTTGTTATTTCTAAGTCTTGTTATTTTTTATTGAATGCCAGCCCTTGTGTATAAAAATTATATAGACAAATTGAGATTTTGAATAATCTTATGTCTTTAAGAAAGTTTGTACTTTTGCTCCCAATGACTTTTAGGCTATAAATCTAGAAATCCTAAATTATCTTCATCTAATTAGGACCTGAGGTGAATGAGATGGGCTCTGTCCCACAGAAGATTTATTTCTGGTTAACTTTTACTCTTAAACATAGCTTTTCATTGTTCCAACTGTAAGTCTGGAATATAGAAATGGTACTTCCTCTTTGGCACTTCCTGATTCCACTTTTGATCCTTTAGCTGGAAACTCTGTTCAGCTGCTCAACCTCTTAAAGATTCCTTTCAGAATTGACAAATACTCCAGAGGGAAAAGCAGCACAAATCCTTGTCTTTTCAGTATTCATTATGCAAATTCTTTGTGCTACACAGGTTTCTTCTCTTTCTGTTTCATTCTTTCTTCTTTTTTGTCTAATTAATCTTGTTTTTCTTTTTATGGCTGGCTGAGTTCATGAAAACCTGGTATATTATGCCTGGAAACACAAGTCCACTTGGTGGAATATTTATGCACCAAACATCAGAAATTCTAAATGTATTAAGCAAACATTGATAGACTTGATGGAGAAATAGATGGCAGCATAATAATAGGGACTTTAATACCCAACTCTCAGTAATGGATACAATAATCAGACACAAGATCAATGAGGAAATAGAGCACTTGAACAATTCTGTAGACCAACTGGACCTAACAGACATCTACTGAACACTCTATCCAAGAACAAGAGGATAAACTTTTTTTAAAAGATTTTATTTATTTATTTGACAGAGAGAGAGCACACAAGCAGGGGGAGAGGCAGAGGGAGAGGGAGAAGAAGGATCCCCACTGAGCAGAGAGCCTGATATGGGGCTCGATCCCAGGATCCTGGGATCATGATCTGAGCCAAAGGCAGGCACTTAACCACCTGAGCCACCCAGGCACCCCCAGAATAAACATACTTAAGCACATGGGAAGCATATCTCCAAGACAGACTGCATATGAGACCACAAAGTAAGTCTTAACTAATTTAAAAGATTGAAATTATATAAAATATCTTTCTGATCATACTGGAATGAAACTAGAAATCAGTAGCAGAAAGGAAACGGGGAAATCCACAAATACACAGAAATTAAACTACACGCTCATACACAACCAAAGACTCAAAGAAGAAACACAAGGGAAATTAGAAATTCCCTTGTGACAAATGAAAACAAAACACAACATAACAAAACTTATGAGATGCAGTGAAAAGAGTACTAGGAAGGAATTTTATGATGATAAATACTTACATGAAAAAAGAAAAAAAAGATTTCAAATCAATAACATAATTTCACATCTCAAACAACTATACAAAAGAACAAATTAACTTAAAGCTAAAAGGAAAGAAATAATAAAGATTATGGCAGAGATAAACAAAGGAGAATTGAAAACAATAGAAAAAAAATCAATGAAATGGAGTCAGGTTTTTGAAAAGATCAACAAAATTGAAAAAGCCTTACTTAGATTAAGAAAAAAAGGCTCAAATAGCTAAAATCATAAAGGAAAGGGGGGACTTGCAACTGACTAACAAGCCAAATTCAACAACACATTAAGAAAATGATTCACCACAACCAAGAAGGTTTTATTTCTGCAAGCGGGGATGATTCAACATATGAGGATCAATGAATGAAATACAGTACATTAACAGAATGAAGGACAAACCATATGATTATTTCAATAAATTCAGAAAAAGTATATGATATAATTCAACACTCTTTCATGATAAAAACATTCAACAAGAACAAAAGGCAACTACCTCAACATAATAAAGGTCCTACATGAAAAGCCCAGAGCTAACATCATACTCAATGGTGAAAGACTGAAAGTACTTCCTTTAAGATGGGGACAAATGAAGGATGTCATTATCACCACTTCTATTCAGCACAGTACTGGAAGTCCTGGCAAGAAAAAGAAATAAAACTCATCCAAATCATAAAGGACAAAGTAAAATTATCTCTGTTTGTAGATGACATGACCTTATATTTAGAAAACCCTGAAGATTCCACAGAAAAAGCTATAAAAATTAATGAATGAATTCAGTGGAGCTACAGAATACAAAAAAAAAAAGTCAGTTTCATTTCTATACACTAAAAATGAGCTTTCTGAAAAGGAAATTAAGAACACAATTCCATTTACAATGGCATCAAAAAGAATAAAATACTTAATAAAGATCACCAAGGAGATGAAAGACTTGTACACTGAAAACTATAAAATTTTGCCAAAAGAAATTAAGGAAGACATGAATAAATTAAAAGACATCCTATATATATATATAGATTGTAAGAATTAATATCGTTAAGATGTCAATACTACCTGAAGTGATCTACAGATTCAGTGCAATCCTTACCCCAAAGATACAGATGCAGTGAAAAGAAGGGGCACATGTACCCCAATGTTCATAGCAGCATTGTCCACAATAGCCAAACTGTGGAAGGAGCCAAGATGCCCTTCAACAGATGACTGGATAAAGAAGATGTGGTTCATATATGCAATGGAATATTATTCAGCCATCAGAAAGGATGAATACCCACCATTTGCATTAACATGGATGGAACTGGAGGGGATTATGCTAAATGAAATAAGTCAAGCAGAGAAAGACAATTATCATATGGTTTCACCCCTATGTGGAGCATAAGGAATAGCACTGAGGACATTAGGGGAAGGAAGGGAAAACTGAAGGGAGAGAAATCAGAGGGGGAGGAAAACCATGAGAGACTACGGACACTGAAAAACAATCTGAAGGTTTCGGGAGTGGGGGGGATGGGTTAGCCCAGTGATGGGTATTAAGGAGGGCACGCATTGCAGTGAGCACTGGGTGTTATACGCAAATAATGAATCATGGAACACTACATCAAAAATTAATGATGTACTATATAGTGACTAACATAGCATGATAAAAAAATTAAATAATAAATAAATATCTCAATGGCATTTTTGCAGAAATAGAAAAACCCATCCTAAAATTCATATGGAAGTATAAGGGACTACAAATAACCAAAACAATTTTGAAAAAGAACAAAGTTAAAGGTGTAAGAGTTGATGTTTTCAAAACATATTACAAACTGATAATAATCAAAACAGTATGGTTCTGGCATAAAAATAAACCTATAGATGAGTGGAGTAGACTAGAGAATCCAGAAATAAACCCTCATACATATAGTGAAGTGTTCTTAGACAAGAATGCCAAGACTACCCAATGGGGAAAAGATAGTTTCCTCAACAAATGGTGCTGGAAAAATGGTATATATATGCTAAAGAGTGAAGTTAGATTCTTATTTTACTCCATAAACAAAAATTATTCAAGATGGATGAAAGGTTTAAATGTAAGACACAAAACATAAGTTTTCTAGAAGAAAGCATGGGGGAAAAGCTTTATGGCATTAGATTTCACAATGAATTCATGGATTTGATACCAAAATCACAGGCAACAAAAGTAAAAATAATCAAATGGGACTACATCAAACTTTAAAACTTCTTTGCATCAAAGAACACAATGAACAGAGTGAAAAAGGAAACAATGAAACTAGACTTGTATCTTATATAATACACAAAAATTAAATCAAAATGGATTAAATATTTAAACAAAAGCCCTGAAACCATAAAATTCTTAGAAGAAGCACGTTAATAAAGGCTCCTTGTCATGGTCTTGGAAATAATTTTTTGGATATGACATCTAAAGCACAATCAACAGAATAAAAAAATAAACAAGTAAGATTTTATCAAACTAAAACGCTTCCTCACAGCAAGAGAAATTCTCAACAAAATGAAAAGGCAATCAATAGAACGAGAAAAATATTTATAGATCATATTATCTGATTAGGATTAATATATAAAATATTTAAAAACTCATACAACTCAACAGCAAAAAAATAAATAATTTAATTTTAAAAATGAACAAAGTACTTGAATAGACATTTTTCCAAAGAAAATATACAGATAGGCAACAGACACATGAAAAGATGTTTAACATCACTAATCACCAAGGAAATGCGAATTAAAACCACAGCGAGATATCATCTCATACCTGTTAGAATGGCCATCACCAAAAAGAAAAATAACAAATGCTGGCCAGGATGTAGAGAAAAGGGAACACTTTTGCACTGTTAGTGGGAAAGCAAATTAGTGCAGCTGCTATGGACAACAGTTTGGAGATTCTTCAACAAATTAAAAATAGAACTACCATATGATCCAGCAGTTCCACTTCTGGGTATATAGCTGAAGGAAATGAAATCACTATGCCAAAGAGATATCTGAACCCCCCTGTTCATTGCAGTATTATTTGCAATAGCCAAGACATGGAAACAACCTAAGTGTTCATTGATAGATGAATAGATAAAGAAATTGTGGTGTGTATATACTATTGGAATACTATTGTATGCCAGTAGTATATATATGTATACTACTAGTGGAATACTATTCAGCTATACAAATAATGAAAACCCATCGTTGACATCAACATGGATGGACCTTTGGGGCATTATGTTAAATGAAATGAGTCAGACAGAGAAAGATAAATACTATATGATTTCGCTTTCATGTAGAATATATATTTTAAAAAACACACCAAACTAAGAAAAAAGGATCAGATTTGTGGTTATGTGAGACTGGGGGTGGGGGTTGGGGAAGAATTGGATGAGGTGGTCAAAACACACAAACTTCCAGTTATAAGACACATAGATTCTGGGGATGTTATGTACAACATGATGACTATAGTTAACACTACTGTATGGTATATTTAAAAATTGCAGAGTAGACCCTAAGAGTTCTCATTATAAAGATAAAAACATGATTTTTCTTTTCTTTTTTTTCCCCTCAATGAGGTTATGGATGTTAACTAAATGTATTGTGGTAATCATTTCACAATATATGTAAGTCGAGTCATTATACTGTACACTTTAAATTTATACAGTGCTTTATGTCAGTTATATTTCTGTTGAACTGAAAGAAAAAGAGAGATGTGCATTGAATATACATTACCCTAATTATGATATACAAATGGCCAACAAACATATAAAAAAAAAGGCTCAACATTACTAATGATTGGAGAATACAATTAAAACCAACATATGATATCACCTCACATCCATTAGTATGGTTACTATAAAAAGCAAAAAACCCAGAAACTAACATGTATTGGTAAGGATGTGGAAGAATTGGGACCATTGTGCAATGTGGATGGGAATGCAAAACTGTATAGCCACTGTGGAAAACAGTGTGGCAATTTCTCAAAAAAATTAAAAATGGAATTTATATGATCTCTTAATTCCACTTCTGGATATCTACCTAAAAGAATGGAAAGCAGGGTTTCAAAGAGATATTGTACACCCATGTTCATAGCAGCATTATTCACAGTAACTAAAACATGGAAGCCACCCACGTGTCTATCAATGGATGAATGGACAAGCAAAATGTGATATATATGTACAATGGACTATTAGCCTTGGAAAGGAAGGAGATCCTGACACCAGCTACAATCTGGATGAACCTGGAGAATATCAGGCTAAGTGAAATAAGCCAGTCCAGAAATGACAAATAATGTATGATTCACTTATGTGATCCATGTAAAGTAGTCAAATTTGTAGAAACAGAAGTTAGAATGGTGGTTATCAGGGGCTAGGGGAAGAGGACAATACAAAGTTACTGTGTAATTGGTACAGAGTTTCAGTTTTGCAAGATGAACTATTTCTAGAGACTTGTTGCACAGCAATGTGAATATACTTAACACTATTACACTAGTGTAATAGTTGAAAATGGCTAAGACACTAAATATTATGTTATTTTTTACCAAAACTTAAAAAAAACACTTGAATGATTAAAAACATAATAATAATCACAGCAGTCCCTGAGCCCACAGTATAATCACGCTGGTATTGGAGTTGGGTTGATAAATCTCCAGAAGGAAAAAGGAATGAGGGCTACAATGAAATTAGCAGGGGTAACATGATAATGTAAGTACAACCTCCATGCCATGATAGAAAAGGAACAAAGTCAAAGAGAAATTAAATACACAAAGGATGGACAAGGTGGGACATCAGAAGGGCCTTGAAGCACCTAAGATTTTGACCAGTGAAGTTTAGGGGGAAATCCCACTCATGCCCAGAGAACAGCTCATAGAGCATTGGGATATGCAGATGTATGGTGGGGACAGAAACTGGAGATGTTTGCTGTCGTCAAAGCCCGGAGTCCAAGGAAGACTTGGTAGTGGGCAAGGGCAAATGGAGGTAGTTCAGAGCTCATGTTATTTGACAGCGGTGGAAGACCCAGCAGGAGTGGGTAGGCTGACAGGCTGTGGTGTGGGAAAGGAGTCTAGTCAGGAGGCTCACAGCCTGGTGACCAGGACACTGACACACCCAGCGGGTTCTCATCAGGGGCTGTGCCTGCAACCACGCTGCTCTGCCGAAGGGAGGTGGGGACTGGAACCCTCTTGCTTTCTGCTCTCCAAACTCTCCCCCTGGGCAAGGGAGGCCTTCTCTTTATTTGTAGGATGGTGCATTATGGGATGGCAGTGACCTGAGTATTAGTAAGGCACTGAAAAATGAGACCAGACCTAGAGACATTGGTTTTAGGATAAATCACAGAGGCCTTGGAAAGTTCCTGTCAGTGAGTCAGTAAGAATGGAGGTGATAGTAATAGAAATTGGGCGGGGGTCAGGGAGGGGAAGATGGGTATGTTTAGGTGTGTAGGCTTTTTAAGAGCATATTCAGAGCCTCAAATATTGCAAAATAACAAAAACAACAGATCTAATGGAAACATATTACAATGAGGCATGTATATTACATGACAGTAGATATTAATGGAGGTTTGCTGATACTGGGTAAGAACAGCTCTTTGGATGTGGTAATAAGCCATATTCTCTCTGTTTCTTTTTTCTCATGCTGGCTAACAACTGGGTGATTTTAGAGAACCATATAAAAAAAATTCCCTCAGTTATTTTTTCCCACTCCAGTAAATTACGAGCAAAAGCGTAATTTATTTACAATTTATCTGAGTTGTAAAAAAAATTGATTTGCAGCAACACTGGGGAGAAGTGATCAGGAAGGAAGGAGTAGGAAGCATTCCCATAAACACCTTTGTTTTTCTGAATAATATTGCTGCAACATTTTATCCAAAAAAAAGAGTTTTAGGTAGCTTTAAAATTTAATTAAACTTTTTATGGAAAATTACAACTTACTCAAAACTTGCAAGAATATTACAAAGAACTCGCATATATCTGTTCCCTAGATTCGCATGTTGTTAACATTTTCCCTTATCTCTCTCTCTCCTTTATATATATGAACACATTTCAATTTTTACTTTTTATGAACATTTGGAGAGTAAGTTACATAGATCATGACCCTCCATTCCTAAATATTGTCTTAAAAATATATACTCTCCGTGTAAATGCTTTTAAAAAGAAAGGAAGAGAGGGAAGGAGGAAAGCAGCAAGGCAGGGAGGGAGGGAAGAAGGGAAGGGAGAAGAAGGAAGGGATCAGACGGAAAGGAAGGGAGAGCAAGAACACTTAAATAGTAGAGGAGACTCATCCTTTCATTCCATGTGATGAGCTTTTATCTGAGTAAGCATCACATGGAGATGTGCGCCTACGGTCCCTTCATTTGGTCCCAGGGCCCAGGAGCCTCTTGTAGGGCGAACATCTAGGTGCACTGAGCCTAAAGAGATAATTTTTAAAAAGTAATTTTGGCTAAAAGTGAATTTTGCTTTGTGCACTGCCTCTAAGGACCGAAGCTCAATGAAGGACCTGAGTCCACTGTACCAACTGACCACAGGGCAAGAGTAGCAATTTTACAAGTGATCAAATCATATTTCTTTGAAGTCTTTTTTGCTGCTTTTAAAAATTCTGGTATTAAATAAAATTGCTCTATAAAATGCACCGAAAGGTCAAAAATCAGAGACACCTGGGTGGTTTAGTTGGTTAAGCTTAATTTCAGCTTAAATTCAGCTCGGGTCATGATCCCAGGGTCATTAAGATCAAGCCCCACATTGGGTTCCATGGTGGGTGTGGAGCCTGCTTGGGATTCTCTCTCTCCCTCTCCCTTTGCTTCTGCCTCTCTCCCTCTCTAAAAAACAAAACAAAAAAACAATAAAAAATCCCCCAGAGATCAAAAATGATTTTATTATAAAGCAAGAACAAGAATTTAATCACTTAAATACTAATCCATTTTGTAATCAAAACCAAAACATTCAAGTTGACAACATATGAAATAGAAAACACATCATGTGTCTTTCTGCTATTGGAGCCAACTTTGATTCCATTTAAAAAAATTAAATTTTTTTAAATGGAGATTTTAATTCTATTGGTTGTCTCATTTTATTTATATGAAATTTGTAAATTAGTTTTGTATTTATTGCTGTATGAGAGACACATTAGACTTATTCTTTTTCTTAATGTTTGTAACATACGTTTATTGACTGAACTTAAACTAAATATAAATAACCTTAAAAGGCAAGGTTATCCATGGAATATTTCATTGAAGGGCACAAGAACTTTCCTTTCTGCTTTTATATAAAGGACTTTTTATATTTAGTTATGTTTACATATTTAACATCAAAGAAGTTGGTGCTGGTGTTTGGCAAGGATTCTTCCACTGGCAGGGAGAATATAGCTCAAGTTTGAGAGGCACAGGAGTCCAGTACAGAATGTGGGCTCTGCTGTGCATATTCAAACTTGCATCTGTCTCTGAACCTCAGCTTATCTGCAAAATAGGGAAAAATACGTGATAGGAATATGGGGAGTACTGCATGAGATAATGTGAGAGCTGATCAAACCAGGCCCAGCACAGAGTAGCCATCAACCCCTTCCACCTCCCTCCTGCTTTCAGCTGATGTGCACCCACAACTCCCCTTCTTTCCACAGCTCCCAGGACGCAGTGGCCAGGGCATAAGGCAGAGTTCTCTGGGCCCAGTCATAACCCGTGCTCCTGGAGATCAGTGGGTGGCTCTATGTGTCCCCTCTGTAGGAATCTCCTGCTCTGTTCACAAAGCTTCCCTATTCCAACCCTCTTAGTTGTTTGAATGTGTTCCTTTCTGTCTTTCCATTATCTGCCTCTCTTCCTGGGTGCCTTCCTGCTTCCCAATCTTTCTGTCCTGCCCTGCACGTTCATTCATTGACTGATTACCCACACATTCATTTCTTTAAGGCTCTGTGCTGGGCAGGTTTCTAAGATATTTCCCAAGATCAGGCCCCAGGTATGCATGCCCTGTGTAATCTCTCCTGGGCATGTGGGTGGGCCTGACCTAATCAGGGTAACACTTTTAAAAGAGGGTTACAGGTCAGAGACAAAAGTCAGAGAGATTGCAAACTGCAGTGGATGCTGCCTGTTGGCCTTGAAAGAACAAACTACCATGCTGTGCAGAGGGTCATGGGGCGGGAAACTGGGTGGCCTCTAAAACCTGAGCACGGCCCCTGCTGATGGCCAACAAGAAAGCAGTGGCCTAAGACTACAAGGAGCTAAATCTTGCCAAAAGCCACGTGATCTTGAAAGAAAACCCAGACAGACCTCCAGAAAGGAAGGCAGCTGGGCCAATATCAGGCTTTTGTTTGTTTCAATCTCTTAAGACCCTGGACAGAAGGTCCAGCTAAACTGAATTGACATTTCTGATCTACAGAAACTGTGAGATAATAAATGGTTGTTCCTTTAAGCCTCTATGTTTGTAGTAAGTTTCTGCACAGACATGGAAACCTGATACCAGCTGTGCATGACTCCTGTTAGTTCATCTCTGGACCCGAGTTCTAGATCTTCGCAATTCCCTAGTCCTCTTACCCAGTACTGGCACCACTATCCTCATTTCCAAAAGTGTAACCAGGATTCTTGATTCCCTGACCTTGCACAGAATTCTCTCCTGGAAACTCCTCTCTGTTTTGCTGATCTGCCTGTTTTGACTTAAAGGCACGACTCATGAACCAATCTCCGTGCTAACTGACCTCCTGTCAGTTCACCTTTGGTCACAAATGTCACACCCATCCTATCCTTTATCAGGCCCTCAGTATAGATCAACCCTTTCTTGTGGCTACTCTGAGAACTGCTATTAAAGGACTTTTGATCAATAAGCAAAAACAAAATCATCTTAGAAAACCAGATGTCATTTTTTTTCTGGTTAAGATAACCATCTAATTTAATGAAGGGAGACATTAAAATAATGTCTCATCAACTGTGAACAAGAGATAATCTTGAGTCTCTCAGAAATGTTTGAGAAGTTTGAGAAATGTTCTCACACTCACCCCTTATTCCCAATTGGGAATGCCAATAATTTCGGGGTAAATTCAGGGGAGTAGAGGAGCTTTTTTGCAACAAGACCTTGCTTGATGAGGCTGCGAAGTATGCCATGCCCTAGCTGGGTCACATCGCCTCCATTCCTGGAGACTCTGCTCATCTCTCTGTTTACCACCCAGCGCAGCTGCTACTCTGCTTGGAGAAGAGAAGGTCCCGAGTGTCGGGGCTTATAGAAGTTCCAGGTAGAGGCAGGAGTCAGGTACAGAGATTTTCGTCTGCTGCAGCAATTCTAATCCTAGAATTCATTTCTTCTTTCTTTTTAAAGATTTTATTTATTTATTTTGTCAGAGAGAGAGAGAGCACACAAGCAGGGGGAGAGACAGGCAGAGGGAGGAGAAGTCTCCCCACTGAGCAAGGAGCCCGATGAGGGACTCGATTCTAGGACCCTGGGATCATGACCTGAGTCGAAAGCACATGCATAACCGACTGAGCTACCCAGGCACCCCTTAGAATTCATTTCTAAGGCACTATCAGATAATAGAAAAACATATACTGGTCTCTGCTGTCAGTTCCTAGCACAGAGCGCCTAGAACCCTTGAAATTTCCTAAATGATATGTAGCATCTGTTGTTCTAAAATTGGTCTTGGACCTCCAGTTACTAACACAGGGGTCCTAAATCCCTTTGAATTTCCTGGCTTCTAATGAAGGGACTCTTGGTGGACTTCTGGATGGGGGCTGGTCACTAAAAAGACCAAGCTGTGTTTACAAGCTTGGAATTTTCAGCCCTGCCCCCCCCCCATTCTCCAGACAAGGAAGAGGGGCTGGAAATGGAGTTAATAGTTGATCAGGCCTCTGTGGTGAGGCCTCCACAAAAACCCCAATACTAGGGGTCTCACAGAGCTTGTGGGTTGGTGAACACATCCACGTACCAAGAGGGTGACACACCCCAATTCCACTGGGACAGAAACTCTTGAACTGGGGACTTTTCTGAAACTTGCCCTGTGTACCTCTTCATCTAGTTGTTCCTTTATATCTTTTATTATGTCATTTAGAAGACACCAGTAAATATAAGCATTTCCCTGAGCTCTGTGGGCCATACTAACAAATAATTGAATCCAAGGAGGGGTTCATGGGACCTCAATTTATACCCAGTCAGTCAGACTTACAGGTGACAACCTGGGACTTGAAGTTAGTATCCGAGGTGTATGTGGGGAGCAGGCTCAGGGGACTGAGCCCGTAACCTATGGGATCTAACACTATCTAGGCAGACACCTTCAGAACCCTGCTGGGCTCAGTGTGGGTTTTCCCCATGTCAGAAGTTAGCATGGTAGTAGTAATGGTAAAGGAAGCCTAGGAGGAGTCCAGTGTTTTCCTTACTGGAATCTGCAGTTCTCTCACACTGCTCTCTCACACTCACCCCTTACTCCCTTCTTTCCTCTCTGCCAGTGCTTTTTGCAGATGCTTTTTTACATCTATAGGAGGAGAATACCATTCCCAACTCAGGTGATGAAAGTCATCTTTCATTTATACTTGTGTTTTGGGGAAATTGTGTGATGCTTCATATGGCAAATGTTTCATAAAATAAATGACATGACATGACTAGATAAAGAACAGCATTTTTTAAAAATAGCTACTACTTTGGAAGAAAATGATTTAAAAATTTCAACATAACTTTTTCAGGATTTTTTTTTTGAGGGGTGGAAAAAATCTTAAAAGAACGGAAATTAATGACAAAAAGGATGAACATAGTTTCTAAAAATCTCTCAGTACAGAAGTCATTCTAGCCAAATGAGGCCATGGAATATTGGTAATATTTTTTGTGAGGTGAGTTATATGGAGATAGTGGCTGCATTTGCCACAGTTAGAGTATAACAAGTAGTTAATGTAAAGCTGGAAATGTTCAATATATTTTCCAGATTTCTCTGAGTCTCCGCTGCCTGATTGACAGTCATTTAGAGGAGACCAAGTCCTAAGGATAAGGGGAAAATCTCAGACATTGAGAAAGAGGTAAATATGTCTTCACCTCTGCAACAAATTACACCCTCTATCCTTTGCTCCCTGGTGGCATGTTGGGCAAGTTCACAGGGCTTTAGAGTGTGGGCTCTTCTGACCAAAGTTAGCAGCAAAAATTTTGAGAACAGCTGCAACAGATTTTCTTTTATGGAAAAAGTTACCTTGAAGATGGACTAAAATTAATCACCCTAAGTACAAACTTCTCAAATTATTATTACATATTAAGACTTTAATTTCAGAAATACAATCCATGGGTTTAGCAAAATGAATGGTTGGAAAATCATCACGTGGCTCAAGTTGATCATGAATGCAAAAAAACAAAATAATAAAATAAAAAGGTGACATGTTGACTCTTTGATCAATTCATTTAGAGAAGGCCCAAAGTCATTCTGGGTAAACCATATTTACAGTGAATTCTCTGAGTTGTCTTCACAGAGTAAGGATTACACTGGTCTTTTCCCACTTTGTAAAGGACTAGCTTTGTGCTTCATACTTACCAAATTCTTGCAAAGCCAAGTCACAATGGGAACAAACCTAAGGGTCAGAGATAGGGAAGAGTTTGCCTGCCTCGCACGAGGATCATAGTTCTACGAAGTACAGTGAACTGGCAATATTTCCTTAGGCCATTTGCAAGCACTTGTTTAAGAGTAAAAAGGAATCTGTAACTTTAAGAAACAACAAATCCAGAGATAGCAAACACCACATAATTCAAATCTATATATCTCCAAACCTGCAATTGCTGCCCTGTTACATTTCATTAACTTTGAAATGAGTTTACAATTTATTCTAAAATGTACCAAATGTAATTTACTTGGAGCTGCAGAGAAGCTCAGAGTGGATTGTTAGCCTGCGCTCTGAACCACTGAATAAGAAGATTCGTAATGGGCATGCAGACATATTCTTAACTCCATAGCAGAGCCCACTAAAGTGTGATAATTACTCTTTGGTCATTTTCAGCTCTTAGGTATCACTTTGATGGTTGATACAACAAAGCTAGTTCTTTTTCTCCTTTGATCACAGAAAGTTGGATTTTTAGTGATTACGGTTTTGAAGGTTTTTCTCCTTGATGAAAGCATAAAGGAGGTCGGAGCCTTAATTCTGTCCACTAAAGTAGGACAAGAAGCCTTGTCACAAGAGGGGGACTGTCATTGAAAAATGGAGGCTCCAGTGATTGGCCTCCCTTGGGCATTATTTTCTGCAATATGGTTGAGTTCTGTATGATTTCAATCTCACCCTTTCATTTTGGCATCCTTGACCATCCACTGCCTTTCCCGGATTCAAAATCATTGTGGGCACCATTTTAGTGATTTCTGCCGTTCCTTTTCTCAATACTCTATTCTTTCCTTAAATATTCCACTCTCCATCTCTATACCTGTGCTCCCTCTTTTCTTATCAACACCTTGTTCTTGCCAGGACCATTTCCATCTACCCACAGTTGGACTGGGTTGTCTCTCTCCCAGTGCTTATCCCACAACTGTGCACATAACATCATGATGCTAAAGGGCCCTTTCCCTGAATGCAATCGATTGAGCAACTTACAGGGTGCCCGGGACTGGCAAACGACATGCAGGATCCCCAGGATTCTTCCTTCCCATATGCTAGCTCCCTTTAAAAGAACTTTTGGTTTCAAAATCTGATTGGTGGCTACTTCATGGGATAAACTAAGTAGCAGTTATACATTTTCTCCTGTAATCTGGCATTTTGCATGCATGCTTTTGGGAAGTATTATATTTTTAAAAACTCTCCAGCTGGCTTAAAACGGATGGCCCACGGTTTCTTGCCTATTACTGAGATGGCTGTTTGTGTTCCCTGCTATTTAGAGTCAGGAGTTAAATGACAATCCTGAGCATTTCTGCAGGAGCATTTATTGTGATGTGTTGTATCTCTATCAGACACACTTCGAACCTGGAGCAGAGACAATAGGGAAAATGTGTATAATTTTAAAAATTAATGCTATCACAAAGCTACACTCTCACCCCAAGTCTTAATGGTAAATTTAAATCAAATTCTGAGTTTTGTGGAGCCTTTACCCAGTTAAGATCTTTTTGTTTTTATGTGTATATAAAACTCATCATGGTGCCTGAAAGTGTTGTCTTTTTCTTGCTAATCTTACTGAAGTCTAAAACCTCTCCAGCATGCTGGGACTATTATCTGCCTGAGGAAAAAAAGCTAGAACTCTCTGTAATTAGTAGATCCTGTTGTGAAATGCAACCAGCGTGCATGGGACAGTCTCAGGCTGTGGAAGGTTTAAAAATTGGTTATAAGCTATAAAGAAGTTTGCGAGAAAATGTCTTGACATAATAAGTCTATTTCCAGATTGGTTTTTCTGCAAAGACAATCCTGCTGGAGCCGGGAAATGTAATACTGAAATCCAATGTAAAAGTATGTGGATTCCGAAGAAGGTCAAATTTTCTATTTAGCTTCATCAGAGTCACTCCTGTTTTTATATTTTATATGCCGCATTTCAAAGATACTCATGAATAATCATCTCAATAATCAAAGAATAACACTAGTCATGCCATCAGGAATTTGTTTTAAAGTAGAACAGCAAAAGTTCTTCAGGGGGAAAAAAGTCATTTTCATCATAGAAGGATGATTAATTCATTGGCTGTATGCATATGGTGGTTGGTGGGAGACCCCGTGCCAGTCAGCGGTCCGGGAACTCAGGACATCTGTGGTCAGTTAGAGAGGAGTCCCACTCAGAATCCTGCACAGCCTGGGCTCTCAGCTGTTGGAGATTTGGGGAGTAGGATCTGAAGGGATACTGTGACAGAGCTTCCCAGCCCTCTGGGTTGAGCCCCAATAGTAATGTAGAGAAAGTCAGTCTCACCCGAGGGCTAGAAAAGGTTAGAAACTTGCTGGACATTGAGTGAACTCCTGCTGAAGCTGTAAGCTCCATCCTGACCTTCCATCTTCTCTCATGCTTTTCCCAGATTAGTTCATTTTTAAACCAACTATGAGTATTAATGGTTGCATCGCAATAATCCAGACCAGGTTTTAAAGACCTTTCTTTTGTCCTTCCAGCTTCTGCCGTGGTCTGGTGTAGTAGTGTGTGAGACCATGTGCAGGAAAAGGGATGCTCTCTTACTAGGCAATTAAATACAGAAGATCAGCAGTAATCACTTGTCTTTCTTTTCCCAGCCCTTCCTGGTTGCATAATAATTAGTGCCTCCCTTAACAATGTCAATGTGCAAGCGCTCCCAGCTAAAACCAAACCCACTGAGACACAAGTGGTTAGGTAAGGTCTATTTTTCTGGTCTTGGGCACCGGAAGAAGCGTCCAATCCTGATGCTGTGCCGTGACATGTTTGGAGAGAGCCTGGGGACATCATTCCCAAGGGTCCATGAAATATGTGAGAGAGGCTGGGTCTGAGCAGGCCTCTTGTCTGAAGTGCAGAGAGTGGTCTGGTTCTTTCTCCAGGGATTTGTCATTCATGTAGCGTGCAGAACTGCAACGGTATTTCTTTTTTTGTTTGCTTTTTAATTTTGCAATCCATCCTTTAAGCAGTCATGAGCTTCAAAAGTGAAAATGCAAGCTTAATGAAAAATAAAGTACTCAATCGTTGTTTCTCAAGAGAGTTGATGACAGACATGTAAACTGTACAGAATGTTTTTTAATCTTTACCATCCACATTAGGGATGTAGTGATTTCATAGACACTCAAAAACCAGAAGACACACATCTGGTAATGAAACATCAGCTCCTATTTCCTTAGTTAGTAGTCATTTTACGAAGTCTGTGCCCAAAGATGGTGTTTAAAGAGTGCAATTGCAGAAGGTGCTCTATATCTCACTCGGCAAAACATGGCTTTGCATTTAGTTCACATATCTGTTGTTCTAAATTAGTTGTGCACATTTTTCTCTACAAGGTTCTATACGTGCGTGCAAAGAGAGCTGATAGCTTTCAATGGGTTACCAGGAGAGAACCTGGCAAACGGTTAAATTCTTCCACTTTTCATCAGGCATATCAGATGCTTCAAATATAAAATAAGGCAAAGTCAAAGTTTTTTTTTAATTTTTTTAAACCCAATTTATGAAGCTGAAGTAAATCTTTTACACATTTTTTTTCCTGTGGAAGATAAAATATCAGGCATAATTTGTGAATGCCATTTTAAATTTAAGTAAAATTTAACTTTGAAGATAAAATGATTTGCTTTTGTGACTATGTTATGAATATCAATTTTACTGGGTCATAGTATCAAGCAAACAATGTTCTTAAATAAATGAAAAAAAAAAAACCCCGCAGAGCAGACATCTCCTTGAAATTAGCAGTAGCATAAGCACAGTTCAAAATGCATCCAAACAGGGTACACTATTCTACCAATTGAAACAGGTAGAAATTTATGTATCTTTATATGTCAAAATATATATATGTGCATCTGAACCACAACTTTTTTTCTGATAAAATTCATGTTGAATAAAAATACATAAAATTTAAGGCTTGCAGTGTAAGCTTTTTCTCTTTGCTGTGTCTTGAGTGTTTGAGCCTTTACAAAGGATTACTTTTTTTTTACCCCCACACCTCTCTCCCCGCTAGTAACCATCAGTTTGTCCTCTATAATTGTCTGTTTCTTGATTTCTCTCTATTTCCCTCTTTTTTCCTTTTGATCATTTGTTTTGTTTATTAAATTCTACATCAGAGTGGAATCATATGGTCTTTGTCTTTCCCTGACTTACTTTACTTAGCTTTACACTCTCTAGCTCCATCCACGTAGTTGCAAAGGACAAGACTGCATTCTTCTTTATTGTTGATAATATTCCATCATCAATCAATGGATACTTGGGTTGTTTCCATAGCTTGGCTTTGTAGATAATGCTGCTATAAACATAGAGGTACATGTATCTCTTTGAATTAGTGTTTTTGTATTCTTTGTTATACCCAGTAATGCAGTTGCTGGATCATAAGGTATTTCTATTTTGAATGTTTTGAGGAGCCTCCACACTGTTCCCACAATGGCTGCACCAGCTTGTGTTCCCACCAACAGTGCATGAGTGCTCCTTTTTCTCTACATCCTCACCAACAGCTGTTGTTTCTTGTGTTGTTGATTTTAGCCGTTCTGACAGGTGTGAGATGATCTCATTGTAGTTTTGATTTGTATTTCCCTGATGGTAAGTGATGATGAACATCTTTTCATGTGTCTGTTGGCCATATGTATGTCTTCTTTGGAGCAATGTCTGTCCATTTTCTAATTGGATTAATGGGTTTTTGGGTGTTGAGTTGCATAAGTTATTATTATATTTTGAATGCTAACCTTTCATCAGATATGTCGTTTGCAAATATCTTCTCCCGTTCTGTAGGTTACCTTTTAGTTTTGTTGATTATTTCCTTTACTGTGCAGAAGCTTTTTATTTTGACGAGGTCCCAATAGTTTATTTTTGCTTTTGTTTACCTTGCTTCATCTAGGAGAAATACCTAGAAAAAAGTTGCTACAGCAGATGTCAAAGAACTGCTAAAACTGATAAATGAATTCAGTAAAGTTGCAGGATACAAAATCAATCTACAGGAACGTATTGCATCCTATACACCAATAATGAAGCAGCAAAAAGAGGAATTAAGAAAGCAATCCCATTTACAATTGCACCAAAAATAAGAAGACACCTAGAAATAAACCTAACCAAAGATATGAAAGACTTGTATCTTGAAAACTGTAAAACGCTGATGAAAGAAATTGAGGACAATACAAAGGATTGCTTTTAAATCAACCTAAGTGTCCTGCATGATATTGAACATTTTTTGTAACAAGTCCTCTAAATTTTGACTGAACTTTGTTTAAAACCGGTTGGAAAATTTCAATTAAATAATTTGACAAATGGAGTACCGAAAAAATTCAGCTTTCAAAGCTTTTAGTAAATTGCCATTATTAAGAACAAAACTTGCAAATAGGAAGATAATGCAGTTTATTCCACAACAGAAGAAGAAAAGAAGAAACCAAATGACGAGAAATCACATAGTATATAAGAAATGATTTTGGCATTTGGTATCTTTGGAATACCTGGAATGATAGGAAGAATATTTTGATAGTCTTATTTTTAATAGGAAACTTTGTATTCTGAGCTAGTGTAAAATAGAAGCAAGAAGATCTACAATTCTATATTATCAAATTGGGCACAATATTCCAAAACATAGTAGAGATAAAATTCATATGAGTTTTGTCTTTTAAAAATATTTAGAAGAAAACTATTTCCTTAAATATTAAGTAATATGTAAAACTACTTATTGAATGGAGTATACTTTTTGATACACAAATGATTTTTATTGAGAATATCTTCCATTTGGTGGATTTTGATCTAAATTTATCAAGTATCTGAGCACTGGTAAGGTTATTTTCTCCTAAGTACCATTGTCGGCTGCCTGGGTGGCTCAGTAGGTTAAGCGTCTGCTTTCAGCTCAAGTCATGATCCCAGGGTCCTGGGGTCAAGTCCTGCATCAGGATCCGTGCTCAGCGGGAGTCTGCGCCTCCCTCTTCCTCTGCCCCTGCCCCTGGCTTGTGCTCTCCTCTCTCTTGCTCACTCTCTCAAATAAATAAAATCTTAAAAATAAATAAATAAAATACCATTGTCTTCAAAGATGAGTCAACTAAAGGTGTCAACAATTTCAAATATATTAACATCAATCTATATAAAAGAATACTGCAGGTAATTTTGTGAAAAACACTTAAAAATTAAGATTGTATTGAAATTGCCAACTCTGGAAAACTAACAATGACGTGATACAGGAGAGATATATGGCTCAGAAACCAAATGAAGCATTAACTATGATACAAGCTTTGCAAATATATATATATATATATAAATTCAGATAATTACTATAAAGTTTTTTAAACTTTACTTATTATGCACATATTTGCGTACATACACAAATAAATTATTTAAAGATTTTATTTATTCATATATTTTATTTATTTAGAGAGAGGGAAAGAGCATGAGCAGGGGGAAGGGTAGAGGGAGAGGGAAAAACAGACTTCCCACTGAGCAGAGAGTCAGAAGCAGGGCTGGATCCCAGGACCTTGCGATCATGACCTGAGCTGAAGTCAGATGTTCAAACAACTGAGCCACCCAGGTGCCCCTTATTTAAAAATAGATTTAGAGCAAAACTATTGTATAGGTCAATGTAATAATATAATAAGACCCAGTAATTGGTCAATAAATAAATATGTCAGTAGTATTTAATTTGAAAGGTCTCAAGCATCTCATGGTTTGGATGATAAATTATGCAGTCATGTCAGCATCACTGGCTGGCAGCTCCCCTGTGTGTCTCACTGCTGACGCAAGCAGCACGCAGTGCTCACACTCACTGCACGTGAGGCATTTCTGCCTATCTTGCCTGCCCAGCATCTCAGCCCTACCCCTGACTATGAGGGAGCCTTGACCTCACAAGCGTTAGAGGAGGCAGAGCTCACCTCCCACCAGAGCAGGTGAAAATGTCAGATGCTTTGCGTTCATGCGCTCAGTGCCAATACATGTGACTTAGACTTAGCTTGAGAGGCGTGGAGTTTGGACGGGGAGCAAGTGAGTCAGAGAAGGGGGGCAGCGGAGAAGCCAGTGTGGTGATGGCTGGTGAAGGCTGCAGTGGCAACAACATGCAGATTGCGAGGACGGATTGATGTTGGTTCCAGCGGTGGTGTGCAGAGTCCTGGCCCAGCGGCCACAGTGGAAGGCACCGTGGAAGGTGCACTGAAGCACGGTGTTCCGTGGCCTTCCCAGACCAGCTGTGTCGGCAGATTTGGCTGAGACTGCAACACCTGTCCAGCTGTTGCCACTCCTTTTCTGAGTTTTCTTCTCCTGGCTGCTCTGTGATTCTGTGATCAACCCAACACGTAAGAAAAAAATTTTTTTCCTTTTCTGCTTTTATAACCAGAGTCATCTTCTGTGGCTCACAACAGAGAACATTGGCTCCATGAACATCCAGGAGCATCAAGTGAAAGGACCAACAAAATCCTACACCCCTAAAATTCCTCCTTGGTCATCTTTGCTGCCCAAACCCCAGTTAGGACCTTGCCCTCTACTTTCTCGTTGAGCTTTTCCAACTATTTCCCTTATTTCCAGAAAGTCCAGTTGATGACTTTTATTACATTGATCAGCTCGTTCTTGTTCCTTCACTTTATGAGCGATGTCCTGAATCTCCTTTTTTCCCCTAAGTATGTGACTCATCCATGTATTTGTTAAACCAAAAGCTATCTACTTTAATGGGTGATTGTGCTTCTCCAGAGAAGACAGAATTATGGTTACAAACACAAGGGATTTTTTTCCTCTACTATACAATGCAATATAATACCACACCATACCATACCATACAATACACAAAACCAGGAGAAAGCCAGTCTGAACGCCCACCCAGTAATAACCATTTAGACAGATCAGGTTGAGAAAGTGGAAGCAGAGGACAGAGGGACACCTGTGCAACTCAGTTGGTTAACCCTACAACTCTTGGTTTCAGCTCAAGTCATAATCTTGGGACCCTGTGATCCAGCCCTGCATCAGGCTCCGTGCTCATCGGGGAGTCTGCTTGAGGATTCTCTCCCTCCCCCTCTGCCCCTCCCCTCACTTCTGCTCACACTCTCTCTCTAATAAATAATTAATTTTTTTAAAAAGAAGAAGTGGAGGGGGAGCAGGATGAATGGAGGACGTGTAGGTGGGTGATGGAGGCCCAGGGCAGGATGCCTCTCTCTCCAGAGAGTTGGGGACCAGGGCAGGATTCACAGGGGCTAAAGCAAAAGTGAACAGCATGGAGAAAAGGTGTGGAGCCAGGCAGAAACACTCCGAGAAAGGATCGGAAAGCAGGTTCTGGTGGGACTGAGAATCCCAACAGGCCTGGCAGCAAAGCTACCCCAGGGGAGTTCTGAACAGGGCTGCAGTAGGCGGGCCAGCAGCGAAGGGACAGTGAGCAACAACCAGACGCAGGGATCCTGCGCGATGCTTGCCAGACCAAACAGCCGCTACACTTGTGTGGTCTCTGGATAAGAACGACGGCAGCAAATCCATCCTTCATATGGTTCTTTTTATCCCTTGGTGTCTCAGCAATGTTACTTTTGAAAAATTCAAAGTGAAATCAGAAAAACCACACCGAGGGAATATTTTCCATGTCCAAGTGGGAGAACCAGGGGAAACAGAATGTTCTGGAGGTGTGGTTGACATGGTGAGAGAGAGACCGCAAAGGCGGGCTGGAGATCAGGGCAGGCGGTGCGAGGAGGGAGACTTGAGAAACACAGGAGGAGGTGAGAGAGATGCCAGGAGGGGTGGAGAAGGGGAACCAGGCAGAGGCAGCAGAGACACTGCAGAGCAACGGGAAGAGGGGCACACTGGTGTCTGCCAGCTGCTCTCCCTCCTGGGCATCAACACTTCCTGCGCAGATTTGCCACCAGAGCAAGGAAGCATAGAGCCGTGTTCAAGCAACCCGCGTGACTAAACAGTGGGGGACTAACTAGTGACCCTACAGAACGAGACTGACTAGTTACCTTAACTTCAGGAGGAGGACTCCACAGGAAGTCAGAGGTGCTCTGCCTCCCAACCAGGGCTGTGGCACCAGCTTTCTAGGGGGAGTTAGGAGATTTACGGGGTTCCTTGGGTGTCGAGATGCCATTAGCAATTCATGGGTAGGGTCACATTTTGTTATTGTTCTATAGGTCAGCCAGATATCCTTCAAAATTCAAATTGCAATACCCCCCCCAAAAAAACACTGGAAGAAGCTTAATAGTTGGATTTGAAGTGAGAGTAGTAAAGGGAAACCAGGGCAGGTGAGCTGTAGGGGTGAGAAGAGAGAGGGGAACGGATGATGTGACACGTCACTGCATTTCTGTGGATGCACTGCTGGACAATCACACTGCTGGGCAATCACACTGCTGAAAATGAGCCCATGACCATTGCTGTAGTGGAAATGAGGACTGTAACCAACTAGAGCAGAGGAAAGAGGGCAGAAGAAGGGAAAGGAGTGGAGAAACAGGTGCAGGAGACACAAGTGAGGGCTGTGCACATCACCCTTTCCCTCAGGCTCAAGAGAACTTGGTATTAGAGCATTTCCTAGTCAACCCCACTGGCTCCCTTTCTCCGAGAACTTTAAGGGGCAGGCATTAAGACTTTATTTTTAAATGTACCTGAGATTTATTTTTACTCTGGGAGTTGAGGCCAGCAGAACAGGAGATGACAGACACTAAAAAGATCGTTTGTTACTTACAGATCCCAGGAGGAGGGGACACACCATGCCATGTGGGGCCACATGGGGAAACACCAGGTCAGTCAGGTGGTAGAGGGAAAAAGAAGGACTGAGGGCAAGAGCCTTTATTTTGGGGGATGGAATGGGCAAGATCAGGTAAGCTGGTTTAGGATTGCATGGTTTTAATAATTTCAGCAGGTTTTTGAGGAACTGGGCTGTATCCTGTTGTCTGATATCTGGCGTTGGGGTGATTTAGGGCAAAAAGATGGTATTCCAGACTTCAGGATCCTGATAAAAGGAGACAAGTAAGAGTATGGACCCAGGATTGATGTCACTGGATGACATTTAAACCTTGGGACACTTATTTTAGTTTTCCTCACACTTGATTCATTCAATAGACATTTCTTGCACAACCAAGCACTGAGTAGGCCCTGTAGGATAAGTCATTGATTGAATCGATGGCTCTGATTGATGGCCTCTCTAAATATAGGATCTTTATAAAGTGAATTTCCAGCTCCTTTCATCAAGAGGTAGACTCTCTGACCCTTAGGTTAGCCTTGGGCCTTCCGTGGCCAAAAGAATTCAGCAAAGTCATGTTCTAGTTCTGAGGCTGGGTTCCTTCCATGATTCTGCTTTCTGTCCTTGAACTTCACTTCCACCAGGAGAAGAATCTGAGCTAGCCTGCTGGAGGACAGTCCTATGGAGCACAGACGCATTTTCCTAGCGGAGGCCATCCTAGCCAGCCAGTCCCTATCTGCCCGGGCCGCTGATGGCAGGTGTGTAAGTGAACAAGCCCAGCCACCAGCAGAACTGCCCGGCCAACCCTAGATTCACCAACAAAATGCATGTCTGATGTTGTCCACCAGTGAGGTTTTTGAGACTGTTTGATATGTAGCATTACTTGGGGACACTAAATAATTGATACAAAATATGTAGGTAGAGGACAAACAGTAGTGGAGACAGGTAGCTCAGTCCAGAGTGGGGAGCTTGGGCTCTATGGCATTGTACAGGGGAGGTTTCCAAGCCAGAGCCACTGGTCAGGAGAGCTTCTGGGGGATTTGAGGTCTGAGACTAGAAGAGACAGAACATAACCAGTGACAGGAGGTAGGTAAGTTGCAGGTGGAGGAACAGGTACATAGGTTCAGGGGTGAGAGAAAGAATGTTGATTGGCTGCATGACCTTCAGGATGGCGGGTGGGGTGTGTGTGTGTGTGTGTGTGTGTGTGTGTGTGTGTGTGTGCGTGTGTGTGCACACCCAGGAGAGGGGCCAGCATGGAAGCAAGGATCTGTCAGGTCATCTTGGAACTGGTGTCATGCTAAGGACTTTGAACTTCATTCAGAAGTCAGTGGGAAACCACTGAAGATTTTAAGCAAGGGAGTGAAAGGATTTAGTTGATATTTTGAGCCACATTTCCAGCAAAGTCTAAATGAGAAATGGCCCTGCCAGGATCTGTGAGACCAATGAGGAGGTTATGGCTTCAATTGGAGTAAACAATGCTGAAAGCCTGATATAAGGTAATGCCTATTTCATTTAGCATAATCTCCTCTAGTCCCGTCCATGTTGCTGCAAATTTTGGGTAATAGTTCTTTCTGATGGCTGAGTAATATTCCATTGTATATATGGACCACATCTTCTTAATGCAATCATCTGTTGAAGGGCATCTCGGCTCCTTCCACAATTTAGCTATTGTGGGCAATGGTGCTATGAACATTGGGGTGCATATGGCCCTTCTCTTCACTACGTCTGTATCTTTGGGGTAAACACCCAGTAGTGCAATTGCTGGATCACAGGGTAGCTCAATTTTTAACTTTTTAAGGGAACTCCACACTGTTTTCCAAAGTGGCTGTACCAACTTGCAGTCCCACCAACAGTGTAGGAGGGATCCCCTTTCTCCACATCCTCTCCAACATTTGTTGTTTCCTGCCTTGTCAATTTTTGCCATTCTAACTGGCATAAGGTGGTATCTCAATGTGGTTTTGATTTGAATTTCCCTGATGGCTAATGATTTTGAACATTTTTTCATGTGTCTGTTAGCCACTTGTATGTCTTCATTGGAAAAGTGTCTGTTCATATCTTCTGCCCATTTTTTTATTTGATTATTTGCTTCCCGTATATTGAGTTTGAGAAGTTCTTTGTAGATCTTGGATACCAGTCTTTTATCTGTAGTGTCATTTGCAAAGATCTTCTCCCATTCCGTGGGCTGCCTCTTAGTTTTTTTGACTATTTCCTTGGCTGTGCAGAAGATTTTTATTTTGATGAAGTCCCACAAGTTCATTTTTTCTTTTGTTTCTCTTGCCTTTGGAGATGTGTCATGAAAAAGGTTGCTTTGGCTGATGTCGTAGAGGTTGCTGCCTATGTTCTCCTCTAGGATTTTGATGGATTCCTGTCTCACATCTAGATGTTTCATCCATTTGGAGTTTATCTTTGTGTATGGTGTGAGAGAGTGGTCAAGTTTCATTCTTTTGCATGTAGCTATCCAATTTCCCAGCACCATTTATTGAAGAGACAGTCTTTTTTCCACTGCATGTTTTTTCCTGCTTTGTCGAAGATTAGTTGCCCAAAGACCCAAGGGTCCATTTCTGGGTTCTCTGTTCTGTTCCATTGGTCTATGTGTCTGTTTTTGTGCCAGTACCATGCTGTGGAGGAGATTATGCTAACTGAAATAAGTCAAGCAGAGAAAGACAATTATCATATGGTTTCACTCATGTATGGAACATAAGAAATAGGAAGATCAGTAGGAGAAGGAAGGGAAGAATGAAGGGGGGTAAACAGAAGGGGAAATGAACCATGAGAGACTGTGGACTCTGGGAAACAAACTGAGGTCTTCAGGAGGGGAGGGAGGTGGAGGACTGGGATAGGCTGGTGATGGGTATGAAGGAGGGCACATTTTGCATGGTGCACTGGGTGTTATAAGCAAATAATGAATCATGGAACACTACATCAAAAACTAAGGATATACTGTGTGGTGACTAACATAACATAATAAAACATTATTATAAAAAATAAGGTAATGCCTGGGAGATGGATAAACCTGAGGGTAAAATTACATACAAAATATGTGAAACTTGCAAAGCATGTAAAATAATGTGCATAAATTTTAAAAAGAGAAATTAAGAAATTAAGCTTCATTATAGCCAAAATGAATATTACCAACGACTCTGACTCTTCTTTGCAGCAGGTTGGATCTCTGGGCCAGGCATATTTTGGTTAATGGTAGAGCTAGCACTTAACTGCATGAATGAGATCCTTCTGGCTGGCTTCTCCTGGATGTTATCTGTGTCACTAAGTGGTGTCTGTCACATTACTTTGGCAGTTCTCTGGCTTTATGCTCCAAGTCGTTGCTGAGACACATGTCTACCTCAAGTCCTCAGACTGTTGTGAAACTTGCAAGCATGGTTGGAAGGGTGTCTCTGTCACCAAGGGATGGCAGAATGGCTTTCAAGGTGCAGGTTTGCAAGTCACAGCCTTTGACAGCTCTGGAGAGTTGCCACTGATGCCCAAGTCCAGGAGATAGGAATCTAAACTGCACTTGCTCTGTGCAAATTGTTCATACTGTCAGTATCCCAGGAGGGGCCCCATGAGGTCCAGCCAACTGCAAGGGGGTGGGCTGGGTGGAGGCTCCAAGCCAAATCCATCTGAGAGGACAGACATGCTGCAGATTTCTGTAGAGGACGGCAGGGGCTGTGTCCCAGCACAAGACAGAATGGAGGTAACCAAGTGGTGGTCTAGCCCAGGGGAAATGACCCCTGGCAGGGTTGAATCTGGCCCTGGGAGAAGGCTGTGTCCGGATCCCAGTTCTAGTTCCTAGAGATGGTGAGAAGGGTGGGCAAGCAAAATTTCAGAGAAAACAATATCTTAGACCGGGAGAGACATGCGGAATAGGACACACAAAAGATGGCAACCCATGCATAGGGTAAAGTGTGAAGATTCACTAAGGAGATCCAAACTTTCAGGGCTGGATCATCAGAATTGTTGCTCAATCCCCCTGACTTCCACTGGAATTGGATCTGTAGGTGAGTGGTTTGTCCCACAGGAGTAGCAAGGACATGAAAATAATTGCTGAGTACACCTCCCTGACCACCTATTTTCCCTCTTTCTTTTATATCAGAAGCCTAGATTTGAGTGTAGCACCTGGTGAGCCTACATAAACCCAACCTGTCCATGCCGCCTTGCAGCTGGGTGTGGCCATGTACTTAAGTTCTGGTCACCAAAATGTAAAAGAATGAAATGGGTGTTCTCCCAGAAGTGGTCTTTAAGAAGAATGAGCATGTCATTTTTTGTCACTTTCTCTTTCCTGCAGACTAGAAGGTGAATGTGATGGCTGGAGCATAAGCAGCCGTCTTGGGCTAGGGAGTATCATGTAAAAGTGTCCCACAGCCCTAGCCACCTCTCTTCAGATTTTTTTTATGAGTGAGAGTGATAAATGTGTATCTTATAGGAGTCCCTTGAGTGTCCACATGTAATTACATTATATTGTAGCAAACCCAATCCTGCCTGAATCGCTGAGTGTCTGATTCCTTTTTTACTTTCAGACTAGGGAAATATTTCCTTTTCAATGATCCATTCAAATCTGTGAAACATTTATATGGGGTTGGGGAATGGCAGTAGGAGCTGTTACATAGATGCATTCTTTATTATCCTGTCTTATTTCAGCACTAACTTTTTCTGGAGATGGTTTTAGAAGGTGGAAGAATTGTTTTATTTTAAACCCTGCTTTCCATATTCAGTTCTCCAATTGCAACTTTAATGTCTAACACAAAAACTGTTTGGAGAAACTGAACCAATACAGTCGGCACACATTAACCAAGATGCACACACTCCTTAATGACGTTGAAGAGGCACTTACCTCCAGCTGCAGTGTCCAACAGTTCCCGAGAAGATTAAAATAAAATATCACAGAGTCTAAGAATGGAGGTTTTATTTCTTTTTCAGCCCAACAAATACCAAAAATTCATTTTAACCCCTGTCAAATATAAATTTGAAAGAAAATATAAAAGCTCCTCCATATGCCCAGGCCCCCCCACCATTCTGAGCTAAATGCAAACCACATCTTGTTATATTTTCTCTGTTTATCTTCATGTGGGGATGAAGGAGGATGGGGGGAGACGCTGTGTTTAAGGTGATGCTTTCATGCGTGTTTCCCTCTGCAACCTGAGACATGGGATCTCCGGTATGGTTTGCAAGTCCTGGGACCACAGGTGCCACAGTGTGAACCACAAGAGGATCTGGCAAAAATTCTAGTCCCACCGCTGACTGCTGGGGGGCTGGTGAACGTTATCCACCTCCACTTGCTTATCTGTAGGACAGGATAATAGTCTGCCTCATAGAATTGTTGTTTGGAGGGTGACATGAAATAATCAAGTGAAAAATATGTATCCCTGGCCTCTCTACCCTTTCCTGTCTAATAACTGTCCTGTAGGCTGAAGTCCATTCTGAGGGGAAAAAAATGGTTCTTTTTTAAACTTCTCAAGTTATTTGAGTGTAATGCCAGCTAAGGGAGAGGATACAAGGGCGTGAGCTAGTTCTTTTAAGGCTGGGTTCAGGCACAGAATCTTACCCACTGAATTTGAATCTCTGAATCGTAAATTAGGGATCTCCACCTCTGCATAATGACAGCGCCCCCTCTTCTCCACCTCTGCATGACAATGCCCCCTTCCCCACCTCTGCATCATGACAGTGCCCCCTCTTCCCCACTTCTGCATAACGACAGTGCCTCCCTTCCACCTCTACATAACGACAGGACCCCCTCTTCTCTACCTCTACATATGACAGCATCCCCCTTTTCTCCACCTCTACATACTGACAGGGCCCCCTCTTCTCCACCTCTGCATGACAGCGCCTCCTCTTCTTCACTTCTGTATGACTATGCCCCCTCTTCTCCACCTCTGCATAATGACAGCACCACCGACCCCCCATAAGGCTGTTCCATGTGCCTAAAGGCTGACCTGGCTTGGTGCTCCTACGGATTCACGGCTTTCTTATTTCCAATGTGTTTATCTTGGTGCTCACTGTGTTAGCAAGTGAATATTCAGCAGATGTGAGCCCACTCACCTCATCTGGAAATAGTCTGAGCAGAATGTGCATGTTGCACCCTCTCTGGGGTGGCTCTGCTTCTCAGTTTTCGGCGTGGCTTTCTAGTTCTGCTGTATGAGAGCTCTGGCTCCATTTATAACGACCTTATTGAATTTGCTTCCATGCATACAGCAGGACCATTGAAGAGTTTAATTGCATAGATTGTACCAGAAAGTGTCTTCCCAAAGGTACTAAGTTAATATATGTTAGCATGTCATTTACCCTAAATCTTCATGGTTCATATTGATATTGGACCAAGTAATGCCTCAAAATGCCACGGTTTTATGCTTTCATGCCACCAGGCCTTCCAGCAGGCCTACCTTCCCACTCTTTGGCAAGAGGGAAAACACAGGTGTTCATCCACACACAGGCACACACAAATATTTGAGGTCTTCACACACTTTTCGGGGGGAGTGGTGGTAAAGACAACTGATTGGCAAAATCTTCCCTTTTCTTCCTTTTCAGAGTATTTGGCAGTTGAATATAAACGAAGCTTGTTGAAATGGAAAATTTTCTCCGTGCATAATTACACTAAATGAAACATGAGCCTATTCTCAATGTGTTTCTTTCATTTTGGGAAACTTTAATTTCTAAAAAAAAAAAAAAAAGAAATGCAAAAAAGGAAGCCAGAAATATGGAGAAAACAAGAAGTAGATTTAAAGAGAAATGTGAAATGACCATATTTTGAAGATGCAAGGACTCGTTTGGGTTTGCACATAACACATTTCAGCTTTCTGTCCTGGAGAGACAGTAATTTCATCCCGCTCAGGGATGCCATGTTATAAAAATCTTACACAAACTCCAGAATTCTGAGTATATTCCCGCCCTCTTCCCTAATTTTTATGAAAACATCCCCTTCTTTTAGCAGAGATTTTCCTAAAAAATGAATAATCCCAGACCTCAAGTATTATCAAACTGATGGCTATTGTGGCATTTCTAAAAAAGATCACTGGAGGTAGTTAGGCATTTGAAGCCATTTTCAATGACCTGAAAGATTTTAAAATCAAACTTCAGCCATGAATAAAAAACATGGAATTAAAAACTTAGTATGAATTAGTGGGTACATGTGTAAGAAATGTCCCCACAGGAAACTAGCTCTTCAGTCATTTGTTTTTGTGTTTTCTAACTTGTCTGGTATCTCACATACTTATACATTATGTAAATATAAATATGTAGCCCTGGAATGATCTCTGGCACCCTCTATGAGGAAGAAAAGCAATTTATTCTAGGAAAACTGTCATACATTCTGGTTTATTGAATGTGGCTTCCTCTGAACCTTCTTTTGGAGAGTGCAGACTGGTTTAAAAAAAATGTTTTCGTGAATCATTTACATTTTAGAGTAAATGAAGTATTAGCCTACAAAATATACAATTCCATGTGAATGAATGAGCACATTTCACGAACCTGGAAATACCACATACTGGAACATCGGGCTCTCAGCTTCGGCACTAACGACGTTGGAGGTGGGTCTTTCTTTGTTGTGTGGGCTGCCCTGTGCAACTTAGGACTTTGAGCAAGATGACCTTTACCATCTAAATGCCATAACGCCAGCACCCCCAGCGTGACTACCAAAAATATCTGCGGGTATGCCCAAATGTCCCCTGGGTACAAAATTGCATCTGATTAATAACCCCTGGGTTATTTTCTCTGGAATCATGCCCATTGTTAATGACTTGTCGATCGTATGTTTGGTCACGGGAAGTGCTCTTTCCCGTCATTACTTAAGTATGCTGGTGTGACTTTACCAGGTAGCAGGCCTACGGACTTCATCAATCTGTGGTTCAGGTTTCAAGCAGTATAGACATCCCATTTGTTCTTAACATAACTGAAGAGCATTAATAATTATCCCTCTACTTAATTGTTCATTCACTTCACAAGGATACATAAGGTGCTTTCACGAGCTATACATTGTTTTAGGTTCTGGAGATACCTCAGTGAACAAATGGGCAGAAGTCATTGCTTTCATGGACTTTATATTCTAGAGACTAGGGAGTAAGGGGGAGAGATGATGGAGAAAAAAAAACATAAGTGAATTATATAATACACGAGAATATATAAGTGATATGGAAAAAAAGAGATGAGGTAAGAAGTATCTAGAAATTCAGGAAGGGGGCTGTTGTCAATTAAATGGGGCGGTCCAGGTGGACTTCATTGAACAGGTGGATGTTTGAGCACAGCCTTCAAGGAGGTGAAGGCATGAGTGAGGCTGTTGTCCTGCATACAGGTCCTGCGGTGGAGAGCCTGGTGTTCAGGGGCAGTGAGCAAACCAGCTGCCTGGAGAAGTACGTACAATGGCCGCATCAAGAAGTTAAGTCAAGGGCTAGCCAGCGGCTTGGCCACATGGACTCTTGGAGTCACCATGAGAAGACTTTGGCTTCTTCTGTAAGAGAAGCGGGGACCCATGGGATGGCTAGAGCAGGGCATGACTTATGGTTTAATAGGCTTCCTCCTACTGTTAAGTAGAGCATCAGCTGTAGGAGGGCAGGGGCGGGAGCTGACTGTCCAGCCGGGACCCTACGACAGTGACTTAGAGCCACAGAGGCAGAGGCCTGAGCTGGGTAGAAGCAGAAGAGATAGCAGGGTGTTCAAGAAAGAAAGTGGCCTGATAGACAGCAGAGTAACTGAGGCCTAGCTCTTCCCCAGGGCCTGGGAGAGATGCCAGAACACAGCTTAGTAAATCGGATTCATGTGTCTGTGGAAAAAAAGAAGTCCCCATCCTCTCATGCAAGTATTTTTTTGTACAATGTGATTTAGAAGTGCTGGTCATCTTCCGGGAAGCAGGAAAGGGAGGAATGGGCTCTGAAATCAATGGCACTTCAACAGGGTGCCTGACCCATCATCTCCATTTCCACCTTCCACCCCTTCCTTCCTTCCTTCCTTCCTTCCTTCCTTCCTTCCTTCCTTCCTTCCTTCCTTCCTTCCCTCATTCATTCACTCACTCAACAAGCATGTACTGACCCTCCTGACTATAAACCTAAGATTCCTGGCAGATCCATCAGGAGAGTGGCTTTTTCCAGGAGCTGCAAGGAATGGAACTGTCCAGGGTCTTGGGTAAAGGCCCTGAATCTCCCCCCCTCACTCTGCTTCCTACTGGTGACAGCATGTTCCACATCTTAATGTAAAGCTGCTGTCTGCCTGATCGACACAGAGGTCCATGCACCAGGCTGCAGATGTGACCGCTTCTGTTTGGAGTCACAAAGCTCCTTAGTGTCTGCAGGAGAATCCCAGCTTCCAATGAGTGCACCTCCACGGAGAATACGACCAACAAGACTTGGGGAGTCACTTGCCCTGTGGAATCCCACCATCATCCTTATGTGCAATCATTCAAATTGGAAGATAAGCAGAATTTTAACTGTTATGTTAAAAAATGGCCTTTGTTATTAGCATCTGCTGGTTATTTTTCATATTTACCATATTGGTTTAGAAAAAGAATGTTCCAGCTAATGCACTCTATGAGAATCAACTGAAATATTGGAAAATATGTCTGAAAATAAGAACTCATTTTTTCTCTTCATGTATCTGTGGCCAATGCTGACTTAACGGTCTCTTCTGCACGTTAAGTAGGTCTTAGAGAAACCACTGCTCAGGGTTTTTTTTCCCTAATTGACAAAAGTTTTATTTCCTAGTGTGAAAAAATAGCACTCTTGTTTTATTATAACTCAGAGGAAGAAAAAGACACAATTTGGTGGATCTTGCAGCAACTGCAGCGGGAATGCTTGTTTTTATTGATGTGAGTTCATCTGGGTCTCAGTTTGTCCACAACCACATTCCCACACTCAATGCTGTGTCACACTCAACATTGCTGAAGAGTATTTTTGGTACCTTTAGAATGTCAACCATTGCTATTAAGTAGTGAATAAAAGGACACACAACCTGCTATACCAAGGCTTTATCTCATGGGAAAGCAAAAACCGCTTGAAGAATCAGACTGGCTCAGTCAGCCTGGCAAAAGGCATCATGGCCTTGGAATCTGGAATGCCTGATTAAGACCCCAGGAGCCTCAGATTCTTCATCTGTAAGGGTGAGGCAGTCACACTTGGTGTGCTGGTTGTTCTCTACTTCCTCCTTCAGACTCTTTTCCACTCTTCACCTTATGCTTGATAATGCCCTCTCAGACCAGAATCACCCTTGGCCCTCTGCCCTCTGACTTGGGTTGGATTCAGCCAAAGAGAAGTAGGGTCAGCAGACTGGAGATGGTGGGGTGGTTATTCTCCCTCCTTCCCTGCCCACGGGATGATGGCTCTGGTCTTCCACGGAGGGGCCAGCATTGTCTCTTGGTCACTGAGTTCAAGTTCTGATGACATCACCCCTCTACTTGGCCTTTCAGATCTAGTGCCTGAGTGTTTCACTCCTCCCTTTTGTCCCCTTAATCTTAATGGCAGCTTTGTAAGTTGTTCCTTCATTATCTCTCTTTAACTGTTCATGTGAATGTGTCCCCTGTTTTCTGCCCACACTGTGGACTGACTACCTGGGGTGTAGGATTGCAGTTAGGATTAAGTAAATGAAGGCATGTAAATTGCTTAGCACTGTACCTGATTGATACACGTAATAAGACCTTAGTAAGAGTTAGTTCCTTTCCCATAATATAAAGTAGCCAGTACAACAAAAAGACAGGACCACTTTTGAAATATTAATGTTTTAGGTTAAGATCTTTGTGTTGGTCTTTTGACCAATATTTGTGCATAAAATATTATTACAAGATTAAGGGGTGAAAGTGTTTCTTCGTGCTGCTACACAAAACTGTTTGAAGAAACCATCAAAGAGTACTTGAAATTAAGACAACAACAGCAAAACACTTGTACTCTTTTCCCACCTGTTAACATTGCTTTGGCATGTCTAAGGGTAACTTGGTATTGTAATGACAACAACACAAATTAGAAGACTGCCTTTCTGGTTCTTTCTTGAGACTTACTAGGACTTCATGAAATGATCTCAAAGTCCCTTTGGAGCTCTCACATAATATGAATTTGACAGAATTTTAAAAAGTTACTATAAATTCAGCATGGTTTGGAGTAGTTGCTGGTGGTAGGCTTCTTCTGGAGGCTGGTAGGATTGAACCAGACATTGAAGCATGAGTGCAATTTTCAAAAAAGGAGAGGATAGAGCAAAGTAGCAGGAAGAGATGGACCTTAGCAGAGTTTGATATCAAAATTATGTTGACTTCATAAAACAAGTTGACTTCATAAAACAAGTTGGAAACTGTTCCCTCTTTTTTTGTTGTTTTCTGGGAGAGTTTATGTATGATTTGTGTTATATTTTCATTAAATATTAATATTTAACAGTGATGCAAGCCATTAAAACCTAGAGATTATTTTATAGGAGAGTCAAAAAGTGTGGGTTCACTACTTTAGTAAATATAAAATAATTAATGTTTTCTATTTCTTCTTGTGTCACTGGATATATTTTATTTTTCTAGGAATTTGATGATTTCATCTAAATTTTAAATTTTATGATTCATTAGTTGTGTATATCACCCAGTGCACCATGCAATACGTGCCCTCCTTCCTACCCATCATCAGCCTAATGAATCATGGAACTTTACATCAAAAACCAGGGATGTACTGTATAGTGACTAACATAATATAATTAAAAAATAAAAATAAATAAATAAGTTTTAAATTTTATTGGCATAAAACAACTTATTTTATCTTCTTATGACTTTTGATTATTTGTGAGGTGGGTAGTGATGTCTCCTTCTTCCTCAGTACTGGAAGTTTTTTGAAGCTATGCTTTTTTTTTTTTTCCTTGACTCATCTCATCAGGGATTTATCAGTCTTACTAGCTTTCTGAAAGAAATAACTTAACCCTTGTTCATTCTGTTTACTGTATGTTTGTTTATTATTTTATTAATTTATTTTCATATCTAAAATTTTGTTCCTTCTGCTTTTGTAAAGTATTTTAATTGTATTTTTTTCTAACTTTTTTGAGATATTTATTTTCAGCATTTATTTTTTAATACTTGATTTAAAGTTATAGTTTTGGTCTGAGAATGGTTTGGCTGCAATATACATGTGTTAATATATTCTTTTAAAAATATTATTTAGTTCAGAATATTTCCTATATTTTGTTATAATTTTTTGTTCTATAGATTACTTAGAAGTATATTATTTTCCAAATATATGGGATTTTCCAAATGTATGAGATTAAAAGGGTTTTCATTTTGCTGTTCATTTTTAACTTGTGCTGAAGTCACTTATGTACTTTACTATTTCTATCCCTCATATATCTGGGATATTATTTACGTACCTGTAAATTATCAATACATATTTTCTGTGTTTGCTTAAAAAGAGTGTGTGTTCTGCAACAAACTACTGCAGCCTTCCATAAGTGTCAATGAGGTCAAATTTGTCAATCATGAAGTTCAAATTCTGTATATGACTGTGCAAAATCTCTTAGTGAATTTTTTTTGTTCTGCTTGCATTCTTCATTACTGAGAGATTACTAAGTGTTCATAGCTCTCTCTCTCTTTTATATTTGTTAATTTTGGCCTTATATATTTGAGGCTGTGCTTTAGATGCATAAAAATTTGGAATTATTTTATCTTCTTATTAAATAAAACTTTTATCATTATGAAATATATGTGTTTAACTATTACACATTTTGCCTAAAAACCTTATAATCTTATATCTATCTATACTGTTTTAGACAATATAATCTTACTATCCTTTTAAACTCAAAGATTGTATAACTTTATATATATATATGTATGTGTATGTATGTGTGAGTGTGTGTGTGTATCTCCACATAGAATATTACTCAGGCATTAAAAAAAATGAAATCTTGCCATTTGTGACAGTATGGATGAACCTAGAGGGTACAATGCTCAGTGCAATAGGTCAGACAGGAAAAGACAAATACCATACAATTTCACTTACATGTGCAATCAAAAAAACAAAACAAATGGGCAAATAAGTGAAAAACAGAACAGAGGATAAACTGGTGCTTGCCAGAGGAGAAGAGGTGGGGGATGAGAGAAATAGGTGAAGAGGATTAGGGGATACAAGTAGTAAAATAAATAAGTCACAGGGATGAATATTTTACCATCATAAAATAAATTAGTCACAGGGATGAAGAGTACAGCATAAGGAATATAGTCGATAATACTGTAATCATTATATGGTGACAGATGGTGACTACACTTACCACGGTGAGCATTGCATAATATATAGAATTGTTGAATCACTATGTTGTACACCTGAAACTAATATAGTATTGTATGTCAACTGTACCTTGATAAAAAAAATGGTCTGATATTTTTTCTTTAAATTACAACAATTAATCTATTTTCAATTAACATAATTACTGATAAATTATATGTCAATTTTATATGTTATTATTTGTTTTTTATTTGTCCTGTTAGTTCTACATTTTTCTTTTTCTTCGTTTTTGCTCATTCATGCTTGAGTATTTTTAAGTCAATTTCTTTTTTATTATTATTATTGTTATTATTTTAGCTGTTACGCAAGATGATAAGATATTATCTTTGATTATATCCTTGAATTATCAAATCTAATGCAACCGTGTACTCTTACCCTTTCTTGAAAAAAATGAGTAATTTAGAAGTCTAATTTCATATATACTGGTACGAGGTTTAATACTATGCTTGTAGCGAATTTTAAATCTGTATCTATTCTAAATCCTCCACATATTATTATAGATAAGTACTATTCAATGATATCTCCTCACAAGTTTATCTTTTTTTGAAGATTTTAATATGTCTTTATTAATGAATAAGGCATAGCAGTTGTCACTACAGCTTAAAAAGAGCAACATCTTCTAGGATCTCTGGTTTGTAATTCTTTTTATTGTTTTTCTAATTTTTTATTATCTGAGGTTTTTACTTTAGACCTAAAGAATAATTGCAAGAAGAGTACAAATAATTCCCATATATTCCTTATATAGATTCTTCAAGTATTTGCATTTTACCACATTTGCTTTATTTTGCTCTGTCTCTCTCACCCTCCTACTCATTACACACCCATATATCACATTCAAAAAACTTTTTTTAAAGATTTTATTTATTTATTTGACAGAGAGAGACAACCAGCGAGAGAGAGAACACAAGCAGGGGGAGTGGGAGAGGAAGAAGCAGGCTCCCAGCGGAGGAGCCTGATGTGGGGCTCGATCCCAGAACGCCGGGATCACGCCCTGAGCCGAAGGCAGATGCTTAACCGCTGTGCCACCCAGGTGCCCCACATTCAAAAAATTATTAAGGGTAGTTTATTATTGTCGTGTTGCCCATTTGTCTCACTGTGACTTTAAAGCAAGGACATTCTCTTACATAAGGGCAGTACAACTACTAAAAACCAGGGAAATGGCATCGATGCAATCCTATATCTACTCTATCAAAATTATTCAGACTTCACCAAGTAACCTACTAATGTGCTTTACAGCAGAAGAAAGTTCTGGACCAGGTGTCCCACTTGGCCATCATGTCTCCTCATTTAATCTCTTTTGATGTGGATGAATTCTTCCATTTTCCTGTACATTTCATGACACTGACTACCTTGAAGAAAAGAGGATAGTTACTTGGAATATTTTCAGTTTAGGTTTGTTGGCTGTTTCCTCATGATTCGATCCAGGTTTTGCCTTTTAGGCAGGAATACCATAGAGGGGATGCTGTACCATTTACTCCACACCAGGAGATGCAGGATGCCAATATACCCCCTTTCTAGGGATGATAACCTGAATCCTTCAGGTATGATGGGGTCTGAAATTTCCCCACTGTGAAGTTACTATTCTCACCTTGGCAACTAGTCAGTACCTTGGATGAGATAACTAGGACTGTAAATATCTGGTTACCTCTCAAAATCAGATAGAGCATTGTCTTCTCCACAGAAATAGTAGAGGCCAAAAGCAGTGGAATAATCCTTAGTGCTGAAAGAAATAGCTCCAACCTAGAATTCTTTTTTTTTAAAGATTCTAAACGATGGAATTTGCATTCATTTTTTTATTATATTATGTTAGTCACCATACAGTACATCCCTGGTTTTTGATGTAAAGTTCCATGATTCATTAGTTGCATATAACACCCAGTGCACCATGCAATACGTGCCCTCCTTACTACCCATCATCAGCCTATCCCATTCCCCCACCCCTCTCCCCTCTGAAGCCCTCAGTTTGTTTCTCAGAGTCCATAGTCTCTCATGCTTCATTCCCCCTTCTGATTAGCCCCCCCTTTCTTTATCCCCTTCTTCTCCTACCAATCTTCCTAGTTCTTATGTTCCGTAGATGAGAGAAACCATATGATAATTGTCTTTCTCTGCTTGACTTATTTCACTTAGCATTATCTCCTCCAGTGCCGTCCATGTTGCAGCAAATGTTGAGAACTTGTTCTTTCTGATAGCTAAGTAATATTCCATTGTATGTATGGACCAACCTAGAATTCTTTAGAGGGAACATATCCCTGAGGAATGCAAATGGAATAGTCATTTTATGTATGTATGTATGTATGTATGTATGTATGTATTTTTAATTGAAGTATACAGTTCACTGAAAAGTCATTTTAAGGAAAACCAAAAATGATCATTCACCTGAAATGCTCATGGAAAGATAAACAGCACTCACTTAACTCTGGTCTCCATGTTCAGAGCATCGCAAGCGTTACCATAGCTTTGCAGCACTGCCATGCCATACAAAGCTCCGTTGACATGCTTGCCAGCCTGATTTGCAGCCCTTTGTTTCACCACAACATTTAGAACATGTATGTTGCTTAACACCAGGAGGATGTCTTGGGTTTTTGGTGCCTTGGAATCCTTGACCTAATAGTCTGCTCAGCCCTTGTTTTCCAACCCTGCCTTGTCCTGGCTTTCCTGGTGGTAGCCCTGAGTTAGTAATCCACAGCTGTTACACAGAGACAATTTGAAATTTGAAATTTGATATTCAGATCTTTATAAGTAAGGAGAGCATCTTGAGCACTTTTTATCTCCAGACTCTGCTAACGAATGAACTGTTATATGCAGAACTTTGGCCTTCAGACTTCATTTCCAAAGAGCTGTCCCAATCTTTCTGTAATAAATGTGTTATTGCTGGAGGATCCAGATGGTTGCTGATTTAATTCAATTGCTAAGCAAGGGAGGAAAAAAAGGTCTAATCTACTCGTATCTGAAACAAAGAAATCTCACTTTAGGAAGCAGGCTTACCCTACTTAAAATACTGCAAACATTGTGATGGGTTGGATGGGATCCGGGCATCTCGAAATCACCTAGGAGAAGCAGTTTTGCAGGCATAGGGCTAACGTGGTGCATTAGAAGCCTCTTGGTTCCCCTTGGCAGTAATTTCATACCTACCGACGGTGGTACTGGAGGAAAACTTTCATGCCTGGTAGAGGCAATTAGCCTGGGTCTGGATGGAGGAGGCCTGGGGGCTGAATACTTGTGTGACTTTACCTCTCTGGCCAAGGTACAGACTGGGATGGATGGTTCCTACAATCCCTTCCCAATTCTAAAATCCTATGGCTTTAATATTCATACCATTCAATTAATAATCCACCAGTATCTCATTCATATAGTTAAACCAAAATTTTTATAAATGTAGCAGTTTCTTTTCTCATGTGAGGAAGAGAAGCTCAACTACTTCACCATTGCCTTGATTATTAAGATAACTTGCTCTCTCTTGCACACACACACACACACACACACATCGACTCCTTAGGAGCCAGAGGCATATGTGCTGGGAGCAAAGAATGACAATCCTTAAGCCAAAATGTAATATCATTTCAGTTCATTATTTGCCATGAAAACTCATTCCTCAGAATTCAGAGTCCTGAGAGATATTAAAAATGTCAAGTGAGGAATGACAGCATAAAATGCAGATTGATTTAGGTTTTCAAAATTGATTAGTAATTTGGGGCCATGAGAGCAATTTGTGTGGTGTTTTCACTCTACTAGTTGCTAAAATTGATTAGCGCTTTTGGAGGAAGGTATAGCAAATTGCTATGCTAATCAAGGTACATTAAATCATGAAGCGACTTGATTACCAGTCAGCGGTGCTTCTACAAAACCGGTTTGGAAGCAGTCCACATCGCAGCAGCAGGTAAACTGACTATCTCTCATTCTTTCTTTTGATTTTGGGGTTCAGGGTAGTGGCGAAAAGCATCCATGCTCCTCACCCTTATGATTTCTCAGTCTTTCAGAAAAAAGAAGTTGTGGTTTAAGAAGGTGTGAGGATCTATACTACTTTGCATTGCAAAAAAAAAAAACCTATATCTGCATTTTACCATTTTGGTATTAAATTGTTTTTATTGGATAAATGGTTTTTAACTGTGACCTTGTCTGCCTGGGGCAGCGTTATAATTTGTAGGTTACATCCTGGAACGCTGAGGGTATAGCTTCCCCATCAGACTGGAAGGTTGGCGTGTCAAAAAAAGCTCACAATCTTTTGCTGTCAGGGTCTGGACAAGATTTTGTGTTGGAAAGAGGGCATTCTTTCTTTATGTCTATACCTTATCTTATGTTTTATTGCCATGTCCTTAGGATATTTGAAGAGTTAAGGTAATATTACAAAAAAATATCCAATTTAAATCAATTCCATAAAACAAAGCAATCATAACAGTTTTGGGTCTAGTTCTGTCAACAACTCAAATCCAGTGGAAAAAAAAAAGCTAGCATGTTTAGGTTTCAGTTTATCTTAGGCCCTTCCTATTTTTCAGACCGTTATAGGACAGGCTGTGTAAGAATAAATCATTCATTACATATGAGGCTTCTTATGCCTCGCTTCCCTTTCTTCCCTTGCATTCCTTGAGAAATTTGGATCATTAGGAGTAGGGTAGAGATTGGAAACTTGTACTATCAGTGAATTCTTCATATCCAACAACTTGCCACTAACTTTGAGAACTAGTGACAGTCCAATCTCCTCATTTGACAGATATAAAAACCTAAAGAGATAAATTACAACGCATAGAGAAACTTGATGGTAGTAGATCATTATGGAAAACCATAATGTTTGGCGACAGTGGGACACTGTTATGACCTAATGCTGGAGGGAACTTAGGCAAAAATGGCATCACGAGAGCCTAGGAGCTAGCATCACACAGCAGAAGCTAAAACCATGGTGGGTCTCTAGCACCTTTCCTTGACCAAACCTAACTGGACACTGGCTGACCAATGAGCATAGAAATGTGCTATTGGAAAATGTTCATTAAAAGTATGAGTCAGCCTTTTTGGTATGTGAACAAAACAGGGAAAGGGAAAGAGATGTTTCTAAGGATAATCAGCCAAAAAATTTGGACCCAATATGTCTCATCATGGGTTTCAACAGGTCTGCTTGTCACCTGGGCCTCACTGATTTTACACAGTGTGGTTCTTGCTGTGGAAGAGGTCTTCTGTTAATTGATTTCTTTCTTTCCAGTAAGGTGGAATGAAAAAGAAGGAAGTGATGATGACAGCAGCAGTGGTCAATTATTGAGCCCATTAATACCTTCAGGTATGACTGTCACCTATTTTTTTTTAAGATTTTATTTATTTGTCAGAGAGAGAGAGCACACAAGGTGGGGGGGGCAGAAGGCAGAGGGAGAAGCAGGGTCCCTGCTGAGGAAGGAACCCAATGCAGAACTCAATCCCAGGACCCTGGGATCATGACCTGAGCTGAAGGCAGACGCTTAACCAACTGAGAAACCCAGGCCTCCCCGATTGTCACCTCTTCATTTGCTAGTAACTTCCTTGCTCATTGGCATAAATATAGGAAATATCCCCCTAATTTCAGCATCTTTGGTTTGAAAAATATAGTTTTAGATATTTGCATATCACTTAGTTTTATATACTTAATATAATCCCTCATTTCCAAGTTACTTTGTAGAAAATACAAGACTTTGTGTCCAGAAAAATTAATAATTTTTTGTCATTACAAATGGTGAATTAGTCCCCTTGGAATCTGACTTGGACTGTGATGATGGCCATAGTCATAAAACATATATGCCATGTGAGCTGTAGATTATCCAGCCCCAGTGTCCTTCATTTCACACTCCAGAACAGAGTCGAACGCTCTTCTTTAAGGGATCACGCTCTGACTGTCCAACCATGGAAACTGCTCTTCAGCATAGTCCCATGAGACACTGGGAAACATTATGCAAATGAAGCACACTTCATTGAATTTTACTGAGCCCCATTCTTGTTTTTATCTCCTTTATGGCTACTATACAATGATCCTGAATAATCAGAATGTGATCATTTATTTTGGTCAGTTCACTCTTCCAAGAGGAAAATTCCTACTACATAGTAATAATCAGGTAGGCCAAAATGCGAGTGTGACAGGTAAGGTTTTTTTTCTTTTCTGAAATTTCGTCCAGTGTGTAGTCTTACTTCATGGTTAATCTGGCTATAATCCATGTCAGACCTGAGTTTTAGTTTCAGGTCACCTCTGTTTGTCCCCTTGGGAATTCCCTCATTAAACTCCCAGGCTAACCACAATTAGGTCAATTCTTCACCAGCAGCCGCTTCCTGTCTTTGTTCTGATGAGTTGAACAAACTTGTGGCTTTTCTGAAAAAAGACACCTCCAACTTCAACTGACTCAGTCCCAGTGAGTAAGATAGACTAGAAGTTGATTATTTGCATATAAATGAATTCTTTGCTTAATAAAGAAGTTCCCTTGAGCATTCTTTAGTTCTTTTAAATGTTGAAGGTTTACCCTGTACTGGTACTCTTTAGACTATGGGAATGCCGTGGTGAACTAAGTTGACAAAGCCTATGTTTTCTTAAAGTTTATAGTCTAGTGGAGAAAACCACACTGATCAAACAAACACATAAGTATTGGGTTTTTCAAGTCATGATAAGTGTTTGAAGAAAAAGTAAAGCAGGGTAAAAGATTATAAAGTGACAGGATCTGGGCAGCTGTAATAGTATGAATGGGAAAGTCTCTCTAAGGTTGTGACCTTTAGAATGGAGTCAGGTAGCAGCAGTCAGGTGAAGAACCAGGGCAGCAGATAGCTCTCTAGGTAGGAGAGGGCCCACACTCAGGTCTACAGAGCGCTAAAGGAGGGCAGGGACGGCTGGACCACATCTTAGAAGGCACCGCCCAACAAAGAGCAGCAAGGGGTGAAATCAGTTGATCACTGGAAAAAATTAAGTAAAACAGACTTTGATAGATTAGAAAACAGAAATTGAAAACCAAAAGGCCAGGGACACCTGGGTGGCTTAGTCAGTTATGCGTCTACCTTCAGCTCCTGTCATGAATCCGGGGTCCTGGGATCAAGCCCCACGTCGGGTTCCCTGCTCAGTGGGGAGCCTGCTTCTCCTTCTCCCTCTGTGCTCTCTCTCGCTTTCACTCTCTCTCAAATAAATAAAACCTTAAAAAAAGAAAAGAAAAGGAAAGAAAACCAAAAAGCCTTAGGACTCTAGTTGTCTTTTTTTCCCTGGAAAGGGCAAAATTGGTGGAGTGAAATAATTTGTCAATAAATATTTACTGAATATTCATATAGAAGCTTTTCACTTGGGAACCAAAGGTGTAGTTCAAAGTCATACTGCACAAGTGACCACTATCTGTTGGTAGAGGATAAAGTTGGTGTTTATTTTTTTTCCCTTATATATATGTATAAAATGGAACTTCCTTCTATATGTAAGTTTTTCATTCATTCATTCATTCATTCATTCATTCATTCATTCATTCATATGGTGGAAGTTCATTGTTATAGGTGAGAAGTTCCTGAACAGGAAGCTGGAGTGACATCCTTGAGGTGATTGCCATTACAAAAACAGAAAAAATACAAGCTAACAACAGCTTAACAACATGGTAGGTCCGTGTCATATTCCCGTGTGAAGCAACTACAAGCTAGCAGCAGAGAGTGCCTTTGGTTTTATTTTGAAGGGAGAAGCAGTCTGTCCAATAAAAGAGTCAGTGGGAAGCTCTCCTGCTGGGGACCATAGCCCCTGGTCTTTAGCTCATGAACTAATCCACCAAAATGATGACATAAGCTGCTGTTTTGATTATGTTGGTTGTACTTTCATGTGTAATTTCCAAGAAAAAGAATATCACCAGTGGTTTTTCACGACTTCCAGGAGAACTCTGAGCACTTCATCCTATACAAAATTCCCACGCCTCCCCTCCTATCCTGCAGCTCCAGTCCACTCCCCTGTGCTTTTCCTGACCTTGTACTTTCCCAATACTTCCAAAACTGTGGGAAGTGGCTGTCCCTGTTTCTCAGGAGGCTGTGAGAGAGGGTGCACTGGACAGGGTTCAGCACACCTGACTGTCCTGACTGCTCATCTTCGATGGAATCACTGTCTCTAGGTGGCTGTTCTCTGCTGAAAGAGCGGATATCAGGATTCAGGACCAGAGCCAGACTACCTTCTCCAAAATCTTTAACTGCGTACCCCACTCTAGAGTGTTATTGCCACTTCTGGGTCAGACCTGTTCATTGTCTGACATTCATCTGGCAAGTGATCTCACCGAGGTATGTCTTGTCCAGCTTTCCCAGGCAAGGCACACCAGCCCCAGGAAGCACCATCTCTCTGATGCCCTGTTGTTCAAATAGTTACGGGCAGCCAAACCAGAATTCAGACTGCATCCCACAACAGTCCCTTTTTCTCACCAGCCATGCCCAATCTGGATAGTCCATCAGCCCAGGTGGTTAGTCTCTAATTTTAAAGATTCCAATCAGTTAAGATCCGGTAAGATAATTTCCCTGAGGACAAACTCTGTGAAACAGAGAGCTGAGGGCTCTGGGCAGGTTTCAGAGTAATTACTTTCCCCTCCTACATCTGGAAGCAGGAGAGGGTTTTTCCCTGATCTTCAGATCTTCACTCTTAGAATTTGTTAGGGCTGCTGGAAGTAAAATTCCCAATATCCAGTCACATCTTCCCTCCTCTAGACTCAGCCCCCAGGGGTTTGTATCTGCCAGGCTGGCCCACACGCAGTCTCCAGCAATTAGTCACTCACCCCTGAAGCCTTCCCACCAGTGGCTGTATTTGCCCCCAGTAGCTTGTGACTCTCTGTGTCCACCCCTCCAGCTTTGGGACGACAGTTTGCCCTGTGACCTCAGTTCTCTGACAGATCTAAGAAGAGCTCTTTTTAGTTTGCTCAGCATTTTTCTTGTGAGGAATGGTGATTTCCAAGGTCTTAAGGCAGACTGGAAACCCTCAGTCCCCTACTTCTATAAATACATCTAGAAGTTTTTCCATGTCAGTTTCTACAGGTATCCCTTCTCGACTCTGGCTACATGTTACACTCATCTGGGGAGTTTACAAAAGGCTGAGACCTGAATCCCAACCAGAGAGTCTGATATAAGTGGGCTGGGCTTGGGTCTGGTTTGGGCATCGGGTACTCAAAAGCTCTGGGTTGATGCTAATGTGCAAGACGAGTTGAGAAACTGCTGCAGAATGACTGAACCTACCCCTTGTAATAACTGTGTGCCATTCAATACACAGATTTCTGCTTAACTGAAGATAAAGGACACACCCTGTGTACTCAGAGACCTTAGCCAGGTTTCTGCTCAGGGCTGTCTTGGCCTTCTAGATCTTCTTCTTAGATCCCAGCAACTCAAGCCTTTTATTACCTATGATATGTAATGATAGGATGACTGCTTTGTGGTTCAGGCTTCAGGCCCTTACTTGCTAGAGTTTGTTTTTCACTTGCTTTGAGGACAGAGTCTTATTGATTAGTTACTGGGAAAGGCTTTGCTTCCTTCCCATGCTGACTCTTCCATGTGGGATTGCAGCCCCTTGACAGAAAATGCTTTGCAGGATAAATTTCTCTTTCATTTGTGTGAAGGCAAGGAGAGTTCCTCCCATGCTGCACTCTCAACATGGTTTTGTCATTGTTCAGAAATGGAGACCCCGCTCCATGATGATTTATTTTAGTGTGACAGCTTGAAGCCGTGGCCCACAGTCTCAACCAACACCTCCTCCTCTCCCCCCAATTAAACTAGCAGTGGAAACGTGTACACTAGGTGCTCACTATATATGCTAAATGTTGTTTTTAGATGACTGTGTTAGTGATGGACTAGGTTCCAGTGCAGTCAGTGTGCTCTCATTTCTCCAACGAAGGCCATAGTCTGCATTTGTACTGTCCCCAGTAAAAGCCCATAGCCAGTGTGATTACTAGCACTTGAAATAGAGCAAGTGTGACTAAGGAAATTAATTTTTAACTTAATTTATTTTTAATTAATTTAAATTTTAATAGGTACATATGGCCAGTGATTATTGTATTGTACAGAAAGCATTTGGAGTGGCCATGTTTTTATTCGGTGATCCAAAGTGTTTCCGTTTTTCCCCTCTTCACCTCTCTCCACTTCTGTCTGTTTGGGGATGTGCTTTTTTCCTTTATATATCGTTTTCTGAGTCCTGGTTACTGGTGGCTGTCTTTGACATTGCTATATATTGTCTCCTATCCATCTGTGTTTCTCACGCGTTTCTTTCCGTGCAGACATAAACAATCTCGTCTCTCATCTCCATCCTACAGTTCCTCTGGGTGTGGTCATTGAAGAGTAGTTGATTTGCTCATATCTAAAGCTGCCAAATAGTTTGAACAAAAATACTGAAAATCGTTACCAAAATTCGTCAACCAATTAGATAGATCTACATCCCCCCTGGGGGGAGAAATGTTTTGTAACCTGTACTAACTACATCTTACATTTTATATTGTTGGCACTGTTTTTAGAAATTAACTCTGTATTTAAAAATAACTGTTACCTCTTACATAGAACAAAAAAGTCTACTTAAAACTATATAGAAGTCAGGCTCCTCCACTATGAGCCTGCTTCTTCCTCTCCCACTCCCCTTGCTTGTGTTCCCTCTCTTGCTGGCTGTCTCTATCTCTGTCAAATAAATAAATAAATAAAATCTTTAAAAAAAAAACTATATAGAAGTGACATGACCATATGGCAGAGGAGGAGACCCCAGCCTCCAACTCCCCACAGACATACAACATTGGACAGCTCTCCATGAACAAAAGCAGCTCTTGGAGAGCTCTGGAGTCTAATAAGGAAACTTCGGCAACAAAGTGGAATACAAAATTGAGGATAACTGCACAAAAAGCGAAGGAAGAACAGTTTCCTCTTGCCTGTGTCATCTCATCCCTAAAGCCAGCACTGCTCGATGCCACAAGGGACCTCTCCAGCTAGAAGGAGCCCCCTCTCTGGGAAAGGAGGGGCAGAGGGAACAATCGGTGTCCCCAGCCCCAGGGGGCACCTCCCAAAGAAACTGCCTCCATTTCACCCCACCCAGAGACCCAAAAAGCTGAGATCTAGGCATTTGGGAACAAGGAAGAAGAGCAGAGCCTACCAGGATCAGCCACACAGCAGGAGGGACCACGACTCCTGGTGACCTGCTCCACAGGCAAGCCCAGCAACTTCCATCACTAAAGTCACCTAAGGCAGGCATAGCCATAGCACACCCCCTGCCGATGTCACCAGTTCCCCCCATACCTGTTCTCATTTCTGTGTATCTGCCACCTGGGTCCCTCCCCACTTTCCTCCCACAAACCCCCTCTCCAGAGACAGGCATGTGCACTGGCTGGCAGCAAGCCCAGAGCCTGGCAGCTGACCCCCACCACTTTGTCTTCATTCAGGTTTGGCACCTACAGATGTGCACTCCCATGTCATTGGCCTGATACCCTGTCACTAAACCCCACTGACATGTGTACACTCATGGCAAGAACCTGCAGCCATGGAAGTACACATCAATGGCCCAAGTGCCACAGCTGTTTTGGGGCCCAGATTCAGCCTTTTATTATACCTATAGCTACTCCCCTAGCTGTGCACCTGCCCACACCAGAGGTCTGTCACTGGCCTTCACTGCTGTGCACATGCCCTTGGGGAGACCATACAGACACGGGAGAGCAGGCTGACAGTCAGAGCCACCATAGCAGCTGGTGGGCGGGGCCTGGTTCTGACCCAATCTCCCGTCACTGGCCTGCACCGCTGAGCTCATCTTGAGCTAGCCCCTCCAGCTGTGTACCTGCAGGCCTCTGACCTGTGTCCCAATACCAGCCTTGACTTCATGCACACATGGCAAGAACCAGCAGCCATGGTATTGTAAACTGATAGCCAAGGGCCTCACAAATACCAATGTGCTTACAGTTGGTCCCTGCCTTTGCTACCTGCTCTGGCCTCCACCATGGTATGTGTTTTGAGGCCAGCCTCTACCATGATGCAAGCACGTGCAGCTGTTCTCTATAGTCTCTAGAGTCACCAGCAGCCCCAGCCTATGGGCCCCACCACTGCCACTAAGCCTGGAGGTGCTGCTGAAGACACTAACCATCCTTGTAGCCTCCATGGATCCACTACAGAAATCTGCAAGGACCATGCATTTGCCAGTGCTGTGGACCCCAGTGGCCTGAGCCTCCAGGCCTGGAGCAGCCACACATGGCCACACTTGATGATGAACCACATGAGATAGAGGTTGCAGCATGCTCTAGCATGCCCCTATCTTCAGGTGAAATCCGTCCTTACCAAAGTCAATCAGGAAAGTCTGGAAGAAGTGATTCCATCTTTAAATGTACAAACAGCAAGCAGAATTATAAGGATCAGTTAGAATCAGGGACCCATAATTCTACTAAAGGGACAGAGTAAATTTCCAGGACTTAATCTCAAAGAAGTAGAGATACAGGAATTGCCAGACAAAAAATTTCAATTTTCCAAAAAAATTTTCAAAAAGTGTCCCCCCCCCAAATTAAGATTCTCAGAGATATACAAGAGATTTGATAAAATCTAATGGAATCAGGAAAACAATAAAAGAACATGAGAAGCTCAGCAAAGAGATAGAAATGGAAAAAAGAACTGAACAGGAATCTAAGAGCAGCAGACTACAATACTGATGTGAAGAGTGCAACAGAGCTTCAACTACCAACTGGAGCAAGCAGAAGTACCTGTGAGCCTGAAGACAGATCATTTAAAAGTATTCAGTCACAGAAGCCAAAAGAAAAAAGAATGCAAACGGATGAAGAAAGCTCACAGGACTTATGATATATTACCATGGGAAACTATCTCCACATCACTGGAGTCCCTAAAGGAGAAGAGACGGAGAAAAGTGTAGAAAGCTTATTTCAAAAAATAATGGCTAAGAACTTCCCAAACCTAGAAAGAGATTGGATATTCAAGTTCACAAAGCTAATAGATCACCCCAAAATTTCAAACTGAAGCAATGTTCGAGAAGACACATCATGTAATAAGACTGCCTAAAATCAAAAATGAAGAAAGAATTGTAAAAGCACCAAGAGAAAAAAAAAATCTCATACGAGGGAATCCCTACAAGGTCCGTGGATTTCTCCGCACAAACCTCACAGGCGGGGGAGAGTGCGTGGTATATACAGTGCGCGGAAAGGAAAAGCTGTCCATCAAGAATACTTTCTCCAGCAAAGTTGTCCCTCAGAGACGACAGTAAGATAAAGACTCTGCCTCACAAATAAAAACGGAGGTAGGTTTTTCTTTTGTTTTGTTTTGTTTTTTACCACGAGACCTGCCTTATAAAAAAGCTAAAAGGAACTATTCAAGCTGAAATAAAAGGTGTTACTCTATCTTTAAAACATAAAATTGTCCAACACGGTGGTAGAAGTACACAGTGTATTGTCAGGCTCAGGATATTCTAACACTGTAATGTGAAGTATATTAAGCACTTGACTCTAGTGTAAAGATTAAAGGACAAAGATATTAAAAGAGCTATAGCTACAATACGTTGTTAATGAATATACTATATGAAAATGCGTATTGTGACATCGAAAACATAAAAGGAGAAGGAGAGTAAAAGGGTAGAGTTTTGCATGTGATTGAAGCTAAGTTGCTAGCTTTAATAGACAGTTATATCTATGAGATGTTTCAAGTAAGTGTCGCAGCAACCACAAAACAAAACCTACATGCAAGATAAAAAAAAAGTTTACTACTACTGAAAATGATTAATTCACAAAGGAAGACAGCAAGCGAGGCAGAGAAGAACAAAGGACCTAAAAACATCCAGAATGCAATAAGATGTCAATAGTAAGTCTATATCTATCAGTAATTAATGTAGGTGTAAATAGATTAAATTTTCCAATCAAGAGGCACAAAGTGGCTTTATGGATAAAGAAACAAGGCCTGCAAGAGACTCATTGTAGCTACAAAGACACACATAGTTTGAGAATAAAGGGATGGGGAAAATATTCAACACAAGTGAAAACTAAGGAGAACAAGGAAGCTATACTTATATCAGACAAAATCAATTTTAAGTCAAAAACTAACAAGAGACAAAGGTCACTATATAATGATAAAGGGGTCAATTCATCAAGAAGATAAAACAATTGTAAATACATACACACCCAACACCAGAGTCCTTAAATATTAAACAAATATTAACAGGGCTGAAGGAAATAAAAGACAAAAATACGATAATAATGTGGGACGTTAATATCTTACTTTCAACAATGGATAGATCACTCAGACAGAAAATCAATAAGTAAACATTGGGCTTGAACTTCACTTTGGACCATACACAGAACATCCCATTCCACAGCAGCAGGATTCGCATTCTTCTCAAACACATGTGGAACATTCTCCAAGATAGATCGTATGTTAAATCACAAAACATGGATATCCTTTCATGATAAAAAAAACTCTCAACAAATAATCCAATTTTTAAAAGATTGAAATCATACTAAGTATCTTTTCTGACCATTATAGCAATCAATAACAGGAGGAAAACTGGAAAATTCACAAATATGTGGAAATTAAGCAACAACCAATGGGCCAAAGATAAAATCAAGACTTGAAACAAATGGAAACACAAGGTACTAACACTTCGGAGATGCTGCAGAAGCAGTGCTAAGAGGGAAGTTCATGGCAATAAATTCCTATATGAAGAATAAAGAAGTTCTCAAATAAACCACCTCACCAATACTCCAAAGAATGAGAAAAACTAAGCCCAAAATTAGCAGAAGGAAGGAGACACCAACGATCAGAGTGCATAAATGAAATCGAGACTAGATGACAAACAGGAAAGATTAACAAAGGTACTGTGGGTTTTTTGTAAAGAAACAAAATTGGCAAACCTTTGGTATAATATAAGGAAAAAAAATAGGGGACTCAAATAAATAAAATCAAAAATAAGAGAGGAGACGTAACAACTGACACCACAAATACAAAGAATCATGAAAGAAGCGTAGGATAATCATATGCTAACAAATTAGATAATCTTGAAGAAATTGATAAATTCTTGGGATCATATGATCTGCCACATCGGAATCATGAAGAAATAGAAAATCCGAACAAACTAATAAGCAAGGAAGGAAACTAAATTAGTATTCAAAACCTCCTGACAAAAGAAAAGCCCAGGCCCAGATGTCTTTCTGGGTGAATTCTACCAAAACTTTAAGAAATAAAAATTAACATCTGGTTTCCCACAGAAATTAAAGTCCCGACATACAGACACTACCTCCCTCCACCCCTTCCTCTGATTCATCAGTCCTAGCCAGATCAGCCCCGTTCACATCCGGTCCCTTTTCCAGTTTCTAGCGATTGCTGCATGAAGTAATCTAGAAGTAACGCAGCTCCTTCAGCACCTTCAGAGCTGGGAAACCCTAGCTCTGAGTTGCATGTGACACAGACTCAAAGTTTCAGGGAGCTATCAAGTCACACAAGAAAGAGCAAAGCACCTCAAAATTTAGAAATAACCAAAGCCCAGGAACCCACGTGACTGCTGCAAGACCTTGCAATTCCGGCACTAATTCTCTTGGGAGAGCATTTTCCAAATAACAGTTTCTTCCCCACGGATGCCTGGGTGCCTCAGTGGGTTAAGCATCTGCCTTTGGCTCAGGTCACGATCTCAGGGTCCTGGAATCCAGCCGGCATCTGGTTCTCTGCTCAGTGGGGAGCCTGCTTCTCCCTTTCCCTCTCTCTCTGTGATCTCTCTCGCTTTCGCTCTCTCTCAAATACATAAATAAAATCTTAAAAAAAAAAAAAAAGAGTCAGGAACATCATGCCAAAGGCATTGATTTCCTGTAAGGAGAACTTGACTCTGGAAGTTATCCCTGTGTCTCAGACGACAGTTTTTACACTCCAGTTACTTTGTCAAAGGAAGGGCATTTCTCAGGTTTAACCAAATACAGTAGACTCAAAATACCGTTTGCTAAATTTGAAGATAGGAACATCTTTAGGATGTGGCCTCTTATGACACTTCGGTGCTTCAGCATCTTGATCACATGACCAGGGGACCCTTCCATAATAGGAATAGAGTGTGCAACTTGAAATGGATCATCACGGCTGCTTTCAAGGCATTGGAACTAAGTTCTGTTAATCAGTCTTCTTTTACTTTGGCTGGTTCTTGTTAAAATCAAGACAACACCTTTTGTTGCATCGATGTACAAGTAAAACTCATGCGGTTGTACCCAACTGACAAATTGGCAAAGCACTAGTATTGGCTGAGAGTGGTTTGCAATACTTACCATGAGCCACATTGTAACATGCTAATGATATTCCACTCTCAGGTTCAAATTGGACACCTGGAAATCATTTAATGTCTCTTGGAAAAGAGCTCAAAGGAACCCCAGGAGATCTTCCGGATTGTCTAGGAAAACACATGTGAATATTAAACATCTCTTTTCAGAAGAGTTGCCCCAAATATTGGTTTATGCCTGTAAAGAAAATTGTGGGGAATCCAGCCAGGTTGGGAATCTGGCAGGATGGCAGATATGTGAAAATAGGCAGCTAAAGGTTCACATTTGAAGTCTTCAAACTTCTGATCAACTTGAGAGCTGAAAGGAGGGAGCTCCATTGCTCCTTTCCACCCCACCCCCACCGAGTCATAACTGACACCCACCATATATTTCTTGGTGCAAGAGATGAGCCTCAGCATTTGGCTCCATAGGAGCAGTGAACTTGTCCTGCCCTCTCGCCCTTCTGCTTTTTCTCCTTCCCTTTCCATGGTTGTTGAGCTGATCCCCAGTGCCAGGCAAATGCTGAGTTCTAGATACAGACGCTCATTAGTTACACTTTTAAAAAAGAAAGAATGATTAAGTCAATGTCAAATCTAGCTTGTAAGTAACAAATCTAAAAGTTACTGTCCCAGCTATCATTTTAACCACAGTCTCCTTGCTTGGAAAAAAAAAAAAAGAAAGAAAAGAAAAGAAAAGAAAAGAAAAGAAAAGAAAAGAAAAGAAAAGAAAAGAAAAAAGAAAAGAAAAGAAAATTGAGAATAGTGCTATTTCTGAGCTTACATATGTTGTGTCCTACAGGAATGTTTGGTTTGTTTTTTGTTTTTGTTTTCCTTTTCCTCTGTCTGAACTCAACCCTTATAGACTAGCTGTAATGTTCTCCTCAGAGTCCCACGAGGTCCTTGCCGGGCACTTTGTGTACATTCCTGGACTCTCTGTGGCACTTTTCCAACTCTGCCCGGCACTCCCTGTCTTCTCTACATCTTGAGCTTCCTGAGGCCAGAAGCCATTTCTAATGCGTATTTGTACCTCCTGACAACTAAATGCAGTTGTCAACCCTGGAGCTTGATAGAGCTTCTTAACTAATAGGTTAAAGTGTATATTCTGTTTTCTACACACATTCTGCAATCAGTGGTGTCTGCAGCCAGCTCTTAGCGGCTCATGAGAGGGCTCATAAAACATTCAGAAATCTTGTGAGCCAATGTTAGACACAGCCATTATTCAAAATTAAATTACATATGCTTACAATGAAATGCATGTTATTGAAAAGTAATAGATGCTAAGAAAATCATCACTTCCTCATTATTTTACATTTTGCTAATACCTCTGCTCTTGAGATTATTCCTATTTACTGTGTATACATGGTGGAAATGCTATACAGTGATGAGTTTCTACCCATCTCTTCTTGGCTCTGCATTCAGTGCTGTCGGCTTAGCAGCTTGAAATCTGCCACAGATGGAGTATTTGCCCCTTAGACACTGGCAAAACTACGAATCAGGGTCACCCACCCTCCTTCCACTGACTAGCACAGTATGAATTATACTGAAATCAATTCTCCCTTATCTACATTTAGTACTCTCATAATCACATTTTCTCATTAACTAAACATGACACCAGGATTCTTTCTATATATGGGCTGATAATAGTCAAGATGTAAAATATAGAAAAATGCATTTTAGACCTAAAGAGGTACCAAACACCGTTATATTGTCATATGGACTTAAAAGCCAGTATATACTCTTGCAATACCACAAGGTTATGATAATGGATTCGATTTTTATTATACAATCTAGAAAAAAAACTCCATCATTTGAGCTCTCAGGTTCTCTAGAGTTAAGAAAGACAGGGGTCTTCCCTATTATTTTTTACTGGAGTACAAAATGAATAAAACAGAAAACATTTGCCTGTCAGTTCAATTACTATACTGAATTCTTTTTTAAGAGAGAGGGGAAAAAAGTTTAAATCCTGCATTTAGCAATTTAATACAGAATCAAGTGAAGCAATAAAAAAGCCAGTATGTTACTTTATAGGATTATTTCTGAATCTGATTAATTCTCCCTCCCTTCCTCTCCTCCCCCTCCTGTGCCTTCTTTGCTCTCCCTTTTTAGGAAAGCCTTTCTCTGAAGTTTGAGACACTGAGCAGTAAAGCAGATAGGTTTAAGAGAAGCCGTGATCCATCAGCAGATTAGCTGTTGTAATTCACTTGAAACGTTTGTGTGGGGTTATTGGGAGTGAAGCAATCTATGAACCACTTTGTGAACGGTCAAGTGCTGCCTTTGAATATGAAGTTGATGTCTTCAGCAAGAAAAACACAATGAGAACAAAAAGAAGCCCTGTCTTCTATCTGAAAGTTGACAGAAATTGAAGATCCCAAGAGTTGCTGCTGCCTGTGGTCATTTCCCATCATTCACTCTCTTTCTTCCCTAATTAATTCCCTTTTTCACCCAACTTGATCTCTTCGACAATAACTCTTTCCTTTTAAAAATCTGCTTACTTAAGAGTGATGTGACTCAACTTGGGGTGACGATCTTGATGGGAGTTTTATGAACATTGCTCACTGTAAATAAAAGACATGGGAGAAGCATGGTTTATATAACTAGCTTTTAAAAAAAAAATGAATTCTCCCAAAGATACATCTACTCAACCAGCCAGGAACTTTTTAATTTTTAAAAATATTGTTGATCAAATACCTTTCTTCATACAAAAACAGTGAGGGAAACTTTAGTAAACAAAATGGTTTTATTTTATTTTTTTCTCTCTACACTTCTGTTGATACGAAGAAAATGTGTATATTGAAAACAAAAACACCTGAGTTACAATAGAAGTCTGGGTTGGGGTTCTGCTCTTCAACAGGTGACTTTCAACAAATCAACCCTTCCTAAGCCTCAGTTTCAACATCTGCGAAGTAGGGATAATGGTTCCATTACCTACACCAGAGATGATGAGAGGAAGGAAGGACCTGAAAATATTTTGTAAACAGCAAAGTGCTCTCAGATCATGAGGTCGCTGGTAATCGTCCGGAATTCGTCTTCTAGAGGTACATACTGGGGAAAAGATGACATTGATTCTTTGAGGGTCTGGAGAAAGATTGCCTCTCATGCTTTCTTCCATGTGACTGAACAGATTGCCCTTGAAAGCGACCATTTTAATGAAAATTAAAATGCTCAATGTGTATATAGTGTCAATTTCATGAGAGGCACCTTCTGGGTCCACACCGTGAACTGGATGGTAGAGAGGGTCACCAATCGCACCACCGACAGTGGGCATCTGCAGGGCCACCCTTTTCCTCACCTACTGGGTGGACAGGCACACCGCGTTCTGAAGAGGAGTGCAGCCCTCTACTTCACACACGCCCGCGGACAGAACCAAAGTGTCTCCTGCAGCAGGAATGGACGGCAGGGACCAGCCATTGTGGGGAGCAGCATTTGGAGGGGTCACTTCCCAGACTTAGTTCCAACTGTCTCGCCCCAGAGAGGATCTTAGGAAATTGAGAGGTAATTGCCTTTGTTTTCGTCTTGAGTAGATTTTTATCACCCCCTTTCCTAAAGACTTCTCAGAAAAAAAGAAGAAGGAAAAAAAAAAAAGCCCTTCCCACCAGGGCAGCATCGAACCAGCAGCAGACACTCTCCCTCCTCATTCATTACAGCACCGCTCATGATGCTGGGAAAACTGATTTTCCATTTTTCATTCTTAAATATCACACCACCCCTCTCGATTCTCTTGCTCCAAAGCTAAGCTTTCTAAAGCCCTGATGTGCATGACTATCCTGACCAACCTCACTTCTACAACTGCCGGCCACGGCCATGGGGAATTCAGCCATAAACACGTTCTGCCTCTCCTGATGAATGCTTTCGCTACTCAATGACTGTGCTACATGCTGCACACCCGGCCAACTGTGCCCTGCGGTTTGCAAACGAGAACACCCGTGCCAACAAGACACTGTAAAGAAACATCCGCTCACAATTTCTCCAAAATGCCAGTGACGAGAAACTCCTCCATCCCTAGTGCATCATCTAAACAAAAATGAAAAAAAGAAAATGGAGGGACTTTGATTCCGGTGTCTTCAAAGAAAGATTTCCCACACAGGCACATGCATGCACACACAGGCACATGCACGCACACACACACGGGCACATGCACGCACAGGCACATGCACACACAGGCACATGCACACACAGGCACATGCACGCACACAGGCACACACAGAGAGGCACACATTTGCACAGGCATGTACACATATACACATACAGGCACACACATGCAGGCACAGACGCATGTGCACACTCTTTAAACACAGGCTCCTGAACTTCAAACTTGATTTTAAAAAAATGTTTTAAAATGCTTAAAAAAAAAGAAAAACGAGGGTGTCTAATAGTCATGAAGCATTTAGTGTGATATTTAGGTCAATTATATAATATGCAAATTTTCTTTATTTTTTTTAAATGAGAATTTTTTAGTTTTGGGTGGTTTTTTTGTCCAAACTAAAGAAAGACCGTCAGTTTGCTAAGCAGGTAAGCCTGCCTGGCTTGTACCACGCTTTCTCTGTGAAACTGTACTTCTGACATTTGTCCTTCATTGACCTTCCAAAGCAAACACACAAAAGCCTTTTTTGGGAACACTGAAGAAGAAGGGAGGGCAAATGCTGATCTCACAGTCAACCTCCTACCCTCCTTTGTTCTGTCCTCCCTTCTTTCTTGATCTAACACCACGTAAATTACTGTAACAACTCATTCTAAATGAGTTTTGCAGAAATCAAATTCTAATCATTTAAGGGCCGTTGCATTTTTAACCTTTTATTGAAGTATATTGTATGCAGAAAACTGCACATATAGTAAAGAAATTCTCACAAATGTAAGGGCGCCATGTAAACAGCAGTTTGAGAAACAGAATGTTCCCAGCAATTCCAGAAACCCTCCTTGTGCTCTCTTCTAGTCACTACTTCCTACCAAGGGGACCACAATTCTGACTTCTAACAGCTTAGATGAGCTTTACCTACGTTTGTAATTTTTGTGAATGCTTGTATTCTCGTCTGTTTGGCTTATTGCACTTAACTGCTGTCTTTATGAGATTCGTCCACACTGCTTGTATTACTCACATCGTATTATAGTATTCCGCTGTATGACTATGACACAATCTCTTCGCCCAAAGCCGTGATGGTGGATATTCAGGATATTTCCAGTTTCTGGCTATTACAATTAGTTACACTGTGAACATTCTTCAACGTGTCTTTTGATGAAAACATATGCAACCTTGGGGGTATTAATGTTAAGAGTGGGATTTTGAGTCATGGAGTATGAAAGTGTTCAGCCTTAGTAGACACTAATAAACTGGCAGTGTCTAAGAGTTCCATTTACATCCTTAACAATATTTATTATTTTTGTACTTTTAATTTTATTAGTATTATATTATGGTTTTAAATCCCATTTCACTAATGACTAATGTAATTGAGCATTTCTTCATAGGCTTAATGGCTACTTGGATTACCTTATTTGGGTTTTCTATTTCTTATTGATTTGTAGGAGCTCTTTATATATTCTGGGTATAAGTTCTTTGTCAAAGATATATGACTTACCTTACCGTGAGTGCTCTCTATGATGAGTTTCGGTGAATACAAGTTGTGTTTCTTAATGTGGCCTCATATAATTTTCTTTTTTTTTTATGATTAGTACTTCTCATGCTCTAGTTAAGCAATTTCTTTTGTCTTCCCAAGGTCATGAAGAAGTTCTTTGATGATTTTTTCAAAAAGTTTTTTTTTTCTTTCACATTTGGATCTATAATGCAAGGAATTGATCCTGTGTACACTGTGAGGTAAGAGTCAAACCTATTGTATTTTCCATATAAACATCCACTTAACCTAACATCTTTTAAAAAACATCATCCTTTTTGAAACTATACTAGTGTTATCCTGCACATTTTTCATAAACTACTTTCTGAAGAAAATGTAAACAAAGAATTTCACATAGTTCCTTGCCTTTTCAAACATAAATGAATATAATTAAATCATTTCTTTATATATCAGGCTCAATAATTATTGTCAATAAAGTTTAGAACTCCTCAAGGAAAATTGGATTATGTAAAGCTATTGGCAGTTGCACAAAATGCCGTCCATTTTTTTTAATACTGTCCATACATGTTTCATCATCTTTATCAATTGCTATCCTGCTCTTACCCACAGGATCTTAGGTGACATTTCCTACTTCTGGAAGTACCAACACAGCCACTCTGATATGCCACTTCTAATCTCACATGGAGTGGGAATCAGATGTTGAGGGTCAGGTGTCCCAGGCTGGGAGTTTATTGAGGAGTGCCATTGAGTCAATGTGTGTGGGAGAAGGAAGGCAGCAGTGGGGCAGAGCCAGAAGTGGTGAATGAGCATCGTCATATCAAGGGCTTCCTAGGACCTACTAGGTGTCCTGCAGTGGCATAAACTTCAGTTAACCCCAAGCAGGTGGAGGGTACTGACATTTATGCACTCTCATCGACCATTCCCTGGATGCTGACGAACCCTGTGCAAGGCCCTCCAGCTGCGGGCAGAGAGACAGCTGAGCTCTGTCAGAATCCGGCAGAGTGGGGGTTTCAGTTCTGCGGGGCTCTGACTGCACACTGTGGTACCCTCGCCCCATCACCAGAATCCCAAGTTTCTACCCACAGGGTGTAACATGAGAGTTCCTGATAAACTGCGTAAATATCTATGCATGGCTTTTGAATTTTGTGGAAGCATTTTTATCCCTGGGTGTTAGCTATGTGTTTTGATAATTAATGTTCTAGGTATAAGATCATGTTATAAATGAGATAGTATTCCACTATCTGTATCCCAAATTAATGAAATCTTGTTTTTAATCTATATTCTAGTATAATTTTGTATTTTAGCTCTTGTGAATGAAAATTTACTCTTTTAGGTGTTCTTTAATGTATTCTTTTTTTTAAAGATTTTATTTATTTGAGAAAGAGAGCACCAGCAGGGGGGTGGTGGACCAAGGGACAAGCAGATTCCTCACTGAGCAGGGAGCCTGACACAGGGCTCCATCCCAGGACCCTGAGATCATGACCTGAGCTGAAGTCAGATGCTTAACCAACTGAGCCACCACGTGCCCCCCTAAATGTGTTCTTAAAGCTAGCCTGTGACCCTAGACTTTCCTAGGTGCATGTAAAGTCTTACCTCTAAGTTTTGTGCTGTTTAGCGCTGTGTGACCTGTCTGGCTCCTACCGCAATCACTGGAGCTGGGGACAAAATTTTCCTTAGGAGCTACCCATGGCGCTTGTCCTGGCCACTATCTCTTCTCCCACACCTGCCCACCCCAACAGGTTCAGCTCAACCCCAGCTTGTCCCTGGAGAAAGTTCAGGCAGGAAAAAAGAGTCCCACGAGAACGCTATCAAGGTGCTGGGGAGAGGAGGAGGCGTGACTGCACTAAAACACACCCAGTCACGTCCACCATGATGAGGAATTGGACACGAGGCTGGCCTTGGCCTCCCCTAATCAGAGTAAGGGTCCCATCAGCGGCAAACTTACCTTGAACCAGGTGTTATACTGAGGACTGCACACGGCAGTTACAATATCTTCTTAATAACTGCAATTATCCCAATTTTACAAATGAGGACTTGTCTGGGATCACAGAGATAGCAAGCAATAGAATGAGAATTAGCAGCCAGCCCAGGCTTATTTCAAAGCTTATGTTCGTCATCCTTCCGTTCTACTGTCTCTTGGTTGTCTGTCTGTCTGTCTGTCTCTCTCTCTCACACACACACACACACACGCACACACACACACGCACACACAGCACAAACATTTGCAGAGACACAGCAGATTGTACCACTGCCCTGGTACAGTAAGTTTTGAAATACTAATGTGGGATTTCTGTATCAAAAAACTAGCTTTTACCGTAGATATGATACCTATCCTTAAATCTATAGCAAAAGTTTGTTTCATTCTACCCATGGTACTATTTTTTAAAGTAATGATTTTATTAGAAAAATAACAATGCTCTCCATATAAATTTGGGAAATAATGATAGGAAAAAAGAAAGATCAGAATCACTATAATTCCATTACCTAGAAGGTTTTGCCGGTTTATTAAATTTCACTTAGTGTTTTTGTCTTTTTGTCCTGTACATGTGTGCTTTTCCGTAATTGGGCTCGTTAGGTCCACAGAGTTTTGATTACTATTTTGTTTTGCTTTATTTTATACCAGGAGCCTTTTCCATATCATTAAACTTTTCTTGAAGGCTATTTTTAATGCTTTAAATGGCTTCTTTGTATGAATGTACTATAACTTATTTTGTTATCCACCTACTGGAGCATATTTTTAGCTGTTCAGATTTTTTGCTAGGACATAAATACCTATGAGACATATGTTGGCTTACACGTGTTTAATCCCATTTCCGCGTCTCTCTGAATGATATGATCCTAGGAATAGACTGGCTATGTCTCGGTGCATGGCCACTGTTAAGATTCTTGCTATGCCTTGTCAATGACCGTATTCATGCAGATGACGTGTAAACCTATGTCTCATAGAAGCTTGCAATAATTTGCACTGTCCACGGAGCCTCCAACATTCACCTTTGCTACAGCACCAAAGTATGAGTATAGGGAATACACAGTACGGGCTATAAAAAGATAAGTATTAGAGAACCAGGTAGAATCATCAGTTAACGAAGCAAAGACAAAATACATTTTTTTAAAGCTGCTGAAAGCAAAGAAGTTTTAGTGTTGTTTTAACCAACTCTCTGACACCATACACAGGAAAGTTTCTATCTTCCTAGAAAATAAAACTTAGGAATAAGACTCCAGAAGACTTATTTTCTGGTTTTGCAGCTAAGGAAGCAATATGTAAAATCTCTCAGAAAGGATAAGAGCGATGCTTCCCATGCATAAAAATTTTAATTAACTTCTTATTTTGGAACAAGAAAGCACACGATTATAGCTCGCATCCTTATGGCATTGTGACACAGAATTCATCTCACAACTGATTAGAAGTAAAAAGGGATGATGAACATCAAGTAAGTAAATCTTTTCAGAATCTCTAGTGGTTTTTTCTTACTTACCAAACAGAAAAACCACATGTGAGCGTTGGTATTAATGCCAACAGCAGAGTGCAAGTGACGATTCGTTTTTTTTAAAGATTTTATTTATTTATTTATTTGAGAGAAAGAGAGAGAGCACGAGGGGAGAGGGAGCGACAGAGGGAGAGGGAGAAGCAGACTCCCCGCTGAGCAGGGAGCTTGAGGCAGGGTCATCCCAGGACTCTGGGATCATGGACTGAGCAGAAGGCTGCTTAACCAACCCAGAAACTGACAATTCCTGAAGCTTGCTTCATTCCCAGAATGTTTCAATCAGTTCGGCTACTTTCAGTACACAAGGAGAGGCAAAGTTACTACGTTGTATCTTGGAAACACCACCAAGCTGAGTTTCAGACACAACCAGGAATCTTACGTTGGATGTCCTCACTTCCTGAGGCCAGCCTTTCTATTTACACCCCAAATGCTTTGTTCAGTGTCCTCACTTTTGTTTTTGTTCACTCTGCCTTTATAAAGTGTAGGCTTTGGGTCAGCTCCCCCACCCCATTCAGGGTCTCAATATCCAAATTGTAAAAGGCGGGTAATAGCACAACCCCTTCCTTTTCTGATCCTTCTTCAAAGACAACTATCCCTTGGATTTTAAAATTTTTACTCTTTTTCTTTATAACTTTGTCTCCTTTGTAATATATAGTTCACTTGTGAATGTTTTTGAACTTTTATGTAATTAGGATCAGTCTTATTTGGTTTACTATTAAGTATTCCTCATAATTCTCATATTAACCCTTTGTCAGGTATGTGTGCTCTAAAAATGTCCCTTCTGTCTCTCCTCTTTTCATTCATGTGAGTTAGTGCTTCCTTCAAAGCCGAGCTCATACTCTCTTTCTTCCAGGGACTCCACCGTTACTATCTGGTATGAATGAAAGTATCCTTGGTAGTGGGTGAGTTGGGGTGGGGAGTGGGTTGCAGGGAGGCAGATACAAGATTCTACACTAGAAATGCAGGGCATATGCTGCAGTTGTGTTTCAACGTGTGTGTGTGTGTGTGTAAACATGTATATATGTGGTCTATATATGTGTGTATATATATGTACATATATATAGCCCCTTTGTGTGTGTATATATATATATACGTCTATATATATATATATATATACTGTATATACGTGTGTGTATATATATATACTGTATATATGTGTGTGTATATATATAAATCTGTATATATATCCACACACAAAGATACAGATTTGTATAGTGTATATATATATACGCACATACATACAGATCAACTATATATATGTCAATGTGTATATATATATGTATGTGTGTGCATATATATATGAAATATATATATATATGAAATATATATATATATATATTTCATTACAAGTGAGAGGAAGAGTAATAGAGTTTGGAATATTTGCTCATGTAGGAATTCAGGAACACTAGGAATTATTTGTGCCACATTTCAAAGGAAAGAGAAATACACAGAGTTTTCTTAAAGCCCTTTTCTGGCACATGCTGCCATTTCCTGAGATAGCTCGCTGGACGTGGACTTGAACTGGGATATGGAACTGTTAAGTCTTTGATCTTATTCCTAATTTCCCCCAGAATCCTGGGGGCTTAATAAAAAAAAAAAAAAGAGGGAGACAGCAACAAAATCCGTGCTTCGTTCTATGGGCTGTTGCTTTGTTTGCTAATGTGATGGACTCTCCGTGTTGACGGATGTGTGACTCATCCCAGAGTTTTGTTAAAAATATATATACAAAGCTTCAAGTACAGCTGTGGTCTTTGGTCACCCAGGCAGGTAGGATTTTCTAGATTTGAGAATTTATGGTTGAGACATATTCATTGCCTTGTATGCACTAATGTTGGTTTTATTTTGAGAAAAGTACATGAATGGACTGTAACCATCTTATGAATTCAGCCTTGGTTGATAAATTCATTCAGTTCAGAATTTGTAAAGCCAGTATGTGTTAGAAGGAAACATTTTGAAACTGCTTGATATTTTATTCTACACTTGCCTAACCCCCACAGATAATCTGTTTAAGATTTATAACGTAGCCAGAAAACTCCAAACAAAACAATGCTTTCAAAATGTAGGCTAGTAACGTGAGTTATTACAGAACTGAGGGCAGTGAATTAAAATGCACACCATTCTTGCTACTACGGGTTTGAAACTATGAAGGACATCTTACGAAGGGTTAAACAAATTAGAAATAAAATTGAAAAGTATTTGATAGATCATTTTCTATCGGATGGATCTGAATTTTGACAAAGGTCAAAAATAACCAGGTGCTTTCAGACAGGTTTGCATTGTCCTTGTTAAGGGAGGAAGCTGGGAGCTTCCCCATTCCAGATGGACTCAGCGTGACCCTGAGGACACCATGTGTCAGGTAGTAGATGACGTGGCTCTTCTCAGGACACCCTCGTGCAGGGGCCGTGCATGTCCCTGACACTCAGATCTAGGACTGAGAAGGAAGGGGTTAAATTATTTATGTTCTAAAGCCACCCAGGTCTCCACAAGAAGCACTCATGAGTCCCAAGTTCAGTCCTACCGGGATGTGTGGGCAAGCAGCCGGGGCAGCAAGGAATGTCACTGGATGGGGTGATTCATCTGAACAAACTCAGGCAGAAACTTAGTCACCCCGGATGCTGGGTTCTCTTCTTTCTCTTCTATTCTTTTGTTCCAATCTGCTCAAACAGCATTATTCTTTCATGCATGACATCTCAAAAGCTCTGCATTTGTTCAGTTTACTGACAACAAGTACAAATGATTAGAAAAATATCCTGGAATGGTATTTTTCCCCCTGTAAATTCCATCTGTTACTTTTCAAATACTCTAGAGGCCAAAATGTGATTTGGACCATTTCTCTCTCTCTTACTCTCTTTTTCTTTGAAGTTGACAAAGCCAGGCTGTTCTTGTGAGCTTACTGGCTAATCACATGTTTCTTTTGACTTGATTGCTTCCCAACCAAAAATCACAGAACTTTGTAATTTATGACAAAAAAATTTACAAGAACAAAATTACGTTCAGGTCAAGCTACATAAGGAAGCTTATTATCAGTAATAAGAGATAGCTTACCACCAAAGAAACAAAAGCAAAAACAAAGCCAAAATACAACCAACCAACCAAACCAAAAACCAAAAACCAAAAAACCCAGAAAGAGTTCCCAAACTAGGATATAAATTCTAACTGAACTAAATCGACAGCCATCTTGGCCAACTTAAAAACAAACCATATTTAGTTTCTTTGGCAGGATGATGATATGTAGGACTACAGATATTCCTTACATCATCTAAATATCAGGAACAGTCCACCCATGACAGGTACAAACGTGGCACTGTCTGCGGTGACCTCTGATATAGGCCGTGACTCAGAGCAATGCAGACCAACAGGAAATGATGAGCCAGCCCCAGGGGTTCCTGGAGGATGGACATGGTCTTTGTTCTTGGGAGAGACTGATGACTCCAATTGTTATTCACAATGTGCTCCTCCCCCAGCAAATTTTCTTGGGACCCTCATTGGCACACAGCCCCAAATTGTCAGAGTGCTAGTTAAACAGCAACTTGATACACACGCCATCAGCACTGTTCTAAAAAGAAACTTCTAGAAGCCATGCCCAGTCTTTGTACTGGGGACAAGCCTTACAGCAGCCCAACGCCCATCATCCATGAGCCCCGGGTAAATGTAAAGGTTGTTGTAGACACAAATGTGTGTCTGCAGGGTTTCTTTCTGCACCCTTGGGCCAAGCATGTCAGAGGAGCTGGCTGTCATTGAGCTCCTTCAGCACAAATGTCTCAGAGGAAAGCGTCCTGTGAGGACGAGTGAGGACCACAACACATTAAAGTAGCCCGAGGAGGAAGCCAGGTGCTTCCATTGTCACTGGCCAAAATGTGCTAAATCTGCTGAGATTCTTCTTCCCTCATTCTCTCAAAGCCACAGAAACATTTCAGAATAGGCACAAGAACTATACTTGCCAGCAATTCACTCAGATTTATTGGGGGGGGAGGGAGGTGAGAACATCCAATTTTTAAAAGCTATCAATCAACGAGGGACTGCAGCCACTGTGTTTCATACCTGCTGGCATTTTCAGTATAATCAGCAAGGAAACTGAAGGGAAGAGCGGTAAGGTGTGAGGAAGCAAGGATGTTTCCAGGTCTGGAAAACTGTCTGCAGGGTTGTGTTGACTGTATTTCAGTCGGAGCAGTTCATTCAGTTTTTCTCCAAAAAAAGCAAAACATGTCAGCTGATCTTTCCACTGCAACAAGTCAGAAACAGACAATACATTTAATTCATCAATATTCAACATGTAATTGGCTAAAAGGGGCATCCAGCATCTTCCGTCCCCTTCCTTGGGGTTACCCAACAGCAAGCCGCCCAGCCTAGAGGCCTGGGCAGCAAGGGCTGTGGATGGGGGAGCAGAGGCGTGCTCACACAAACACACTGGCCGCTGGGGGGAGCTGTTGAGAGGGCAGAGTCTCACTCTCAGTGGCTGCAAAGGTGGTTTACCCGGCTGCTTCTCTTGCTCTCCGCCTCTCCCCCCACTTCAGACTCCAGTAACACCCACACCTCCCAGAACCACAGATGTCCCTTGAGCACATGCCATGAAGTGGCACAATTCAGAGAACAAGAAACACATTGCTTCCTAAATCAATACTTTGTTGCAATAATCCACCTATTCGTCGGTAAGACTATATTTTTAGAAAGCACTCTGCAAACAAACCTGTACCCTTTTCAGAAACCAAGACCAACCAACCAACCAACCCAGCAAACAAGCAAAAAAACCCAACACTGTATCTTTTTTTTTTTTTCCTAAAAGAAAGGAATAAACAACAGCATTTTCTCTGGGGAATGAAGTCACTGCTGTGTTCATAAGGAAATTGTTTCTGTTTCTACTGGGATTTCATGAGCAGAGCTCTCTCTATTATGACCTCAGAGCTGACAGTCTAATGAGAAGCATTTTTAACTGGAATAGCATTTCAACCGGAATAACCATTTGGCCAAGAAGCTTAGGTTAGTAATGTCATGCACATACTGTTTATTTACAATAAAAAGAAATACGTAGTAATATTTATCAATTAAGGAGGCCACGATTTAATAAACATATGTATGCTCTTTGAAAATATGGTTAAATGGAGTACCCAGTTAAAAAAAAATTGTGAGAAATTAGACGGTGGCCATTTGACTAAAACATAATAAGAATTTAAAGTGCCTTTATAGATACATTGGCTGGAGACTGAAGTCTCAAGAAACAATCTCATCTGAGATTTGTTTCAAATGAAATAAGAGTATTAGAAAATGTCACAGCATCTTTTTATTTGACAGATATTCAGGGATTTTAACAATATTAAATCTACTAGAGAGATCCTTTATTTATTAAAAGATCCTTCATCTGACAGCCTTTAAAAAACCCAATAATAAATGTCATTGAAATGTTTAGCCTGTATCTAAAACAAATGTGTGACTGTTTGAGGCTATATATCTTCAACAGCTAACTAGGAAGCAAGCCCCATATAGAGTAGAGAGACACAAACACAGCTATCACAGCATGCACCTGTGGTGATGTGTGACTCCTAGAAAGTTCCCCTAAGAAGGCCACACATGTCACCATGACACCACGTCTCCTGGAATTACAAGCAAAGGTTTATGTGCATGAGTATTCTTCAGAGAAGAAAGTTCATAGCTTTACCTGGACTGTCAAAAGGGTTCAAAACTTCCCCCAAAGTTAAGACAAAAATGAGATTTGATTTCTGGGGATGTGAGCATCTCAGAGACAGAGATTGTGTTTTATTCATTGCTGTACCTCTTATGCTTGGCAAAAGTCAGTTCTATGATGGTTAGTTTTATGTCTCAACTTGGCTGGGCCTTAGTGCCCAGATATTTAGTTCAACTTTATTCTGGATGTTTCTGTGACGGTTCTGGGTGAGATTAATATTTAAATTGGTGGACTTTTAGTGAAGCAGATTGTCTCCCATGATGTGGTGGGCCTCATTTAAGCACTTGAAGGCCTGAACAGAACGAATGGTGGACCTCAGCCAGCAAGAAAGAATTCTGCCAACAGACAGCATCCCAAATTGATTTATACCACAGGCTCTTCCCTGGGTCTCCAGTCTGCCAGGGCACCCCACGGATTTTGGACTTGCCAGCCTCCATAATTGCATAAGCTAATTCCTTAAAATAAATATCTCCCTATATGCAGACGCATTCAATTTGCTCCATGTCTCTGGAGAACCCTGGCTAATACAGGGTCTCATGAAATGTTTGCTAAGTGAAGGCAGGAATGAATGAGAGAATGATGTCCCCCTGTTCTACAGTCACAGTGTCCTTCCTGTGTCATCACAGTGGGACACCATGCTAGTCGGCTGCCAGTGCCCACAACACTTTTAAAAAAACTTACGTTCTAGGAGTTACCTGGTTTTCAAGATATTATCCTCCATTTCCTAATGTGACCTTCCCTTTTTCCTCAGGCAGTATTTGGAAATATACTTGGTTTTAAGTAACACACTTGATTTGAAGTAATTCCTATATTTTAAAGTGATAATGCCTCCACCTGCAGAAAAGAGACATACCATCATGGGGGGCATTTCAGAGACTATCCCAAGGCTCTGAGGACAATTCCAAGAGATGGAAAGGCTTTTCCTAAGGTAGGATGATGAAATTGTTCTGAAGCAGAGACGTCGATTTTGAATATGTATTTTTACTTCCTAATCCAAAATGGTTAAAGGGACAGTTATGAAGTCACCTCAGATCCTCATCTATTATTATTAGGACCATCGCTATTGTTATTATTATGAGTATTACCAGATCAGTGTTTACCCCTTCCACAGGCTGCCTCTGTTTGCTCTGAACTGAGCAGAAGTATTGCACTTTGAGCTGCATGGAAAAAGCAGACTTAACTCAAAGGGAATTCATTGTAATGACAACTAACACTCATTCAATGCTAGTGATATTCTGGATGCTTCTGTACTCTTTGTGTGCTATAACTCAGGGGCTGGTGAGTTGTTTTGTTTTTTTAAGATTTTATTTATTTATTTGAGAGAGAACGTGAGCACAAGTGGTGGGAGGGGGAGAGTGTTATCCATTTTACAATAAATTAAGATTTAGAGGTGTGAAATAGTGTTAAATAATGCCCAAAGTTACACAATGTATACAGGCTGCTTAGGAATTTGAAGCAGTTGTTCTCAAAGTGTGCTTCCTTGGCCAGCATCACCTGGAAACATTTCAGAAATGCAGATCCCTGGGCTCTGTTCCACAGTGTCCAAAATTGCAAGGGTAGGACCAGCAAGGTACATTTTAACAAACCATTTAGGAAACTGGCACCCTGCTGGGCTGCATCACTTGGGCAGAGTGTTAGAAACACAGTGTGGGCCTTGCTCATGACCACGGGAAGCAGACAGAGGCTCTGGAACCCCAGCTGATTCAGAGGCACCCTCAGGGTGGGAACCAGCTCTCTATTCTAGAGGCTGAGCACAGGGCTGGCTCCTTCTCAGGCCTATTCCTTGTATTTACACCGTTCCCAGAAAGATCTGTAATTATGTTCCATACTTCACTGATTCAGATAGTTTCAATTTTCACATTTTACTAAATTTCAATCAGTTACAAAACTTTATTTTTTCCTGTTGGCTGTGTGGGATGTTATGCTTGAAAGTAAGGTTAGCGACGTTGTGACTTTAAAGAAATTGATACTTCATGCATCTCTCCCACTAAATGAACAATAAATATTCACTTTAGATTTATCAACTCTTCTCTGCTCACTGAAAATTGTTTCATTACCTCATTATCTATGGATATGTGTGTTTGTGTGTGTGTGTATTTATTTCAACTTATTCTAATTAAGATTTCTTGTTCCACTAATGTAATGGTCTTTGATCTAATTCCTCCATTACATGATACGATTTTCAAGGAATAAGGCCTAAAAATAGTTTCTCTTGTACATTTGTCTTTGAATCACAAGGTCAGGAATGATATCCCGGATGTTTCTCTTTGCAATTCTATAAGCAAATTTCACAGTCTGGCAATGTGAACCCTGCCTTTAAGACCATCTCAGTGATGAATTTTGGGGAAAATCCAAACCTGAAAAGAGAATTTAAAGCCATGGGGGGAAAAAAACCCAACAGGTTAAAGGCCCTAAAAGATGAAAGAAACCACTGTAACACATGGACAAACTCAATCATGGACTTCGAGAGGATTTAAGTCATGTTTCACTTACTTTTCATTTAACAAGTTGAGCACTAGACTAACTCATCTCCTGTTGCTATCTAGTGGCTTTAATCACTTTTAAAGAAGACATATTTCTGAGTCATTTTACTTTACAGGAATTCAGTAAACCTTAGAACATGAGCCAAAGAGAGTGAAATCATAATTTCTTATACATTTCAAAGTATTTCTTCAAGAAGCTTCTAGGAAGAAACAGACAGTTCAAAATTGCTTCTAAGAACTTCTTCCTTAAACCATTGCTAATTTCCTGAGATTTGCCAAGGAATCAAACTGAATTCATTACCTTACCCCCTAAGGAAGCACTCCATGCCATTTTTTTTTCTTATTTCTGACATAATTTGTTTCAAATGAGTAACTCAATGCCCATACAAATTGGAAAATGTTTTTAACATTCTTCCAGTTACACAGGCTTACTGTATATTTTACATGCACCCCTTTCTGTCCTCTGCCATTTATAGTTCCAACACTAGCACCAAGTCACTTTGGTCTCCACTTGAGTAATGGGTAGCCATCTATCAGATCTGCCTCCACCTCTTCCTTCCTGTGTCTTCTCCCACACCTTAGCAACTTCCTGACGTCCTCCACGTTCTTTGTCTCATTCAACACCTAATACCCATCTTCCAGATTTTCTTTCTAAACAAAGCTTCTCACTGCTAGTTTTCTGTTCAAGACCCACACTGTTCCTAGATTTGCATCAGGTCTAGACTGGTTCACTTTTTTCAACTTAACGTTTTCTTTCCTGCTTCTTAAACAAGTGAAGATCATACTCATTTCCTTGCTTATTCTCAAGTTGTCCCTCATGTCAAGAGACACTCTCCCCTTCTCCATTTTTTCAGATTTCTTTTTCTTTTTTTTAAGATTTTATTTATTTATTTATTTGACAGAGAGAGACAGCCAGCGAGAGAGGGAACACAAGCAGGGGGAGTGGGAGAGGAAGAAGCAGGCTCCTAGCGGAGGAGCCTGATGTGGGGCTCGATCCCAGAACGCTGGGATCACGCCCTGAGCTGAAGGCAGGCACTTAATGACTGCACCACCCAGGTGCCCCCATTTTTTCAGATTTCTTAATCACTAAAGACCCATATCTGGTCGTATGCCCTTGACTAATACTTGCCCTACAAACTTGGTCAACATTCATATCTTCTTCTTAACATAACCAACACCTACTGTTCGAAACACCATTTAAAAAGTTGCTTCTCTGCAATGTAAAACACTGCACATTGTATGAGATTTTATGACATGAGCTTGACTTTATGACTGACTTGCTTGTTATTTTGTGGACCTATCAACCTTGAATAATGTGAATTGCATATGGGACAAGTCCTCAATACCAGACACTCAAGAAACTAACTCACTCAACAAACATTTCTCCTCTACTATGATCCAGTTATAGTTGAAGTGAATCAAAACCAGTGCTCCAGCTGAAGAGGTTCATTCCTGATGTCACTATTTTTTAGTATCTAAATTTATCCTATCATTTAGGTGACAAAGATACATTGGTAAAGAAGGAATTTAAAAATATACCGAGTTTTTCCTTCTTATATTTTAAGTAAACTTCTAATTTTAGAACCGTTTTAGATTTAAAGAAAAAAATGTGAAGCTAGTACAGAGTTTCTATAAACCCATACCCACTTTCTCCTAGGAAACATTTCACATCAGTGCTGTACATGTGTTACAATTAATGAAGCAATTATCGTTACATGGTATTACATACTTTATTCAGCAATACTGTTACACGGTAAGACATACTAATTCAAATTTCCTTATTGTTTACCTAATATCCTTTTTTAAAGTTTTGTTTAGATGCTACATTATGTTTAGTATAGTGTCTCTTGGGCTTTTCTAGATGGTTCCAGTTTCTCAGACATTCCTTAAATGACCTTGATGGTGTTGAAGAGTACTGATACCAGGTTTAGTAAAATGTCCCTCAATTAGGACTTGTCTGATGTTTTCCTCATCATTAGTGTGTGATTATGGGGGTTTTGAGGGGAAAGACTGCAAGAGTAAAGTTCCATTTTTGTCACATCATGGTGAAGGCACATGTTACCCATATGAGTTATTGTTTGTGTGAATTTTCATTACTTGCCTCAGGCAGTATTCATTAGGTTTCTTCACTGTAAAGTTTTTACTTTTCTCTACTTTTTTTTTTAAAGATTTTTTTTTTTTAATTTATTTGACAGAGAAAGAGACAGCCAGCGAGAGGGAACACAAACAGGGGGAGTGGAAGAGGAAGAGGCAGGCTCCCAGGGGAGCAGGGAGCCCAATGCGGGGCTCAATCCCAGGACTCTGGGATCACGCCCTGAGCTGAGGCAGATGTTTAACAACTGAGCCACCCAGGCGCCCTTTCTTTACTTTTCTATACTTTATTCTTTGGGAGGAAACAATAGTGCAATTTACAACTGAGAGTATGAAGTTATGCTACTCCTTCTTGAGGGGAGAGTTTTTACATAAATTATTTGGAATTCTTCAACATGGAAGATCTATTTTTTCGCATCTATGTATTTACCCAATGCATTCAATCACTTGTTTATATCAATAAGAGCTCATGCATATTTATTTCATACTTTGAATTACAATGCAATATTACTTTATTTTGTGGCTCAAATTATTCCAGATTTGGGCACTGGAAACTCTTTACCAAATTGGCCTTTATGCTCCTTTGGTACATCCCCACCACTCTGTGTGTGTGTGTTTGCACGTGTGTGTGTTGAACACTTCCTTACTTTCTGACACTACAAGATGCTTTGGGCTCATCTTGTATATTTCCTTCCCAATCTTAGTCTCAGTCATTTCCCTAAGAAAGTTTGGTCCTTTTTATTGGATAACGGTTATTAAAAATCAAGATCTTGGCACTAGATTTGATCCCTCCATTTTTTTGGCTCCCTTCTGTTGGGATCACGAGAAGTGTCAACTTAAGAAAGCATACATAATTATGATGCATACAGTGCTTGGGTAAATGAAAACACATGTCCATAAAAAGACTTGTATATGAATGTTTGTACTGGGTTTATTAATTTAAGAAAAAACAAAAAACCTGGCAACAGACCAAATATCCTTTCTGGAAAGGATCCGCCATTAAGAACATTTGTGATTCATGGGAAGAGGTCAAAATAGCAACATTAGAAAGAGTTTGGAAGAAGTTGATTCCAATCCTCATGGATGACTTTGAAGGTTCAAGACTTTAATGGGGGAGGTATCTGCAGAAGTGGGGGAAAGAGCATGAGAACTAGAATTAGAAGTGAAGCCTGAAGATGGGACTGAATTGCTGCCATCTCATGATAAAACTTGAATAGATGAGGAGTTCTTATGGATGAGCAAAGAAAGTGTTTTCTTGAGATGGAATCCACTCCTGGTAAAGATGCTGTGAAGATTGCTGAAATGACAACAAAGGATTTAGAACATTACACATACTTAGTGGATAAAGCAGCAAAGGGTCTGAGAGGATTGACTTCAATTTAGAAAGAAGTTCGACTGTAGCTAAAATGCTAGCAAACAGCATCACAGGCTGCAGAAAAATTGTTCACGAAAGGACAAGTCAGTTGATGCAGCAAACTTCACTGTTGTCTTATTTGAACAGATTACCACAGCCACCCCAACCTTCAGCAACCACCGCCCTGATCAGTCAGAAGCCACCAACATGGAAGCAGGACCCTCCTCCAGCAAAAGGATCACAACCTGCTGAAAGTTCAGATGGTGGTCAGCAATTTTTTAGCAATAAAGTATTTCTAAATTAAGACATATACATCTATATACACACAGACAAATATATGCACACATACATTTTAGACATAGTGCTTTGCACATTTGATAGACTACAGTGTAGTGTAAATATGACTTTATGTGCTGGGAAACCAAATAATTCATTTGACTCACTTTATTGTGATACTTGATTTTATTGTGGTGGTCTGAAATGGAACCCACAATGTCTTTAAGGTTATGTCCGTATATCACATATTATTATTATACAATAAAATGAAAACATAATATATTAGTTATCCACATAATAAAAATAAATATACCTAAGTCCTGAACTTGGCTTACTAATATTTTTTGAAGATCTTCAAATTTATTTTCATGAGGGCCATTGTAAGTGCCTTTCCTTGAGAGGTCCTTATCAGGCTTTTGTATCAGGTTATCTCACTTCATAAAACAAGCTAAGTGCTTTTCCTCCTTGACCACTTTTTCTAGGGATTTATCGATTTTGTTAACCTTTTCAAGGAAACAACTTTTGGCTGCATTTATTTTGCTATTATTTGTCTTTTTTTTAATTTCATTGATTTCTGTTCCTACTGTCATCTACTTACTTTGTGTTTAATTTATACTTTTTTTTCCTTAGCTTTTAGAAACAGAGTCTTAGATTGTTGAGTTTAAACATTCCTTTTGTTTGTTTTATGTTGTTTTTCTTTGTTTTTGGAGGAGCCAAATTAGAGTCGAGTAGGACCAAAGAGGAAGTCTCATCACTGTAGGATGGATACACTGTGCAAATTAACATTTTGTTCATTTTATCTCTCAGGGTGTTTAGGTAATAATGTAAAGATACAATTGGAAGGGTATAAATATAATCAGTGAAAACTACCTCCCTATCATTCAGTATTGGCCACTATGACCACTACTATTTATCTCTAAGAACATCAAAAGTTATTGTTGATGTACATTGACTTAAGTTGCCAAATACAAATTTAAAGGATAATTATAAATTATTTCAATAAGCTCTTTTAAAAATAAAGTGCTTACTTTTAAATTTATAATAGAAGAAATGAAGCTCTGGTTCAAGATGGTGATATAAGAAGATCCTGAACTCACCTTCTCCCATGGACCCAACGAGGCTACAGCTACATATAGAAAAATTTCCTCTGAAAAAAAAAATCTAAAGTCTGACCAAATAATCACATACACCAGGAAAACAAAGAAAACCACACTGAAAGGATAGGAGAGGCGGGGACACAATCTCACCATAAACACCCCACAGTAACCCACAATCGGGAGGGAACTCAAAACCTGGAGCTTCTCCATATGGAGTGAAGGATTTGAACCCTACATCAGGCACCCCAGCTTTTAAGACCTGCACCTGAGAAATGAGCCCCCAAGACATCTAGCTTTGCAAACCAGTGCAGGCTGCATCCATGAGACCCACAGGACTATATAGCAGTCTGAGAAAGGGCTCGAAAACGGCTCCTATACTCAGGTTCACCCACCCCAGGCCCGGCTCAGAGGCAGCCATTTACACTCAGACTTTCCATGAAAAAGGTCCGTTTGCTTGTATTAAAATTGGCCTGAGAGGCAACTAATTTAACAGACATATTCAAAACCTGCTGGTGCAGCATCTGAGGCGGAGACTGGTGGAGGCATTCTTCCCACTCCCCTTCTTCTGCACTTCTGACCACCAGTATCTCAAGGAAGAAAGCTTTCCCCTTGGGACACCTGGGTGGCTCAGTCGGTTAAGTGTCTTCCTTCAGCTCAGCTCATGATCTCAGGGTCCTGGGATCGAGTCCTGTATTGGGCTTCTTGCTCAGCAAGGAGCTCAGCCGGCTACTCCCCGTTGGGGCTCTCTCTTTCTCTCTTTCTGACAAATAAATAATATCTTTAGAAAAAAAGAAAAAAAAGGAAAAAAAAGCTTTTCCGCATACCTGGTACCCTGATTTTGCAGCTACTACCCAAGGGACACCCCTTGAGTGCCTGGCTCTGGTGGCAGGGGAACCTGTGTTCCAGGGTCCCTTGGGACTGTAACAGTTGGAAAGTTCTTGGCAGGCTACCACCATCATGGCACTGTCAGAAACAGACAGAAACACACTGCCAGTCTTTCTGTCAAAGAGACCTATCTACTTGTCCTGGAACTTCAGCCAGAGGGGCAGGCTTCAGGTTTGGTTCACGACTACAACCATAAAACTCCGAGAAGAAAATGTAAGTGGTAAACTCTTTGACATAGGTCTTGCGATGATTTTTCTTTTCTTAAATCCGACACCAAAAGTAGAAGCAACAAAAGCAAAAATAAAAACGTGGGACTGAATCAAACTAAAACAAACAAACAAACAAAAAGAAAACAACAAGCAAACAACAACAAAACCAAACTCCTGCACAGCAAAGGAAATTAAAAAAATGAAAAGACAACCTACAAAATGTGAGAACATATTTGCAAATCATAAATGTCATAGGAGTTTAATACCCAAAATACATAAGGAACTCATACAGCTCAATAGCAAAAAAATAAAATAAAATAAAAAATAAAAATATGATTAAAAAATGAGCAGAAGATATGAAGAGACATCTTTCCAAGGAAAACATACGGATGACCAACAGGTACATGAAAATACAGTCGACATCACTTATGATCAGAGAAACACAAATCAAAACCACAATGAGTTGTCACCTCATACCTGCCAGAATGGCTATTATTAATAAGACAAATAACAAGTGTTGGTGAGGATGTGGAGAAAGGGGAACACTCCTGCACTGTTGATAGAAATTCAAACTGGTGCAGCCAGTGTGGAAAACAGCATGGAGATTCCTCAAAAAAATTAAAAATAGAACGACCCTATGATCCAGCAATTCCACTTCTGAGTGTTTATCTGAAGAAAATGAAAACACTAGCTGAAAGGACATATGTACCCCTATATTTATTGCAGCCTTATTTACAATAGCCGAGATGTGGAAACAACTCAAGTATCTATTGATGGATGAACGGATAAAGAAAATATGGATATTTTTCAGCTATAAAAAAGAGTGAAATCTTGCCATGTGTGACAACATGAATGGACCTCGAGGGCACCATGCTAAGTGGAATCAGTCAGACAGAAAAAGACAAATACCATATGATCTCACATGTGGAATCTAAAAAACAAAACAAATTAAAACAAAAACAAAAACAAACTCTTAGATACAAAAAAACAGATTGATGGGCACTCAGGTGGCTCAGTCAGTTAAACGTCTGCCTTCAGCTCAGGTGATGATCCCAGGGTCCTGGGATCGAGTCCTGCATTAGGCTCCCTGCTCAGTGGGGAGTCTGCTTCTCCCTCTACCCCTCCCCCCTGCTCATGATCTTTCTCTGTCTCTCATATATAAATAAAATCTTTAAAAAATAATAATAAAGAACACGGTGTTACCAGAGGTGGGGGGGGGTAGGTGAAGGTAGTCAAAAGGTACAACTTCCAGTTATAAAATACATAAGTCATGGGGATATAATGTTCAGCATGGTGACTATGGTTAAGAACACCATACTGCATATTTGAAAACTGCTAAGAAAGTAGATCTTAAAAGTTCTTATCACAGGAAAAAAAAATCGTAACCATGTAAGGTGATGGATGTTAACCATACTTACTCTGGTGATCATTTAGCAATATATACAAATATCAAATCATTATGTTACACACGTTAACCTAAAATAATGTTATACGTCAATTACACCTTAATTTAAAAAGCTTTAAAAAGAAATGAAGGCAATCAGGGCAAAAATTAGTTATCTAAAAGCAAACTATAGACCTTCTCATTCTTTTTCCTTGTGACTTAGAAGAAGGAAGCTTTTTCCTAAGCCCTCATAAGTTTAGGTTTGGTGGATGGTGTTGTGCACCATGCATGCCCTCTCCCTCCCCCCACCCCCACCAGGAACACTCATTTCCCTAGCAAGGAAGTCATTATAACTGGCAGCTTGCTTGCAGCTGAGTGTTCTCTCACAGCAATTGTCCTTGACTGAAGAGCTTCCTTGCCCAAGGTCATGACTAATATTGGTGGACAGCCTGCATCTGATGTCTGGTTGATGTGAGGGTTTAAGGCCTGAGCCCTGTGCCCCGACATGGGGTGCCTCTGCAGCCTCACTTCAGCTCCAGAGCTCCCTGCGGGACCAGTAGACCTTTGGTGTGATGGCATCTGTCTTCTAGCTCAATGCTGTTCCACACACATTGCCCTCCAGAGCTCTCACTGTAAACTTCCTGGCTGCAAACTTCAGTCGAGGTGTCTGCTCCTCTCCCTGACTTGGTACACCATACCATTGAGAAATCAACTCGTTATGCTTTTCTGTTGTGTTTGTTTCGTTAATTTTGCATCACACATGAAAAATGGCAGGAAAGAGATACCCCTTCTCAAAATTATTACTGTATATCTCAGAAAATGCTTATATCTATTTATCTATCTATCTTAGAAAAAGTAATTATCTGTAGGTAGAGAATCTTATTTTATTGTACAAATATATCCTCCTGTAGGTCTCCATTCACATATTCTGTTCCATATGGTCTACTTACTTAGTGTACACAAATGTTAAAGGTCACACTTATTACAATTCAGAACTTGAACATTAATACAGGTGTTGCCTGAAAATATGGTATGTCTTTAAGGAATGATTTTCTTTCTGTGATTTATCTTATACCTTATTTTAGTCACTTAAACACACACACGATTAGGAAGGCCTTGTAGTGAATGTCTGACTTTGAATTCATTTCTTTGAAGTGTTTACACAGGGCTCTAAGTCAGAGTGGTCGTGCTAAATTGCCAAATCCGTGAAGTACCTTGAGTCAAACTACCAGTTTACTCCTGCCCTGAATCAACCCCATAGGCTTGATGTTATGGGCAGAGCCTTGTTCTTTCTTTTTAGTGTGGATAGTGGTACCTCTTCAGCTAAGGTTTTTAGAAGAATAGAATGAGAGTGCGTGCAAGAGAGTCTCCTCAGGGTCAAGTTCTGGGCCAGAGGACGGTGTTATGAACTGATCAGTAGTGGAGAGTTTTTGTCTGCAGTGGGTCAGTAGGGATGGTGTGCCTTCCTCTGACTGGCAGTTCAACCACCAGCAGGAGTACAGCAAACAGGACAGCTCTCCCAGGGTTTCCAGGAATTATACTCAGCTACATGACTTAGAGGAGCTTCGAGGTAATTTGCATGTGATTTGCATAAGAGTTGGTATTTATTCATAAAATGATATTGGCTACTTTCAAGTAATTTTCAGGTTCATTTGTTATTGCTGCACGGAGGGCTATGGCATTTTGATTTCCTTCTCTGTCGTCCTTTTCCCCCATGACTGTAATTAACATAAAAAACTGAATTGGGCAATTGAGAGATGAGAGAAAGCACAGGCCACAGGGGATGGCCCGGCATTGTAAACCTCACTCCCCTATCCCTCCGCTAATACCCTATGGCCCATTAACAACACACAATAGCTAAGACAACAGGCTGTTGTTTCTTAATATTCCATGAATTCACCAACTGTGGACCCATCTCCTCAGGTCTCTGTAATTGGTATTTGCTCTGCCTGGAATGTTCTTCCTCCAGATATTCATTCATATTGTTCATGTCTTCAAATTAGGCATGCCAGATTTTGCAAATAAAAATAAAGGACATCCAGTTAGATTTGCCTTTCAGTTAAACAATTGATGACTTTTTGGTGTAAGCATGTCCCATGCAGTATTTGGGACATACTTAAACTAAAAACTTGTCATCTATCTGAAATGCAAATTTAACTGGGCATCCATAATTTTTCTGGCAACCCCACCTTACGCCATTCATGTCTCTGCCAAGTGTCCCCAGCTGTGATAGGTTTTTGCTGACCATTCTTCATCTAAAAGATTAAGCACTTCCTAGCACTATGTCTACCCCACTCTGCTTCATTTTTGAAGTCACAATTCATGCCACTGCCTGACACAATAGCCTAGGTTTCTTCATTTGGTGTAGTCATCAGGGTCTTTGCAGTAAACAGATGGTACATTCAAATAGGTAAATACAAGTGAGTTGAATAGGGATCTATTTATAAGATGTGGGCAGCATTAAAGGAGGCTGTGGGATGACCAGGCACCTGGGGCAGCAAGACTGAGGCACCACCATTAGAGCAGTCCACAGAGGTATTATCTGGGGGCACAGAATGGTGGGGATGGTGGAGAGTAGATTTGACAGAGCTCATGGAACATACACAGCACATTTGGCCATTGTCAGTCTCCCCCACTAGAATGGAAGCTACGAAGTGGCAGCAGTTTAATTTTGGTGATTGTTCTATCTGTAGACTCTGAATAATGCCTGCCATATAGTAAATGCGTCAGAAACATCTGGTGAAGAATTCAAAATGTCTGACTAGCGTATCCAGCGAAGACATGGTTGAACTGGTGAAACAAGCCAGTCTAGAGAAGAAATCACTTAAGAGACAAACGCAGCACTAGTTTCAGTGGAATACATCTAATCCAATCCTCAGAAACTGCATAGCAAAAAGTGAGAGCAGAGAGTGCAGGTACAGTCTAAACAGATGACACCAGGTCATCTAACAGATGTAATGGCGTTGTCGTCAGAGAAGGGTAGAATGCTGCCGAGAAGCCCACAGGGTGTGTCAGGAAGCCAGGCAGGTGTTCTGCATCAAGGAGCTGGGGCAGCATCTAGGACTACCCAGCCTCTGGGAAATCCCAGAACTAGGGCTCTAGGATAGACCTATGAGGGTGAAATGGATAAGGTGATGGAGGGAGGGAGGACTGATGTTCCAAAGGTGGGACTGAAATTATGGCACCCTACTCAGGAATCTGGTTATCAGACCTAGAAAGTGGACACAGAATCTGAGTAACAAGGGAGAATTCCGGTTGTTAAGTCTTGAAATTTGAAGTCAAGAGTGGCCTCGCAGTGAGGGAGACTGCTGAGCCTCAGTGTTGGCCTTGATCACATTATACTCTCCCCCTAAGGATTAGATGAGACCCGAGCCCCCCAGTGGGATGGTCAGCACTTTATAAATGGAAAAAAGAAATTAAGGGGAATAACTAATATTTATTGAGTATTTGCATTATAGCCGATATGCTCCTGCATTATTGATATCTTTCCTCATTAAATCCTCAAAACTACTCTGTGAGCTACTTACTATTTTCCCATTTTACCAATGAGGAAACTCATTGATAGACCGAAGTTCAAAGACATACACAAAATCTATGGAATGGTTCTCTTATTTCTTTCTGAAGAAGGAAGACTCTAGGTTTCTAAAGATGAATTTCTTCTGGCACTTGTATCCATTTCTGCTGAAATGAAGTTCTTCCTTTTATTATGACATCAGGCCAGATAACAAAGGGTTCTTTCCGGAATGTGCTAAATAATGGCAGGGTAAAATACATGTATTCAAAGGATTGCTTAAAATATTTGCTGCTACTGATCACAGGTGATTTATGGCAAAGAATGCTTTATCCGTGTTGCATTAAGGAGGTAATGATACTCAAAAATCACATGATCAAGTGACTTGTCAGGGAAGAAGTCTCGTGTATTGGGAATGGATGAGGGATGTGTCTGACATGGGGGGATCCTGGTGTCTATAAATATTGAATGATGGCACTTTTTGTAACTTAAAGCCTGGGAACTACCATGTGAGTGGTTTTACATTCAGTGTAGAAAATAATGGTCCAAATGTATCAACATGGTCCTTGAGGTCTCCAGATCACATTTTAGAAAGTGTCCATTTTACCACTGCCTCTAAAACAAAATGATGACTTCCCTCCCTGGTCTGGATATTTCTACAACTTTATCTCCCCTTCCAAAAAGGAACATAAGCTGAAAGGGAATTGTTTATTAAAATACCTGCTCAAGGTACAGGTAGCTCGGGGTAGCCACCCGCAGCTCTCCAGTCCTCCCAGGGCTTATAAATAATTGGAGAAAACACATCACTAGCAGGTGGCAATGATGGAAAGGATGATTACTTGGTTTTACAGAGAACCATTCATTTAAGCTCTTTTAGATTAATCAAGACAGATTGTTTTTTTAAAAGACCTCTAATTACTTTCCTGTTAATTATTTATATTCTCCAAGTATTTTATGCTCGCCTGTTAGTTAGTGGCCTTGTGAAGCATGTCAGGGTGTTAAATATTTACTTACAAGCCTGGCAATTGTGAACCAGGACTGTCTTGCCCTGCTCCATCCTGGGCTTAAGCCACACATCCTCAACATCTTCGTTCATCTATGGCTCATCATTAACAGTATGCTAGAAACAATACTCTGTATTTTCATGTTGTCTATCACTGACACGGAAAAGGTATACTTCTAAGAGGTCATTTAATCGAGTCCTACCGTGTGCCACATACTATATGTCTTTAGCACCACTGGCCGTGGTGAGTTGATTTCATGACACCCCGGTCCCCACGCTTACACTCAAAGCAGACATTACTAATCCACATTGGAATTGTCCAGCTAGTCCTTGATCCAATTATAATGCTTCTTAACACAGTGCCCCAAGCAATTTCCTCCAATCGATTGGTTTTTATCTGCAGTGTCAACTCATATTTATCATCCGCTATCCACACTTGGACCACTTTAGTGAGCGTGAGCTTATTACCTCTCAGAGAGCTTATTAACTCTGGTTGTGAGAACAGTTCTTTCTAAATACTCTTCAACAATTTAACCTATCAGGCGCTATTCTCAAATTTCTGTCTCTTATCCTTTTATCTACCTTTTTCTTATCTACTCTGTTTTACCTCTGTTTGTCCTTTAGCTCAGAAGGATCAGCTCCAATCATGGTGCAAAGACAACATAACCTAACTGCTCCATATTCACAGGGTCTGTTTTATTTATTATAATTATATATTTATTTATTATACTTATTTATTATATGCTTATTATTTATATACTTATATACTTATATACTTATTTAAGTATATATTTATTATAAGTATATATTTATTATAAGTATATATTTATTATATACTTATTACTTATACTTATATACTTATATACTTATTTATTATAATAAGCTGCCTGCTTTCTCAGTTGGGGGAATACTGAGGATCATCCAGGCAGGAAAACAAAGACTTTCAAAACCATTCTTAAAAATGATGACAGGAGGTCAGGATAAGAGCACCGAAGATGGAGAATTAGAAAAGAATTCATTGTTGAAACTTAAAGCTTCTGGGACACCTGGGTGGCTCAGTTGGTTAAGTGTCGTCCTTCAGCTCAGTTCATGATCCCAGGGTCCTAGGATTGAGTCCTGCATCAGGGTCTCTGCTCAGAGGGGACCCTGCTTCTCCCTCTGCCTGCTGCTCCCCCTGCTTGTGCTCTCTCTCTCTCTCTGACAAATAAATAAACAAGATCTTTAAAAAACAAAAAAACAAAACAAAACAAAAAAATAAAACTGGAGCTGTAGTTTGAGAGGCTGGGAGTTTTTCTGGACAGGTAATAGGGGAAGAACATTCCAAGGAGAGGAATGGGTTGGAGGTGTTATACCGTCTATGAAGGAACTTTTAGACGAGAGATTTTGAAACTTAAACTGGAAGACTTGCTAAAGCACAGAGCAGCTGATGCCATAGATACAGGCTGAAGCCCAAGGATCTGCACTTCTAACAAGGTTTCCTGTGATGCCAATGCTGCTGGTCCAGAGACCACGCTTTGAGGACCACTGTTTCGAGCATGAGCAGATCTCAGTGTGCCTGCTCCAGCTCCACAAGGCAGTGCCTTCTTTTCTGTCTGTCTTACTTTCTAAGCAGGGAACATGGAAACAAGTCAGGATGAACATATTGTTCAAAATCTTGAAGCCTTGTCAGTCTGGCAAGGTGATCTGTGTCAACTTGGCCAATGTGCACTCACAGTGTGTCACACTGGCTACGGTTCGGCGTTCAGCTGTGGAGAGGAGGAGGGAAAGCACAGCCAGTAAAGGAGGCGGGGAGGAGACCCCAAGGGGCAGCATGGGACACAGGGGGGAGGAGCCTTCCATCTGAAGTTCTACAGTTAGCCATTGTCAGTAGTGACTGAGATTTGGGGCTCTGAGTCTTCTAGGGCTTGGAACGTAGTCACCTCCTTATATAAGTCGTCGCTGCCATTCCCAGTAAGAGTGGTCTGTGCACCTCTTCTCCTTCTTTTGAAGGATGACACTTGCCTTTACTTATATTACTGCTTAACATTAAAATAAAATTCCTTTATGTTCCTTTCTCTATCTCCCAGCTACCCTCCTTGTTCCGATTCTCATTGTATCTGCCCTTTAATGGGATTTCAGATGAAATGATCCTCATATTTCAGTTCTATAAGCTATCATTGTTTTCCCAACATCAGTGCCTTGATAAATACTTCACTTTGAATGGAGATGTTCTGTGCATCAGCATGGTGTTTGGTATAATGGAGCAATTCACAAGCAATTAGCTCAGTCTGGTGGGCCAGTCAGTGCAAATCTGCAGGAAGGGCTTCACTCTCTCTGAGCTGCCTATCATGCCAGAAGCTCTAGAATTTCAATTTGTTCCAGCAGTTCTTTTCTTCCTCCTAATCTGGCCCTCCCTTCTGAGACCATAGCTGCTAAAGATGATGCCAGAGCCATCAAAGAGAGAGAGATTTAAAGGGGGGGCAGGAGCCACCGAGAGCAATAGAAAGGAGAGGCTGAAGTAGCTGCTCACAGTATTTTACTACATGTGCTTTGTCCTAAGAACACACTTGGCATACTCCTAGTGGACTACTCTACGGAGCTTATTCTTGCTGCGCTCCTCCCAGCAGGGAACTGGGAGCCTGAGAAGCTACCTGGCTTCCCATCACAGGTTTAGAGCTGAGGATGGTCCTGTGCATCTGGGTGAAGGCTTTGTCCTGGTCTGGGTTGAGGCCCTTGGCTTTGGGAACTTCACGGTGGCTCCTATATTATCTCCAAGAAGTTTTCCATCCAGAGTTGATCTGATCAAATGCTATCAAAATTGTGCCTCTCTGACCTAAAAGGACCCACACAATTAAACAGAAGAATTGAGTATCTAGGAACCAGGAGGGAGTTGACATAAGAGCTTTAAGGGAGTAGACATAAGAGAAAAGATTCTTGAAATTTTACAGAAATGTTATCCGCTTCCCCTGCTTCTCTTTCTCCTCCTCTTTCTTCTTTTTCCTCCTCTCTTCTTCCTCTTCTCCTCCTCCCTTCTCCTCCCCTTCTTTCCCTTCTCCTTCCTTTTCTCCCCTCTTCCTCCCCCTTGTTCTCCTCCACCTTCTCCTTCTCTCTCTCAAGGAACAGTCAACTTAGTTTGTCTCTCACCATCAGCAGTTAATAAATTCGTTTCTCTCTATTCCCACGCCCTCCTTACAGTGATTTCTGTGCTTCTCAATAAATCACTCTAATCCAAATGAGGTTTAGAATATCTCAGCGTTTACCACGTGTGAGATTTATGGATACTTGTTAATTCCACCAGACCTTCTCCCCTTCTCCAAGTATCCAAGTGACACTGGGCATATATTTTTTTCTTTAAAATCAGAGTGGATTTTCACTGGCTTTGCTCTCCCTGAAGTGAACTGGGGATGCTCTGGAGTGATCCAAAATCCCAGTCAGGGCATGCTAATCAATGTGGTTCATTTTCTGAAGCTCTCCTTTTTATTCCCTTTGCCTGGCTAATCACAAATTTGTCTTTAATACATGGAAGGCCAAAGAAATTAGGAGAAGCCAAAGACACAAGTGAACTCTGACAAGAAGCCACTATGTTTTCCCTTTTCCAAGTCACTGGGTCTTTGTGGAAGGGGACAGCTGCTGCAGAGAAAACAGGACATCTTGGGCCTCCGGGGGGACATGCCAGTTGGAATACTTTCATCTTTTTGTTGAAAATCCAAGCAGCTTATCTTTTCTGAAGATTCCCGTGGGTAATAAGAAGTGTGCTTAATACTGCAAATTATGCTTTGCAAGTGCTGTTGTCTGGTGTCATCTTATACTGTGTGAATGTTTTTTCTCTTCCCTTCACCACCCCCCACACCAAGCAAACCCAGCACGTGTTTGGCTCTCGGTCAGTTCTTCTTTGGGTGTAAACGTCTTGGCATTTCTGTCTCAGTTTTGGCTGTAGGAAAGAACATTTTTCAATAATGCTGCTGAAATGCTGCTTTCTCTACTTCAGTGCTTTATCTGGCAAAAGGATTTGCTGGGACCAGGCCCAAAGAAAAGGGGAACAAAAAAATAATAATAATAATAAAAGGAAAAATGGCTGTGGGAGGCAGGATGCCATCTCCTCCACTCGTGATTCTCTACCTCATCACTTTCCTTTCCAAATCTCAAATCCTTCACCGCAGAGAGCCTTTGCATTTTGCATGAGAAGAGCTATTCAATCCCACAGGAACTCTTGGTACCGAGCCCCCCTTCTGACTCTGCTGTCTCCTATGTCAAACATTTGAGAATGGGACAACCCTCATGCCAGGAAAAAGCAATCAAGAATGGAGTGTTGTGGCCAAGACTGACCAGGATCCCTATAGGAATTGGACTCTCAGGGCCATGTGTAAGATTATGTGAAGTTGCTGGTCCATCTCATTCTTCTCCACGTGCTTTATACAGTCTTTTGTTTGTGCTGCTGGCCCATAGATGTCCTCCTCCTTTTTCTCAATTTCAACTCAGCACAAGCAAGCTGTTCTCCCAAACATGCTGCTGCTTCCCAGGGTCTTGGACTGCTTGTCCAAGGTGATGCTGGCAGGCTGGCCGAGTGGTGGTGAGGAGCCGCTGAAGGGAACACCTCTCCTCATCTTGCTGAAAAAGCCTGCTGGGCCCTCTTAGCAGGCATGAGCTGAGAATCCTCTGCCACCGTTTTTTGGTCTTTGAGCTCCAGACAGTTACCCACCGCCATTTTACTCCCGCAGTCTGAGATACTGCTTCCAGCTGCTTCTTTCCTCCTTCCCACGTACCACGGATCCACTACAATACGGGCGCAAGTGAGGAACTTCTGAGACTTTCTAAAATATCTGACTACCAGATCACCAGGGAAAGAGAAAGGAGGTAAAAACATGAGTGCTGAACTTTCAAATGGCCTCATCTCAAAATAAAATTATTCTTGAGGAATGTAGCTGAGCCCTAATTTCCTTTTCTACTTGAAACTCCATTTTTTTTCTCCACAATTTCTAGATAAGGAGATGTTTGCTATAATGTGTGGAAACACACATCATTCTATTCCATTTCTAAAATACTGTATTTCACTTCTTACCTGAAAACTATTTTTGTGAATTTATCCATATATTTCTAGCCGTGATTGTAACCTGGGAAATCCTATGTGTTGGCAGGAAGGGAAGTCAAAGTCTATGAGTAGAATTATGACTATCTCTCTGAGTACAGATCTGTCTACATTACATATTAATACTGAAAGAGGCTGCAGTTGTATATTTCCTCCTTAAATTAGGTTATTTAAGAGAGTTTTATGTGCTTTAAAGTTTCTAAGAGTTGGAATTTGGGGAGTTTAAAACATGTGCTATAAATTTCCAGTTTCATTGCGTTTTAATCAAATAATATCACCTATAACTCTAGGAGTTGGGTAATTTATTAAAATCGTTTTTGTAGTCTGGTACATGAATACTGTGTGTAAATATTCCATAAACCTTGGAAAATGAGTATTCTCATTTATAAGATACACGTGTCAAATATGTTAATTAAATAATCATTATTAATGACAGTAGTTAGACTATGTTCTTGCATTTTTACTGTCTTCTTGCAATATTAGACTCAGAGTAATGTTATAAGGATTCTCACTGCTATAGCTTCAGCCAATGAATTGTTCCATTTACAACTTTATTTGTGCATGTGATGATTTGTAATCATTGCTTTTAAGGCTTTTTTTTTTATTAACAGATCTTGTATTTTAAGTAGTTTTAGATTTATAGATAAATTGGACAGAAAGTACAGAGTTCTCCTATGACACCCCCCCCACCACCATATCACCTATTTTTAACATCTTGCATTAGGGTGGTACACTTGCTATATTTGTTACGTGTATGTTACAGCTTTTGTAATTGTCCCACAGTTCTTGGAAAATCTGTTTAATCTTTTTCATTCTTTTTCTATTTACCTTTCAGTTTTGGAAGTTTCTATTGCCATTTCTTCCGGCTCACTGATTTTTTGGGGGCGGGGTGCTGTGATCAGTCTACTGATGTGCCCATCAAAAGCATTCTTAATTCTTGTGCAGTGCTTTTGATTTCTAGCATTTTTGTATTCTTAACAGTTTCCAGCTCTCTGCTTACATTATATACATCTGCTTTTACATGTTGTCGGGCCTTTCTTTTATTACCTTGAGCATTTAGTCATTGGTGTTTAATTCTGGGTCTGATTATTCCAATATCTCTGTCATATCTGAGTCTGGTTGTGGGGCTTGCTTGGTTCTTCAGACTGTGTGGATTTTTTGTTTTGTTTTGTTTTTGGTTTCATTTTGTTTTGTTTTTGGCCCTTGGTGTTCCTCGTAATTTTTTTGAAGTCAGATATGCTGTCCTGGGTAAAAGGAATTTAGGTAAATAGGACCTTAATGTGATGTTTTATGTTTTTTGCCTTGTTAAGCTGTGTTTACTGCTTACTATAGCTGTAGATTTCAGAAGCTAAAATTTTTCCTTGATGTCCATGTTTGTCCTTCTTTTGGGTTTCTCTAGAGCTCCTTAAATAAACCTAAGATGTATAGTTGTTTTGAGTATAAAACCTCGTTATTATCCAGATCTCTACTGATGCAGTGTTAGGGTGTGGGGGAAGTGTTCTATTTTTTTATGGTTGGGTTTTAGGTTTTCAGTGAGCCAGTGCCCTGGGCTGCCACCCTCCCATCACCCATATACACACCTTACATTTAACAAGAAGGTTAGACACAGCTGGAGTTGAGCAGTTCCCTTCTGCCATGATGGTTGGGCTTTGGTGAAACCCTGGTTAGTGATGTTCGGGTAGAGGTATTTCCATGGAAAACAGGCCCTGTTAAGAATAGAATGCTCTGAATCACCAAGGAACTGTTGAAAAGGAAAAACAAAGCTGGGGGCATCACAATGCTGGATTTCGAGCTGTACTACAAAGCTGTGATCACAAAGACAGCATAGTACTGGCACAAAAACAGACACATAGACCAATGGAACAGAATAGAGAACCCAGAAACGGACCCTCGTGTCTTTGGGCAACTAATCTTTGACAAAGCAGGGAAAAACATCCGGTGGAAAAAAGACAGTCTCTTCAATAAATGGTGCTGGGAAAATTGGACAGCTACGTGCAAAAGAATGAAACTTGACCACTCTCTCACACCATACACAAAAATAAACTCCAAATGAATGAAAGACCTCGATGTGAGACAGGAATCTATCAAAATCCTAGAGGAGAACATAGGCAGCAACCTCTATGACATCGGCCAAAGCAACCTTTTTCATGACACATCTCCAAAGGCAAGAGAAACAAAAGAAAAAATGAACTTGTGGGACTTCATCAAGATAAAAACTTCTGCACAGCCAAGGAAACAGTCAAAAAAACTAAGAGGCAGCCCACGGAATGGGAGAATATATTTGCAAATGACACTACAGATAAAGGGCTGGTATCCAAGATCTACAAAGAACTTCTCAAACTCAATACACGAGAAACAAATAAACAAATCATAAAATGGGCAGAAGATATGAACAGACACTTTTCCAATGAAGACATACAAATGGCTAACAGACACATGAAAAAATGTTCAAAATCATTAGCCATCAGGGAAATTCAAATCAAAACCACACTGAGATACCACCTTACGCCAGTTAGAATGGCAAAAATTGACAAGGCAAGAAACAACAATTGTTGGAGAGGATGTGGAGAAGGGGGATCCCTCCTACATTGTTGGTGGGAATGCAAGTTGGTACAGCCTCTCTGGAAAACAGTGTGGATGTCCCTTAAAAAGTTAAAAATTGAGCTACCCTATGACCCAGCCATTGCACTACTGGGTATTTACCCCAAAGATACAGACGTAGTGAAGAGAATAGCATGCACCCCAATGTTCATAGCAGCATTGTCCACAATAGCTAAATCGAGGAAGGAACCAAGATGCCCTTCAACAGATGACTGGATTAAGAAGTTGTGGTCCATATATACAATGGAATATTACTCAGCTATCAGAAAGAACGAATTCTCAACATTTGCTGCAACATGGACGGCACTGGAGGAGATAATGCTAAGTGAAATAAGGCAAGCAGAGAAAGACAATTATCATATGATTTCTCTCATCTATGGAACATAAGAACTAGTAAGATCAGTAGGAGAAGAAGGGGATAAAGAAAGGGGGGGTAATCAGAAGGGGGAATGAGGCATGAGAGACTATGGACTCTGAGAAACAAACTGAGGGCCTCAGAGGGGAGGGGGGTGGGGGAATGAGATAGACTGGTGGTGGGTAGTAAGGAGGGCACGTATTGCATGGTGCACTGGGTGTTACACGCAACTAATGAATCATCGAACTTTACATCGGAAACCGGGGTTGTACTGTATGGTGACTAACATAATATAATAAAAAAAACATTAAATTAAAAAAAAAAGAATAGAATGCTCTGGGTATATTTTTAAATGACTGCTTTCCCACTCTCTTTGCTGGAAGCATGTCTTGCCTTCATTTTGAGAACTTAAAAGGGATCCTGCAGTTAAAACTCTCAGAAATTTGGATACCCGTCCTGGAGTTTTTAACTCACAAACTTGAGTTAAACCAAGCGGCTAGCAACTCATCAACGATACAGTTCCCCACCCCCAGCCCAGGGCCAGAGCCCATGGAGGTTTCTGCTTTTGAACTTCTGGTGAGTCACGATTCTCTGTACCTGCCAATTTAGGGGCAGCAGCTCACCCTATACTTCAATTTTCTGATGGCTCTATGAATAGTTGTTGATTTCGATGGCATTCAGCTTGTCTCTTGTTGTGGGGATGGAAGTGACAATATCCAAGCTCGTTTTATGCCAGACTGGAAATAGAGAGTCCTCCTAGAGCTTTATTTTTATTTTTATTGTTACAAAGTTAATTCATGTTCCTTTTATTAAAAAAAAAACTTTTAAATATCTGAAACCTTGTGTTTGTTATAGGAAGGGCCATTGTTTTACATGCATTAATAGAAGCTCCATTCTGGTGATGTTCCAACAACAAGAAAGTGACCCTTCTAAAATATTATTTATTTTCTGGTCAGAGATTATTTCGGGGTTGCAAAATGATACATTACATTTTAACAATTCTATATATTGTGAATATACATACATAGTTATATGAACACATAGGAAAAGAGGTCTAGAAGGATACACAATAAATTTTAAATAGTAATAGTGTCTGAGAAGGTAGTAGTGTTGGTGATGGAATTGTGGAGACTTACACTTTTTTAATCTGTATAATTTTGTATTTTAAAATTTTTATTCAATTTATTTAAACTAAACCAATAACAACAGTTTACTTGGTTCTCCCTCCCCATGCCTCTTGCAACCACCAATCTGCTCTCTGTATCTATAGGCTTGGATTTCTTTTTCTTTTTCTTTTTCTTGGTTCCACATACAAGAGAGCTCATACAATATTTGTCTTTGTCTGACTTACAGAGGTCATTGACTTAAAATCATTCAACTTATGATTTTTTTGACCTTATGGTGCTGTTAAAGCAATAGTCATTTAGTAGAAACCATACTTCAGATTTTAAATTGTGATCTTTTCCCGGGCTACCAATATGCACTAGGATATTCTCATGATGCCGGGCAGTGACATGGAAGCAATACACTTAACAAACATCGTGTACCTAGACAGTCATTCTGTCTTTCACTTTGGGTACAGTTTTCAATAAACTACATGAGATATTTAACACTTAATTATCAAATAGGCTTTCTGTTAGATGATTTTGCTCAACTGTAGGTTAGTAAGCCTTCTGGGCACGTTTAAGGTAGGCTGGGCTAAGCTATAATGTTTGGTGGTTTAGGTGTTTTCAATAAATTTTTAACATCATGTTTTCAACTTATGGTAAGTTTGTTGGGAGATAATCCCATTGTAAGATGATTTCACTTAGCATAATGCCCTCAATGTCCATCCATGTTGTTGTAAATGGCAAGATTTCAATCCTTTTTATGGCTACATAATATTCCTGTGTGTGTGTGTGTGTGTACCAAAATTTCTTCATTCATTCATTCATCAATGGATTTTTAGATTGTTTCCATATGTTGGTCATTGTGAATAATGTTGCAATGACCATGAGGATGTGTGTGTGTGTGTGTGTGTGTGTGTGTGTGTGTGTGCTTATGTGTGTAATTTCAAGTTAGTGTTTCTGTTTTCTGCACATAAATATCCAGAAGTGGAATTGCTGGATTATAAGGATTATATGGTAGTTCCATTTTTAATTTTTTGAGGAATCTCTATACTGTTTTCCATAGTGGTTGTACCAACTTACATTCCCACCAACAGTGCATAAGTATTCCCTTTTCTCTGCATCCTACCCAATACTTGTTGTTGCTTGTCTTTTTGATAGTAGCCATCCTGAAGCTGTGATATGACACCTCATTGTGGTTTTGATTTGTGTTACCCTGATGATGAGTGATATTGACCATCTTTCCATGTACCTGTTGGCCATGTGTATGTCTTCTTTGAAAAAAATATCTATTCAGATTGAGTTCTTTATGTATTTTGAATATTAGCCCCTTATCAGATCTTTTCTTTTTTTTTCTTTTCTTTTCTTTATTATGTTATGTTAGTCACCATACAGCACATCATTTGGTTTTGATGTAGTGTTCCATGATTCATTGTTTGCATATAATACCCAGTGCTCCATGCAATACATGCCCTCCTTAACACCCATCACAGGGCTAACCCATCCCCCCACCCCTCTCCCCTCTGAAATCCTCAGTTTGTTTCCCAGAGTCCATAGTCTCTCATGGTTCCTCTCCCCCTCTGATTTCCTCCCCCTTCATTTTTCCCTTCCTTCTAATGTCCTCCATGCTATTCCTTATGTTCCACATATAAGTGAAACCATATGATAACTCTTTTTCTCTGCTTGCCTTATTTCACTTAGCATAATCCCTTCCAGTTCCATCCATGTCGATACAAATGGTAGGTATTCATCCTTTCTGATGGCTGAGTAATAGTCCATTGTATATATGGACCACATCTTCTTTATCCATTCATCTGTTGAGGGGCATCCCAGCTCCTTCCACAGTTTGGTTATTGTGGACATTGCTTCTATGAACATTAGGGTGCATGTGCCCCTTCTTTTCACCACATCAGTATCTTTGGGGTAAATACCCAGTAGTGCAATTGCTGGGTCATAGGGTAGCTCTATTTTTAATTTTTGGAGGAACTTCCATACTGTTTTCCAAAGTGGCTGTACCAACTTGCATTCCTACCAACTTGCATTCTCACCAACAGTATAAGAGGATTCCTCTTTCTCCACATCCTCGCCAACATTTGTTGTTTCCTGCCTTGTCAATTTTTGCCATTCTAACTGGTGTAAAGTAGTATCTCAATGTGGTTTTGATTTGAATTTCTCTGATGGCTAATGATGTTGAATATTTTTTTCATGTGTATGTCTTCTTTGGAGAAGTGTCTGTTCATGTCTTCTGGCCATTTTTTGACTTGATTATTTGTTTTTTGATTGTTGAGCTTGAGAAGTTCTTTATAGATCTTGGATACCAGCCCTTTATCTGTAGTGTCATTTGCAAATATCTTCTCCCATTCCGTGGGTTGCCTCTTTGTTTTGCTGATTGTTTCCTTTGCTGTGCAGAAGCTTGATATCAGATATATTTTTTTCAAATATCTGTCCCATTCAATAGGCTGTCTTTCCGTTTTACTGATGGTTTCTATTACTGTGCAAAAGCTTTTTAGTTTGATGTAGTCCCATTTAATAATTTTTTATTTTGTTGCTTTTACTTTTGGTGTCAGATTCAAAAACTTATCACCAAGATCTATATGAAGGAGCTTACCACCTATACTTGCTTCTAGAAATTTTTTGGTTCCTGGTCTTACATTCAGGTTTTTACAGTTTTGAGTTAATTTTTGTCTACAGTGTAAGGTAGTGGTCCAGTTTCATTCTTTTGCATGTAGCTATCCAGTTTTCCCAACACCATTTATTGAAGAGATTGTCCTTTCCACATTGTATATTCTTGGCTCCTTTGTTGTGAAGTAATTGACCATATTGTATGGGTTTATTTCTGGGTCCTCTGTTCTTCTCCATTGATGTATGTATCTGTCTTTATGTTGATACTGTACTGTTTCAATTACTGTAGCTTTAAGATCACCTGAGTGGCTCAGTCAGTTAAACATCTGACTGTTGTTTTTGGTTCAGGTCGTGATTTCAGGGTCATGAGATTAAACCCCACATCAGGCCCTGTGCTGGGTGCTGAGCCCACTTGGGATTCTTTCCATCTTCCTCTCCCTCCCTCTCTGTTTCTCCCTCCTCTGTCTCCCCCACTCTCTTTAAAATAAATAAATAAAATCTATAAACATTAATAATTATAGTTTTTTAATATAGCTTGATGCCTCCAGTTTTGTTTTTCTTTCTCAAGATTGCTTTGGCTATTCAGAGTCTTTGTGGTTCCACACAAATTTTAATATTGCTCTACTTCTGTGAAAAATGCCATTGAAGTTTTCATAAGAATTGCATTCAATTTTCAGATTGCTTTGTGTAGTATGGACATTTAAAAATATTAATTCTCCCACTCCATGAACACAGAATATCTTTTTATTTCTTTGTATCTTCTTCAATTTCTTTCATTAATGTCTTATTGTTTTCAAGAGTACAGGTCTTTCACCTCTTTAGTTAAATTTATTCCTAGGTATTCCATTCTTTTTCATTCAACTGTAAATAGGATTATTTTATTATATTCTTCTCCTGAGAGTTCATTATTCTCATAAAGAAACACAACAGCTGTTTGTGTATTGATTTTGTATCCCAAAACTTTACTGAATTTGTTTATTAGTTCTAATAGGTTTTTGATGAAGTCTTTAGGGTTTTCTGCATATCACATTATATTATCTACAACTAATGGCAGTTTTCCTCCTTACCTTCCTATTTGGATGACTTTTCTTTTTTTTCTTTTCTTTTGTTTTGTTTTCTCTTCCTTTCTTTTCTTTTCTTTCCTTTTCTCCCCCCCTAATTGTTCTGGTTAGGGTTTCCATTACTGTGTTGAATAAAAGCAACAAGAGTGGGCATCTTTGTTTTCTTCCTGATCTTAGAGGAAAAACATTCAATATGATGTTAGCTGTGGGCTTGTCATATATGGCCTTTATTCCACTGGGGCATTGTTCCCTCCATACCCACTTCATTGAGAATTATTTTTTTTATCATAAATTTATGTTGAATTGTTCAAAATTCTTTTCATGCATCTATTGAAATAGTCATATGATTTTTATCCTTCATTTTGTCAATTTAGTGTATCACAATGACTAATTTGCACATGTTGAACCATGCTTGCATCCTTGGAATAAATCCCACTTGATCAAGGTGTATGATCCTTTTAATATATTATTGAAGTCTGCTAAAATTACATTGAGGATTTTTGCTTCTATGTTCATCAGGGAAACTGATCTCTAATTTTCTTTTCTTGTGGCATCCCTGTCTGGTTTTGGGGTCAGGGTAATGCTGGCCTTCACAAAATGTGTTATTTTTTGGAAGAGTTTGAGAAGGGTTGGTATTAATTCTTCTTTAAATGTTTGGTAGAATGCACCAGCGAAGCCCTCTGGTCCTGGACTTTCGTTTGTTGGGAGATTTTTGATGACTGATTCAATCCCCTTGCTAGTAATCAGTCTTTTCAAATTTTCTTTCTCATCACGACTTGGTTTTGGAAGATTGTAATTTCTAGAAATGTATGTATTTCTTCCAGGTTTTCCAATTTGTAGACATATAATTTTTCATAATAGTATTTTGTGATCCTTTGTATTTCTGTGTTATCAGTTGTGACATCGCTTTCATTTCTGATTTTACCTTTTTTTCTCTTAGTGAGTCTAGTGAAGGGCTGGTCAGTTTTGTTTACCTTTTCAGGGAATCAGCTTTTAGTTTCACTGATCTCTCTATTGTCTCTTTAGTCTCTGCTTAATTTATTTCTGCTCTAATCCTTGTTATTTCCTTCCTTCTATTAACTTTGGGCTTCACTTGTTCCTTCTTTTTTTAGTTCCTTCATTTGTAAAATTAGGTTTTTTGAGATTTTCATTTTCCTTTGTTTTTAAGGTTTTTCTTTCTTTTTTGGCTTCTTCATTGAGTCATTCTTTATCTAGTAGAATGTTATTTAATGTCCACATATTTGTGAATTCCAATTTTTCTCATGTAATTAATTTCTAGTTTCATACCACTGTGGTTAGGAAAGATGCTTGGTATGATTTCAGTCCTCTTAAATTTATTGAAATTTGTTTTGTGGCCCAACACACAACCTGTCTGGAAAATGTTCTGTGTGTACTGTACAAGAGTGTGTGTACTGTACAAGAGTGTATGTACTGTACAAGAATGTGTGTACTGTACAAGAGTGTGAACTCTGCTGCTTGTGCACCGAATGTTCTGTATATATTTGTTAGGTCCTTCTTGTCTAATGTGTTCTTTAGGGCCAATGATTCTTTATTGATTTTTCTGTCTGGATGATCTATCCATAGATGTAAGTGGGGTGTTAGAGCCTCTACTAGTAAGGTATTGCTGTCTTTTTCTCCCTTTAGGTCTGTTAATATTTGCTTTGTATACTTAGGATCTTATATGTTGGGTGCATAAATATCTACAAATGTTATGTCCTCTTATTAAGTTGACCACTTTAACATTATTTAACATTCTTCTTTGTCTCTTATCACAGTCTGTTTTAAAGTCTATTTTGTTTTATAGAAGTATAGCTATTCCAGCTTTCTTTGGTTTTTGTTTGCATGGAATATCTCTTCCCTTCGGTCAGTGTGTGTTTTTACTTCTAAAGGGTGTCTCTTAAAGACAGCACATAGATAGCTTTTGGTTTTTTATCCATTAACCACTCTGTGTCTTTTGATTAAAGGATTTAGTCCATTTACACTGAAAGTAGTTATTGATAGGTGTGTATTTGCTATTTTGTTAATTATTTTCTAGTTGTTTTTTTAAAAAGATTTTAATTATTTATTTATTTTAAAGAGAGATAAAGAGGCGGACAGAAGGAGAAGGAGAGAGAATCCTGAGCAGACTCCACAGTGAACATGGAGCCCAACCCCATGAGCCTGACACCATGATCCGAGCTTAAACCAAGAGTCAGATGATCAACCGACTGAGCCACCCAGATGCCCAACTGTTTTCTAGTTGTTTTTGTTGCTCCTTTCTGTTTCTTTCTTCTCTTGCTTTCTTCTTTTGTAGTTTGATAACTTTCTTTAGTGGTATGCTTATAATCATTTCTCTTTATCTTTTGTGTATTTACTCTAGCGTTTGGTTTTGTGGTTACCATGAGGCTTACATATGACAACATATTTGTAATAGCTTATTTTAAGTTGATAACAACTTCAGTTTAATCTCATTCTAATGCTCAACATTTTTATTCTTCTCTTTATATTTTATATTTTTCATGTCACTTTTTATATTTTTTAATCTTGTGTATCCCTTATCTAATTATGATAAGCATAGTTACTTTTACTACTTTTGCCTTCTAACTTTCATACTAGCTTTATAAGTAATTAATGCACTGCCTTTACTATATGTTTTTCACCTTTCCAGTGAGATTTATTCTTTCATATGTCCTCTTATTCCTAATTAACACCTTTTCTTTTCACCTTTAAAGAAGTCTCTCTAACAATTTTAGCAAACATCTTTACCTTATATAAAAAGGTCCAGGGGTGCCTGGGTGGCTCAGTCAAATAAGCATCTGACTCTTGATTTTGGTTCAGGTCATGATCTCAGGGTCATGAGATGGAGCCCCACATGGGGCTCTGCACTCAGCATAGAGGCTGCTTGAGATTCTCTTTCTCCTTCTCCCTCTGCCCCTCCCCCGCTCCCTCCCTGTCTCTCAAAATAAATAAATGAAATCTTTAAAAAATAAAAATAAAATGGTCCTTTTTCTTTTTTCCTAGCTTTTACATCAAGGATTCCAAGATCTCAGGTTCTAGCTGTTGCTTGGGTACTGAAGACCCACTCTAAGATCCCTTACAGTCCACAGTCCCACTAAGAGATGTAACCTCTTTCCTACTCAGCATCTCCCACCTGACTTCTGACTTCCTCCAAACCCCTCTAGCTCCTACTGCCCATTGTTGATAGCAAATCCTGGGGAAAATAAATGTGACTGCTGTGCCACCCAGCAGTATCAATGGGGAGACACAATATCGAGTTAATAGTTGTAAAAATATTGAAGTTTTTCTCAAGAATTTGTGCTCTCAGTCCTGGAAAAAGAAGAAAAGTTGTTAAAAGTGGATTGACAACTTTAGAGAAGCTGGTTTCAGATGATCGGAGAATGGTCCTTCTTCCTCCTTGGGACTCTGCCTAAAATCTCAATTAGAAATTCATTTGGGTAAGGGGGTACCTGATTTTGGCTCCATCATAGAACATGCAAATCTTGATCTCAGTCTCATGGCTTTGAGCCCTGTGTTGGGCATAGAGATTACTATAAAAAAAATTCATTTGGGTTGAGCAATGGAGGAGAGAGAATCTGATAATTGAATTTGGTGTTTGGCTAGTATGGAAAAGAGGCTTTGGAGCACCAGAAATATTTCTGTCAGGGGAGTTGGCTGGAGGCCTTCACTGCAAGAGGCTGGGGCAAGGAAGAGGAAATGCAAAGCAGGGTAGACACAAGAATACAAAACAGCAATGACTGAGAGCAGCCTCTACTTCTTGCAGTGACCGGGAAACACTAATGCATGAAGAATAATCACTTCAGATGGCCTGAAGAATAATCACTTCAGATGGCCTGAAGATCCTAAATAATGCAACTGACATTCCCTTGGGCACACTCGCAGTTGCCCCAGTGTCAGTTTAGTACCTGGGTGTGGTCTTGGAGACAATGACGTATACTCCACTTATAAAACGAGCAGTGTTACCTCAGAAGCCACGTTTAAGAAACAGCATCCTTTATAGACTCCATTTTGTAAAATGGGACCCTAAGAACTTGGGTACTTCATGTTTAGTCCTACTTACCCAGAAAGGCTGAGAGTAACACACCAATCTTCTAGCCCAGGATTTGTTACTAGTATTAATATGATCTATTAGCTCTTTTCAGTGGCTACCTTATGTTGTTAATTCATATTAAACTTATGGTGTACTAAAATTTCTGGAATATAACTCATGTAGCAGTTGAGATAGGTCAGAGGTATTGATAGCTCAAACTGTGGAGTCAGAGTGCTTGGGCTGAATTTCGGTTTACGTGGGGTTTTTGGCAAACTTATTGGCAAACTGAAACATGGTAACAAGAGTATTTTCCATAAAGATTGTGAGAATAAATTACCCAAATAAAGAACTTAACATAGTCCTGATACATGGAAAAGGGTCTATAGGTGTTAATTATTAGTACTGTTAAATTATCATTACTACTTTCTTCTCATATTTGTCTTTTAATTCAAAGTACACCATGTGACTCATTGTTCAAGCACATGGAGGTGCTTTCTTGATATTCATTTAGTTTTGCAACATATTTGTGAACCTTACCAACTTCATATAAATAACACAGTTGAAGAGCATTTCTTTGTTTTTCTCTACAACTTTGTTTTTTAAGATTTTATTTTTTAAGTAATCTGTACACCCAACGTGGGGTTTGAACTCACAATCCTGAGATCAAGAGTCTCATGCTGTCTACTGGCTGAGCCAGCTAGGGGCCCCTTCACAACTACTCTTCTGTCTGGAATGTAGACTGTTATATTAAGCATCATGGTAGTGGCTGTTAAACATTTATCAATGGCCAAATGCATGAAGAAATGCTGACAAAAAAACCTCAGCCAATCATTTTTTGAACATAAACAACCTGGTTCTTGTGGTGGTTAATAATTTTGTGGAAAATATGAATCTTCAAGGACCCAGGGAATCTATGATTCATACATAACTTAAGCTCATAAGAAAGACAATCTCACCTTTGAGTCCCCTGATATGCAGACACGCTACAAATCCACAGGAACATGAGATTCCATCGTATTTACATCCCACTCAAAGTGCTTCCAAACCCTAATTCTTAGGTGGCTTCAGTTTCCACTTGATAAATCTGTCTTTCTAGTTTTTTTTTTTAATAACATAGGTAGTTGGACACATTTTCTTCAACCTTTCACTTGACAAATCCCTATACACCCTTTAAAATCCAAGCCAAATAATACCTCCAAGTAACATTTTAGTGAATTATTTTTCCTTGGTGCCTTAACATTTTGGACAAATATTAGCTTTAGAACTTTTCATACTGCACTGTAATTTGTGCATGTCTTGTTTATAAAACTACGATCAAACTTGAAAGCTGGAATCCCATCATATTAATCTCCATGTGCCCACCGTCTGGCACATGATAGGAGCTTAAATAATTCTTGTTGAGGGTAGAGAGGGAGGAGAAATCTTACCAGGAAATTCTCTGCACCAGTAAAGTACATCACACACAACCAACACAAGTTTTATGAAATAACTGGGTATAGAATCCACATTCCTCAATTCTCACAAGCTTTTTTAATGTAAAAGATATTTAAAAAGTTGGCTGGGAAAGCTAAAACAAGGATTGTTTACTAGAAGGCAAATGAAGACTTCTATCGTGTCGGTTTGTCAGGGCAAGGTGGTTGTAAAGAAGTTGCTATCATAGATGAGAAGTGACAACTGATTAATGACTGTACAGTTTCAGGTGGGAACACTGAATGCCATTCTGGTGATACAAGCTCCCGAAAGGGGCACAAATAACCAATATCAAGTATTGGGATGTACAGGGATGAACATTTAATAAGTAAGAAACTCATGTTTTATGCATTCTCTCTTTTTTTCTTTTTTTTGGCAAGGAAGTTAACAATGGGAATGAAGATTGATTGAAAATCTAAGCCCCGTCAGCGCCTCATTCAAAATAATCAGAAAATAGGTGGATTTTAAGACATGAGAAAATCAAGTGTCGTTTCATAATCTTCTCTGCATATTTATCAAGAGAGAAATAGATTAATTCTTAATTTGAGCCATAAAATGAAATTAACCAAATCCCAAGCCTGCTGTCATTTTTACCCTTTTACTCCTGCTGATGGTTCAAATATAACATGAACTCTGTTAAATAAAATGAGCAAAATTTAAATATTGCAGTTTTCCCATTATACTTATTTTGACTACCTGAATAAACAAACAGCATGGGTTGATATTTGCATATCTGCATAACATTAATAATTATGAAGATAGACTAGATCAGCAAATGTTTATAGGCAGATAAATCCTGAGTCGATGGGTGCTAAGGCAGATTTTGTGCTGAGTTCTTTGCATTTTTACGACCTGAAGAAGCCACTTCTCTTTGAAGAAAAGCTATTTCCAGTTCTTACGTAAAGAACATCTTACATCAACTACAAAATAATAATATGCAATACAGCAAACCTCACTTTGAAGAAAGCTCAAATGTAAAACCCAGAATTAGAGGAAACAGAAGTTAATGGATGATTTCTTACATTCTGAAACACTTTGATAGTATTTGTTACTAGAGTCCATTTAAAACATGGTTTGATTTGACATCAAAAATCACATGCAATTTCCCAGGAACGCATTTACTGCATAAAAGCTACACGTCTGCGTTTAGGATTTGATCCATCAAGATATAATTCATTATTAAAAACCCACAAATGTCTAGTGTTGTGAATCTGGATGTGAAAACAAAATAATTGCAAAGTCACTTTATTGAGGACTTTGAAAGTACAGAGTGGTAGATGAGGTTACGTAACAGTTAGAGAAATGTATGAACATAAATAAACAACAGCCATGCTTTTCACCTAGTGCTCTTCCCCTTGCACCTATGGAAGGTATTTATTCATTTATTTTGGCTCAATATCAATGACTCCACACCAACCACGAGGCCGAAATACAGGCGCTGTGTATGTTTTGGTGTCGGCAGAGGGCCCGAGATGGAAGGTAGAGGCATCTCCTGAACTCTATTGAGCCACATGCTGTGCTGCACTATTTATTTAATCCACAAAGATCTCCATGCAGGGACATCATTCTCTCCACTTTAAACAGGATGCATATGAAACTCTCAGAAGGTAACTGAATCCAGTAATTAGTGGCCAAAACAAGGTTGGAATCGGAGTCAGTTACAGAGCTCACAAAACCACAGACTTTTCCAAGGCCTGGAAACCATGATCGTCTCCATCCTCACCATCAAACCTCCCTTTCTGGAGGGCATTCTGTGTTCTAGACACTATGCTGCATGCTTCACACACAACATCTCATTCATGCGTAAATCCCTGAGGCGGGTCCCACTATCTCTGTTTGATAGAAGGGGACTGAAGCTTAAGTGACTTTTAAAAAACAGAGATTGCCTGTGGATAGGGTCTGACCACTGAGATTTACTGCCCCCTCACCAAAGTGTGTGTTAGCTCTGAACCCTATGTGCTCAGCTAGCAAATTATACTGTCTTACGTCAAATGCCTTGACCCCTGCTCTCTGCTCCTCACCCAGTTTACTTCCTGTTCTCCCTCCTCTAACAAATCTGGAATAGACGAAATACATAGTTATTGCTCAGTTGCAGACTAGAGCCTATTTTGCATGCTTCCCTCAGGAATTCTAGAATCTCACAGATGAGCACTGGAGGTTAATTTACACAAGGGTGCATCCTGGTCATGGTCATTTCCCACTTCTGAGTCCCAAGAGAAGGAGACTTCCAGCACTTTCTGCTTTCCGGTCTGCACTGTGTCTTCTCAACTCGGTTGTTGAGGGGCAGGAGGGGGGAGTAAGGTTATGGTCAAACTTGAGTTGACAAGGCCAGTGGAGATGAAGAATCGAGGACCCAGCAGGTCATTGTGTAGTGTGAAGTTTCCTTGTTGGCACAGACATCACTCTGTTCAAAGCAGTACTTAGGGTATCAAGAAAGATTGTGGGCGTGAAGCCCCAGGCTTCAGTGAATGGGAAATCATAAGAGGTTCAAAATGAAAACGGGCAGAGTGACATAGATTGTGTGGGTATCAAAGGAGTGCTTTTCCCCCCAAAGAAGGCGCTGTCAAGTGTTTCTTCCTGCACCCAGTCTTTCTTATGCAATGAAGACTTGATACATGGAGAATCCGATGGAAAACCCTGTCTTAGAAAACACCATAGGAAGGAGAAAACCTTTTCCACTTGGGCGGCTAGAACGAATGTGGTGTCTTCTAGAGAGAAGCAGGTTTCCTGCTGAGATCAGAAATTAAAAGGAACATTTGATGAAGAACTTGAGGTTTAAGGGACCGTGTTCATCATGCAAAGAGTATTCTATAGGGTCTTGTGGAATGTTCTGAAGGGAGGAGAGCAGTGGGAGATAAGTCATTAGGGAAGAACATGGCATAGGGGCTTCCACAGCAGAGCAAAGAGCAAGGAAAGTGTGTGTGTGTGGGTGTGTATGAGTGTGTGTGTTTGTGTGTGTGTATGAGAGAGAGAGAGAGAGAGAGAGAGAGAGAGAGGATATTTAGCTGCACACACGCAAGGTTACAAAAACATTAATCATTAGTCCCTAAGTGGAAAGGAGGTTCTCAGCTTCTCTGGAGTTAGTTGTGGCCAGAGAGTATTAACCTTGGAGAGCATTCAAGTTCTGTTAATCACAAGTGTCTTGCTCTTCTGGAATGAGTCAATTGTGGTTTCAATTTAGTGGTCTATTCTCGCTACACTGAGGTAACTCTGAGAGTTACTAAGCTTCAAAAATTCAAGGAATATTTAGGGGCAGACTGAAGACCTTTTTGATGACATCCCAGCGGCTTGATTCTGCCCTCTACCTGGCGAGGATGGTCAGGTCCTGTCTGTGGCATCTAACATTTCCATGGAGGTAGGGAGGAGGGATTTAAAAATATTCTCCACGAAACTTTTCTTTGCCAAACTTTACATTTTTAACGCAAAGAGCTTAGTTTTAAAAATCTTATTTGGTACAAAAAGAACTGTGTGTTTTAAAAGGGCTTGGCAAGGCTATTTTTCAGAGGTGGTAAGGAATGTTGAAAACATTCTGAAGTTCTTAAAATATTGATATGCTGTCCCTTAGGCATGTCTAAAGGTCAGCTGGAGAAGCAGGAAGACTACTTTTAGGGGATAGAATGTTGTTATTCTCAGTGAATGTTCCTTACTTCAGCCAGACAAATAGTTTACAATCTAACAATCCGTCAGCTCTCAAACATACTTTTTGTTTCCTTTCTGAGAAGCAAGTGGCTCCACAGCCCCCCCAAAGTTTCTGGGGAGCCTGTTAAGTGCCTTACACTCTTCTATTTTCCTCACTTGAACAAGGAATGTGAGGAAGCACACCTCCACTTTTAGCTGCCACAAAGAAGCAGGGGGGAGGGCTTTAACCCCAGGAAATCTTTCTTGTTTTGCCAAAAGAGTGAAGAAAATCTTAAGGAAATGTGCCTCTTTAACTCTCCTGGTTGATAGAGATGAAATTCATTACTTGTTGGGCTTTTTTTTAAAACTAAGATGTGGCTAACTTCAGTGTGACCATGCTAAGATTATAGGGAAGGGAAAAATTCTACCTCTATCCTCAAGATCGTCCAGCTGGACTAAGAATGAAGAAAATCTTAAGGAAATGTGCCTCTTTAACTCTCCTGGTTGATAGAGATGAAATTCATTACTTGTTGGGCTTTTTTTTAAAACTAAGATGTGGCTAACTTCAGTGTGACCATGCTAAGATTATAGGGAAGGGAAAAATTCTACCTCTATCCTCAAGATCGTCCAGCTGGACTAAGAATTAAATTGACATGAGACGGGGCACCTGGATGGCTCCACCGGTTGAGTGTCTGACTCCTGGTTTTGGCTCACGTCATGATCTCAGGAGCATGAGACAAGAGGTCAAACCCCATGTCAGGGTCTAGGTTTAGCATGGAGT